>NC_091507.1:22924423-23261298 GCF_947461875.1 Haliaeetus albicilla | reverse complement strand
CCGCCGGTGCCAGCATGAGCCATGTGGGTGTTTGTTTACATGGGTGCTTCCACTCTGTTTAGTTGGCCAGGGATCATTTTGGGGAGCTTGAGAAAAACTGATTAGTCTGTATTAGTTCACGGGTATTCCTTCCCCACCTTTTAAAGAAAAGCAAGCCAAAGCAGGTATTACAGCTGCTCTATCCAGACTCCTACCTCACATCACTTCTCAAAGGCAACTGCTGATGACAGTAAGATTGCAGCAGCCTACTTGCCAAAGGTGAAGCTGAGTCCATCTCAGTCAATCTCAGCCAAATGGTCACTGCCACCACAAGGAATCGCTTTGTTCCTCACAAAAAAAAGACTATTTTAAAAAGAATAATTCTTTTTTTCACAAGTTAGTGAGCTGAACTGGCTCAGAGTAGGACAAACAATTACAGCAACAAGAGAAGTAATGAGAGTACAGTGCCAGCAGTAAGAAGATAGAGCCAAACGGATGAGGTGTAACATACAACTATGCTTCGGTAGCTCTTACAGGCTGGAAGTTCACGCTTAAGTCCATGGGGCAATGCTGTAGGTCCACCAACACTTGATATTAGCACAGCCACCAGAAGTAGAGCCCTCACTGATCCCCTCCCACCAGCAGCACAAGCATGCAGTGGACTGGGTTGGTGAAAGTCATTTTCCAAAAACTAACATAGCAAAGGATATTTAAAAGTCAAAATTTTTGAGCCAAATCAACTCCCTGCCCTGCTTCACCACGTAACTGGATGAATTCCCATGGCAGCCCAAGAGGAGGCAGAGTTCAGGAGTGGGAGTAAGCTCCTGGGAGTGGGCAGGGGCAGGAGAGAGAGACTGCTTCGTCTGATGGCTCTGCAGCTTAAAAAAACTAGACTGTGAGCACTGCCATGAGTCTGAGTCATGAGGGTCAAATGATTTTTAAATATCCATCTAATTTAAGCAGGTTCTAGCCTGCTCCTTCCCCAAGATGGTTCAGACTTCTGATGATGCATGCGTTAACCACCTGAACATGTAAGCCTCACTCATCATGAGGTTTTCATCTCCAATTACTAAGGCGCAACTTCTTTCCTTTGGTTTTCTCTTACCGTCTCCAAACACAAGGAGCATTCTCTCCTTATTATGCCCCTGGTTCATTTTATCTCATTCTGCCCTTTCCAAGTTTGTCCCTACATGCCGGTGGTACTTATTTATAACGGTTCCTAGTAATTTGCCCTCACTGCCATTTTCTGTATAGTGTGCTCCAACTCGCTCAACCTCTTCAGTGAAGCTCTCAATTAGTTTCCTATTATGCTTTCTGTTTTTCCCATTGCGGTTATATAGTTTATGCTGCTTAAAGATACAACACTAATTGTTTAGTCTTGCTTCCAACAGGATCCTACCAAAGCATCCCTGAGTCTATTGGAGAGATCTATGTCAACTTCATTCTTCCAACTATTTTCTACTCCTTCCCCTTCCAGAAATTATGAGAACTGTAATTCACAATCATCACCAACCATAATTCACAATTCATCATCATTTTCATAATCTCTAAAAGTTCCTCTCACCAGGTGAAAATCAGATCTAGAAGACCAATACTCCTAAAGTACTTCCTAGATGTTTATTCCCTTTTCAAATTAAAAAGTTCCTCTGAATTTCCCATTTTCCTATGACAAATGCTACACCAGGCAATTGCTGTATCTTTATGTTAGGGCTCATTTTTGTAGGATGTATGTTAATAAACAGGATATGAAATAATAAAAGCTTTAAGACAAGAACACAAACTAGGAAAATATGCAGTCACAAAAAACAGCATTATGAAACTTCACGAAAATTGTGGCACGAATGAAAGAGCATTTTATTGTCTGCCCATTCTGATTTCTCTGCCACCCCCACAAATATCCCTGGACAGCAGACACATTATCCGTCTTATTCTAAGGACGTGTATCTAATCCATTACAAGGCATGCTTGGTTCCACAGTGCAAGCTGTAGTAAGCTGTTAGGTTAGCACCAAGCAAACATTAACTCTCAGCAAAAAGAATCGGACATGCTGGGCGGGGAAAGGGGGCGGATGAGAAATGCTTGCTGCATTACACAGAGCACTGGGTAAGAACACCACTTGAAGCATGTGAGGGAAAGAACCTGGGAGATATACCTTATCCTAGATGTTGTCGCTGCACTTCAGGTCTAGGTGTAGAGTTGTTTTGATTTTTCCCTACCATCTTTCACCCATTTCAGTACAGCACCAAACGAACAGGGCCTAGCTACAAGCACCACTTGCAATAAACGCATTATCCATATTAACCAGTAAATAAAAATATAAATAACTCTTTCGATTCAAAACATAGAAGCAGATACATTTGCTCCAGACTCAGTTTGCCAACCAAAAAAAGCCCCATTCCTTCAACGTAAGATCAGAGAATGCTGGTTAGTCAAGGAGGCTGTATGATCTTACAAGCTAAATAAGCTTTGAATTCTCAGTAAGTCATCATCATTTGTTCCACAGTAAGGACCCATTTAGTGAAGGGGAAAAAAAAAAAAAAAAAAAAAGAGGACCCAATGGGAACTTACTTGCCTGTTTTTGGTTATTGAGAAGACTTTCATTGATATTCCTGGCTTGGCATATTTTTTCCACTGTACACAAAGATGACAAAGGTCACGCAATACAGCATTTAAAATTTCTCATAGAAAATAAATGAACCATGACTCATACATGGGTACAGCACGTTCTTTACTTTTTCCCTAAAGTAAGAGATAGTACCAAGTTTTTGTTTGCAGCTGCAAAAATGGAATATGAAAGTTATATATTCCTGAACATATGTTTCTAAAATTCACAGTGGAACAATTGTGCCGAAGTCTTCAAAACCGAGCATACTGGAGCAGTCTGGAAGAACATCAGTAACCTTCAACAGTAAACATCTAGTGACGCACATCTCCAACATGTTGCAATGTAGGAGATTAAGACAAAAGCCATCTTCAATTAACAGATCAAGGATGGCATCTGACCATTAGTCTTCCAAGTATCAGTCACATTTGGTCAGCACAACAAGGCTGCAAATATTAGGGCTCCCATATGTTACGTCTTCACTTTCCTCTTATGCTGCTGTCTAGGTAGATCTCTGATAATCACAGATTATTTTTTAAAAGCCTCTAGAAACAAGAAGTGGGCTTGGGAAGAAGGAGAGGAGGCGGGGTGAGCCTTGGCCAGCACAGCAACTGTCGGAGGATAGGGGAGCTGGTGAGGAGGAGGAGGAGGGCTAGCTCTCAGGTGGGAGGGTTTGGGGACAGGAAGGTTTGAGGGACATCTCTGTGTTGTAGAGATGTGCAGAAAGCGTGTTTCTGGGTGTACAAAGGTAGGAAAGATAACGGAGGGGTTGAACCTGGAGCAGAAGGGCTAAAAGCAGAGTTATGGGACCAGCGCCATCACAGTCACCTTCCTCCCCGCTGCAGCGCGAGGGTCCTCTCTCAGGGAACAAAGGGACGCAACAGAGGCTTACTGCTGTCCCCTGCTGCACTGCATTTGATGTCAGAAAGACGGCAGCCCCTCTGAATAGAAACGGGTTTATCCTGTGCAGACAGAGGCCCCATGCCTCCCACTTGCCTAAATCTAAAGCAACACAGGGGAGGGAGAGCACAGCACCGCGCAGCAAGGGTGCCCAGACTCCCAGGTGAGCTCCATCACCGCGGCCGTCAGCCACCTGGGCACGGCTACTTCCTCTCTAATCTCTGTCTCAAGATAAGATTTCTTACACATGAAGTTCTCTGCTGTCAAATCCATCAGCCTTAAACTTTAGGGGTAACGATGGCCCACCTGATTTTGATGCTCCTGCCTCACCGAACATACTCAGATGCACAGAATTTAATTTACTGCACCTCATATTAAGTTCAGTAACTAATACACTAACTTATTAACTGAAGAAAAAAAAAATCAGGGCAATGAAATATCCTCCATCTACAGGCTTAGGTAGCTTTCATTTGCTGAAGCAATTTTGTGCTTCATAAATCAAGTTGTATATTTAACCAATTTAGGTTAATATGTATCGGGGAGCACAGCAGAAGCAGGGCATGGGCATTTTGGCCAAATTCTAATCAACTCCTGAGCTTCTCCTGCCTTTCAACCCACACTGAGGATGATCCTGCTGTCCTCAGGCTAGCAGAAAGTTACAGTATTATGGAAAAGCTGAGGCAACAAGGCAGAAACACCAGCTCATTTCTGTTATATCATGTAAAGTTTTGTTTAGTACAGACAGGAATTAAATTGGCAGATTAACTTAATAGAGCAGAACACAAGAGTAAAACGCACAACAGCTTGCGTTCCATTTCTGTGCAACACAGCACTGCCCCTATTAACTTCAAATTATCTCCTTTTATGGACTCCAAGCTTTTTGTATTTTTCACAACTGCAGCTGGATGACGGGTTAAATACTCGGAAGAGCGCAAGAATGTTTTTTTTCTGCAGCCAACACAGAGAGGGGAATCGCTGAATTCACTAGTTCTATAAAACAGGAAACTGTATTTTGGGTGCATCTGATTCACGCTGCTTCCCACCGTCGCCCTTACGTAGCCATGGTTTGGCCCCCCCCCGTCCCCCACCATGGAGGGAACAGGAAGCTCTGCCAATGCTTTTGCTTCCAATTTTCCACCTGGTTATTCTAGCACAGGCACGCTTTGTTAAAAGCGAAGAACCTTCCCCAAATTCATATGCCTATAGTTCGAAGCAGGTTGGTGAGAATTTTATTTTACAACTATACTCCCCCTTCCACTTTCCCGTAAGCAAAACCGGACTGAAAATCTGCACAGAAGTATTTCCACAGCTTTTCAAAATTAAAATACCACTGACCATCAGACGAAAACAGGCATCTTAGTTCAAGCCCACAGGACAAACACCTCTTTCCGCATCCTTACCAGCAAAGAGTGGAACCGGTCCCTAGCCCAGCTGGCTTAGCTTAAAGAGCGGCCATGCTTGACGCTCTCTCCATCCACCACTTTCATTGCTGAGAAGGATACTGGGAAGGGGAATGCCTCTCCCTCTCTTGTTTCTACCTTTGATAAAAAAATCAAAGGTGAGGAGAGAGCTGAGAATCCATTCTCTTCACAACACCAGGGCCCAGCACTGGGAGCAAGCAGTATAGAAAGCTCATTAAAGCTCAAGAGTGCATCTACAAAACAAATCGTCAGAGGAAAGCCTACACAAAGGCATCTTCTTTTCTCTCCGCATCTGCTGGAGCCATCTCTCACCTACAAAAGCAACTCCGCAGGCACTATTGCAGCCTGTAAGTTTTAACTTTCTGTGCAATTCTTTCATCTAAACATAAAGAGGGGCTCAAACTACAGAGGTGAGGAGGTTCAGTGAAACAAAGAAATCATTTGCACTTAACTCAGACTGTTCGGAGCTCAGGCCCCTCAAACAGTTTTAGAAGCGGCTGCTCTTCAGAAGACCTTGGTTCTGTGAAACCCCTTTCAGGCCCAAATGTCCTGTTTCTCAGTGAAATTAGGCCTGTGCAAGATTCAGATTTTGACCTAAATTTGTAAAAATTTTTCACTAAGCGATGATCTATTTAAACACTGAAACTCATTTATAACTTTCCTGAAAAAGCAAATGCACTGCACTTTAGTACTGAGGTGCCCTACTCTGCCCTTGGGATACACTATACCCCATACTATACCACTTGGGATTCGAAATGACAATTTACGGGAGACCGATTAACACTTGCTCTGTATACTACTTTTTCCTGACTTTTCCCCCAAACCATGAGGGTCCAGCAGAGGGGAAGGGAAGGAGGGGAAGGGGGTTGGCAAGTTTCATCATCGTTGTTGGCACATCTAAACGAACTGCCTGAAAATGGAAGTTGATCTTCCAACGCCACGCTGACCCGCTTTGCAAGCACAGTAAATAACTGGAAACAACATTTCCATTTCCTCCTTGCGGCACACGTTGTTCAAGCAAAACGAAACCGGGCCGGCCGCAGCCCCAGCCAGAGAGGGGTCTGCACGGGGCAGCACTCGCGGCTGCCGACCGAAACCGCGCTCGCCCCTCATGGCGTGGTCCACGTCCCATTGCTGGAAAGCTGGGCAAACTGCCTGGCCAGAGTCCGCAGCCAGCCTGCTCCCTCTGGTCGGTTCTGCGCTTCAGAAAAGTTGGTTCGCAGCCAGGAATGAATTTCTACAGATTACAGAGCATCACGATAAATCTCTCCATCTTCTGCTTCCAGTGAATGGCATTTTTAAAATTTTGCCTTCTCTAACTTATAAAATCCATTCACAGCACATGTACTTTATTTAAAAAATTAAAGCCACACAAAACCATTGCACATACAGTCCCCTGCGGAACAGCTGAAAGAATTAACGTTACAAACATCGTAATAATAGGAAGACACAGTTTAAGATGTATGTACTGTGGAAGTCGCAATCTAGGCATCTATCTATTTCCTATTAGCTACAATCAAACTGTTCTACTGTGAAAACTAGACATACCTGTTAACAAATGTATGTACTAACTCAGGTGGCAGGCACCCCAGACTTCAGAATAAATAAAGCCTGGCCCTCACCGCACATGTACACACACAGGCATCTCTATTACTATGAAATTATGAATGGAAAACTAGAAGCAAAGGAGCTAAAGGCAGAGCTAATAACACAAATGTGCATTAGCAGTTTGAGTGTAGGGATGTAAACTTATTTAGGGCGAGAACAAGATTGGCATTATATTGGCATTACTTCATTGTCGTACTGTTGCTTAATCTGTATATCTAATTCTCCACATAAAGCTTGACTTTGTGCTAAATAAGAAGTGCCTTTACACTCCACCAGCAGGCTCTGTCCATTCTACAAAAAGTGAACATCCATTTATTTCATCTAAAGGTCAAAAGTGAAATGCCTTTGGGAGATCCCATGCAACCTTAAAATAAAAGTCGCATTCCTAAACTCCTAACTATCTAGAATGCAACACAATGTCATTATTATTCCTTTGAAAATGTAAAACAATTACTCACTCATATTAAAAGCAAAACTGTTTAAAAGAAACGGTCCTAAAACCAATGAAATACCAAGGGTGAGAATTTTAAATCTTACTGTTCAAAAAGCACAACTTTTTCTCCTTGCAGTTTTATGCATTATGGAAGTCATGACACCCATTAACGTTTAAAAGACATGTGATGTACTTCTAATATTTGTTCACTTTGAATTAAAAGAAAACTTCTTATTCAAACACCAACAGTAGCCAAAGCAGCTACCTCCTTCATTCCTCAGACTTTTTAGTCATTCTTACTAAACTGTATGTTTATGCCATGATACCTACCAGCAATTATTTGTCAATATTTACCAATCCTGTTTAGCAAAATCAGAACATGGAACTCCAATGGAGCATAAACTTTTGGCTGTCAGGTTTCTTCTGGTTTCCTTCATTTCTTAGTCTTAGCACAGCCCTGAGTCCAACGTTCAAGATCCAAACTTAAGCTCACTGAAACCGTGGGGAGCTTTCTAGTCTTTACAAGCTTTGAAATTGTTGCATGTACAAGCTATAAAACACCTGCTATAATACTACACTCAAACCTCCTAATTTTCCCCTTCTACTGTATTTCCGCTCAGCCTATTAGTAGATTGAAAGCTACATATTTCTTCTAGTCCTAAGGGCTATATAAAATTACATCACACTGCTTATCCAGCTTCACAGTGTCAAATTACTTTATTCAGGAAAGGCATATAATCTTTTTGGACAACTAAGACCTTTTTTTTTTTTTAATTAATTATTACTTTAAACAGATAATTAGAAAAATCTCACAATATACTCTGTGTGTTTAATACATCTATAATGCAGACCAGCTTTACAATTAGTTTTGCGGTGCCTCACTGCTGTCAGTAGACAGCTGGGGCTACCTGCTACCAACAGTGCATAGAAGGCACCACGTGTAGACGGACATGGCTTGTCACAGTGCCAATGCTGATCTTCTGAAAGATACTCTCCAAGGAGAAATGTGCCTAGGAGAACTTCAGGTTTTACCCATTTAATAGCAATATACAGTCTTCTATTACCACCGATAATTCAAAACAGGTTGCAAAAACCTGCATCTGTCTACATAAAGCCTAAAAATACCTGTGTTGCAGTTTTACCATTGCTTCAGCTGAATTCATCGATTTTATCATTCTCCAGTTTCTTCAACAAAGCTTTTAGCTAGTTTTAAAAGCTTCATATTTGTGAGATGGAAAGCAGGTTCACAAGGAAGTGCTGCAGCATCTGACATTTCCATTTTCTCACAGCAATTTTAAGCATTGGACGGGACAGCGATAAACACAACACAGAACCCCGCTGAAGCAAAAACCCACTGAACAATTTCCAGGGAAAAGGAAAGACAATTGTTCCATCAACTCTTCCGTGATTTCAGACATACGAGTTGTATCTGGCAATAGTTCAACAGAAAGACAGGAACACCAAAAGCGGGGCACAGTCCAAGCTTTGATGTTGCAATGGGTACATCAAACAGATTAAGTGGCTTGTGAACTGGGAACTGCCTGCTCATCAGCAGTTAAAAGGCAAAATACTCAAGTACATGCAATGCTAACGTCAAAACCTGTGGACTGCTGCATACGCCTTTCTTGCTTATTACAGGGCAAAGCCAGTAGCCCTGCCAATATATGTAAGGTCAACTGGCTTCGCATGAAGAGAGAAGGGTAAGACTAAAATGATAGTCAAACACCCTGGGACCGGGCAAAGGAGTGAGGAGAAAAGGGATGACAGGTAAGATAAATGGGCAATGTAAAAGGCAAATAACCAATACAGTCAGGGGAAAGATACTGGGCTGAGAAACTGAGAAGAAAATGCAAAGAGTGCAGTCTCTTTACTGGAGCAAAACAAGAGTCTGGATGAGACACGGAAAAATGAATTTCCATTTCACCACTGCTTTCAGAAACCTTTGAGACACACCTTCCTCCAGTGCCGAGAAAATGATGGGATAACTGAGAGCAGCTGGGAACTGGTCCCTCCCATCACGATTTCTGTGGCAGAGCTACACTTCACAACCTTCCTTTCTTGAAAGAGTCAGAATGGAAACACGATGACATTTTTCTTTTCTTGCTCAATTCACTTTGTTCTTTCAATTATTTTTGAAGGCTTGAAGATCTACAACCTTCTGCTTCCATGCTAAGGCAAGCTAGGCAACGCAAAATTAAGGTGCTCCGTGAGAGCTCCACATAAGCCCTGCACTGAGCAGAGGGTTACTTTCTTCCTGAGCAGCTCTCGCTTTCCTGGCACAGGCTGAACTCCTTGAATTACTATTGCTCTGAGGCAACCCAAGTCCTCCACGCCAGCCTGGCCTGGCCAAGCTGGCACAACCCTACCTGCCTCGCACTTTTGCTGCCCAGCAAGCCGCAGCAAGCAACTGTCTGGTGGAAAATGCTTTTCCTTTCTGAAAACAGGCACGAGCTCTGAGAGAGCGTGGCCATCCCCGCTCAGATCCATTTAAAGAGAACGTGAAATGTCAGTGTCAGGCTTTGCTGCCTGTCACAAGGCAGGCTGCCTGAGTGATTGCTGCTCGGTTGCTGCAGGGACTGGGAGATGCATGGAGAGCTGGGGCAGACAACTGGTTAAGGCAGTTGAGTGGTGCCCTGGAGAACGGGATCCCGTCCCTGCTTCCACCATGAAATCCCTTGAAGACGCTGCACGAATTATTTCCACGCTTTTCACAGGCGGTTGCTAATAACACATTCTGCATTTTCTATGCGTTTGTTGTTGGATCTTTTCTCAGACCAAAAGACCTCACAGACCTGGTTTCAGCTGAAGTTACTGTGTTAAAAGCAAACTATGAAATGCTACTGAATGCTAATTAGGAGGTACTTTTGACATTACCTTCTCCATGCTTCCTCTCCCAAAGAGTCAGCAAATAGCTATGAAATCTTTAGGGAAGGTTCAAGCACCACTCTAGCTCACACAGACAGAACGGGTTGAAACAGCCGAGTGCAGCAATGCGCTGCCGCCTTCCATCCAGGGGGTTTGCTTCTAAAAATCAGTGCATGCTTTTTTGAAGCATTCAGGTATTATTGTGATAAAAGCCACAGGAAGCTCATAAGAAGCTGAAGGCAGCTATTCTGCCTTCAAAGCATGACTTGATTATGAGATCTTGAATAAGAAACAAGTCCAAGAAGTGAAGAGTAAGGCAAAAAAAGCCCTGCATCCTCCCTCCCTCAGCAAGCACAGTGTGTTCTGTGTATCAAATGAGATGGGAGCCTGGGAAATCCATCAAGCAATTAAAGGCTAGTAGGATGCGAAAGGGGCCTGTATTTAGGTTGCACAGAGCTTGACTATGAAAACAGAATATCCTTTAAGCGTTTTCTCTGTCTGAAGATGCGTCAGTAATATGTCAGCATATGGACAGCAGTAAGAGGGAAGCGCGTTTGGCTGCACATCACGCAAACCTACGCGACGGCCACTGCCGCTCCAAAGGCGAACGGACAAGAGAGGGAGCAGGGCTGGAGCTCGGGAAGCCAGCTCACCGCTGGTGCGACCAGAAGGTCAGCCCCACTCACCCTGCACCCCTCCTCTCGGTCAGTCCAGCCCCGATGCGAAACCGCACCTCGAAGCTGCGGTTAGCGCGGTTCCTGCAGCACAGCCCAAATCCCTGCTGCTGCTAACAGCTGTGGTCTGGCCCCGCTCCCGCTCCCTCTCCTGCGCTAATGCCGACCGTCACACAGCCAGCTCCACCAGCAGCCGACACTGGGAACCAGCCGGGCTGAAACGGGCTCCGGCTCACAGCAAAACCAACGCTGACGCTAACGTACGCAAGGAAAAGGAGGGGAGACGTCTCTCCTGGCAGCCCTGCGGGATGCAGCCGCCGTAGCATCAGCCATTAAGTCAGTCCAGCCTGCCTCCCTATCCTGTCCAACCAGTTAAATTAATCATAAAGCATTTACAAAGAGATCAAGTCTCTTGACTCCCAGCATCTTGCCAGTGTGGTCAATCTATTCTCCTAAGCCGACTACGACAGCTGAATGAAGGTTTGCTCAGAAGGCTACCTTTTCTTATTACTCTTTTAGGAAAAGCAGCAAATCTCTTTCCCCAGCAGTTAGTTCTGCAATACCTACTTCACTGCTACCTGATAGTACTGCGGCAGGGAGCTGACAGCAGCTAGGAGCTCTTACCTGAACTCAACAAAGAAAACTGCCTACAAGCAAAACATAGTACTTACAGAGGTAAGATTACATCCACCCCTCACTCTATTGCCACGTTTAAATTTCAGTGTTTCTTCTGAATATCTCAAATACATTGCACTTTCAAGGGGAAAAGAGAGCAAAGCAAACCGATAGGATTCTTGCTTTGCATTTCCATCTCCATTTCTGTATTTCAGCACCTGAATACAGAAAAATTTACTTTTGTAATGATGCTAGAGTGATTTACACTGTGTAAGTATATTTAAGACAGGTAAAGTATTTAGGTGCCCACCAGAAACTAAAAGTAGTGAGGAGAATGAAGAACAGAGCTGTCTGCTATACCTCCTAAAATAGACTGACAAATCTATTTGCTTTTCTAAACAAAAAACATGTAGTGGTGCCTATAACTTTTGGGATGAGGTGTAGTTTCATGCCTTTTATTCTGGAACTCTACATTTATCTCACCCGTACTTCAACTGGTAAAGCATACATCAAGTATCCCTGAGAGACAAAGTACTACAGTATACAGATGTGCCTGTTTTGGAAGTGGTTGGATCACTTTTCCCTAAGAGGTCAGGGTTTTCAGGCCAAAAGAATAGCTCTACTGTTTGCTATCCAGCTGAGAACAGCTTGGATCCCCTATCTTGTTCAATGCTGTAAAATTAATCATAAAGAATTAAATCACTCCCCCCCCTATTTTCAATGAGCAGTGGGGGAAGAGGAGAGCAGGTAATGTACTCTCATATTATGACACTGAACTTTCTACAGTTATTTATTAACAATCCAAAGCTTATCATCTGTTGGCAATACTTTCCTTTATTCATTTACTTCATCTCCCCTTCTTTCACTGAAAAGGAATTTCACACTAAAGAAACTGAAAAAATTTTATAAAGTTAAGATTTCCATTTCCAAAAGACTTTTTTAATCAGTAAAATAAATTTAATATGGAGATCTTGGCTGTTTTTTCTTCAGAAAAACTGGCAGCCATCATAAGGTATGTGGGTTTAAAGCTATTCTGTCTGTTTGCTTTTATTTTCCTCCTCTACACTGGATATCAAAATTCAAATCCATTACCTTTACTTGTCCAAATACTGCTGTGAATACTTGCCTTTTCTTGTAGGAAAATGAAAGATTTTTCTGTTTTGGGGTCCTAAGCAGAAACAATTTAGAAGATATGCCTTTAAATATACTGTAATTAAAGTTAGGAACAATTTTGTTCTCCAAGGGGGTCACAAAGAAGAAGCCAAAATAAAACCTTCAGATGGAAATCCCCAGCTAATCCAGTGTGCTATCCTGAACTCTCTGACAAAATTCCCCTTTATCATCCGTCTTTTTTCCCATTCTGATATTTAGCCTCTTTAAATAAAGTTTTTGTCTCTGTGGTTACTGTAGAAACAGCTAAAAATGAGAACAGCAAGGGCCAGTATAGGAAAAAGCTAGACAACCCAGAGTTACATGTTAAGTGATGGGTGCGAGCACACGCTGCCAACTTTTGGGACGCATGCACTCCTTTGATTCCTGAAGCTGGTGACACTGAAAAATTAATCTTCAAACTCACTCAGATGAGTCAGGCTCTGTATAATGCCCATCACAGAATATCACACAAACGACTTAAATCCTACTTCGAAGATCAGTAAGTTTTCTTATCCTTCCTCCACCTTTGGGAAAGGGAGACACAGGGAAGCTAAAAATACTTCCTGGGGCTGCCCAAGCAGCTTGCGGCAAAACAGGGAATGGATTTCTGCTCCCACACGTGCAGCCAGCCTCGCTGGCAGCTGATGTGGATGCTGCCTGCGACCCTCCCTCAGCCTACCACACCAGCCACGGACGGACCCCATCCGAGGGCAGCGACCAGCGAAGCGGCTGACGAGCTTTCCAGAGGCAGAGAGCCGGGCTATCTGCTCGAACCGGGTATCCAAGCAATTCTGCTCGTAGCTGAGGGAGCAGGCGGATGTGCGATGGGAGGGGAACCGCTGGAGATGCAACGACCGCCTTGGATTCTTCAGGCAAAATGCGATGGCCCTCGAGGGCTTTGTGGCAGGGCAGCGTATGTCCAGAGGCAACATTATAGATTTATTGCTGAAACGGACACTCTCCCTTTGGACTGGATGCAATGTCCATAGCTTCATATCTAAAAAGGTTTGCAATGTCCATAGCCTCATATCTAAAAAGGTTTGGTGAACACGCCACAGAACAAAGCAAACTGGCAAAATAAAACCCTAGACTGCACAGTGTGAAAGTTCATAATCTAAGCTGAAAGAAGAGGAAAAAAAAAAAAACCAAACCACTTTATTTTTTACCACAGAGTCAGAATCTAGGCTCTGCCAACTTTTATTGGCAAGGGAAAAGAAATTCGTTGGAACCTATCACTCTTCCTTGATTATTCATCTAGATCCATGGTCCTGACTTAAGAGGTGAGAAGTTCCCACAGGTTTTAAAGGCTTTTGGGAGGGGGTAGGGTTTAATCACATTTTTCTTGAAGAAAAATAAAAGGGAGTGATGGGAGGGAAAAAAAAAGTATCTGTAACAGAGACTTGCTTACCAAAATGAGGTTTTATCTACATCATGCATAATGCATCTCTTAGTCTTAAAAGGAGCAAGCAGTGCTAGGTATGTTTGAACAAAATGAATTATAAAATAATTTTGAATATGGCATGTAATATTGAGGGGGGTCTATTAACAGATACTTCTGTGAGTAGGCACCAAGGGTGTATGTCTAGAATAGAGAAAAAGAAAAAGCTGAAATAGATAAAGTGTCAGTATCATTAACTTGTAAACAAAAACGAAAATTTCAGAAACAAATATGTGCACAGGTACTTCATTCTACAATAAAAACAAAGGAAATGCTTCTGGTGAAAAAATCTTAAGTTGAGACATCATATGCCAATGTATAGACATGAAAGTGTACTTAGCACAGTATTGAAGACAGTACAGACTGCAGTGCACAGGCATTGGGTTTGGCTGATACTGCAGGTTCCAAAATGAAGTTGCTTATTCAGTCTATTCATGATTTTAGACAGAATTCTGATAAATAAAACTACAGTGGTAATATTTTTTATCATTACCCTAGCAATTATTTTCCTGCCTATTCTGAGACAAAGATACATAATGTACATTTCTTTTGAATTTTTCCTCCAAAATTTTACTTTCCAGTATTTCTTGATAAGGCCTGGAAAAAAGAAACAAATCCAAAAAAACCCCAAAAGTCACCTTTTATACCTAAACATTTTAGGCTGCTTTTTCCTCAAAACACATGTATTCCTGCATTTCACACAGGGGTTCTAGATGTTGTGATCTGTACCGACTGTCAGTAGTCCTTAAAAAAGGAAACAATACACCAGCTGGGCACAGCCACAAAACTTCATGAGTTTCAGTCAACCTCTCATTCTTAGTCTCTCTTCCCTGAAAAACAGCCCTGGACTAAAAGACCACCAGAAGATCCCACCCAGTAGTCTGTCTCCTTTGCATTGCTAGAGTTGCAATGAGGAGAAAAACAGGTACCAAGGAACGCATCCACAGTCTTTGAAGCTAGTTTGAAGTGTTCACTTAACAGTGGGAAATATTAAACCAAACCCTATAGAAAAAGTTGCCTTGTACTCCACTGATAACAATTTGGAAGATGTCTCTTTGTTAGTGTCTTTATTATTTCAAAAAAATCTCTCTTTGATGACTCAGCCTAGAGCCTCAGGAGATATTTTTCCCTCGCTAATTTACCTTGATCACTACACCCAGGTAGCTCCTCACCTGTCAACACACCCAGAAGCTGTTAATGGCTTCCTGACATTAGACAATAGCCTATATTTTCATGTGTTCTGTTATATCTTAATTGACTAAGTTTTTAGGAAGCTATCAGCCCATCATCACTAAGTCCCAACAGCGAAACAAACATTTATGAAAAAAATAAAGTGGTTACAGACATGACATTGGACTTTCCATCTAGGAAGTAGGGTAATGCTGGTTGAAAAGGAGGAAAACAGCCAGAGGACATCTCACCAGCCTCTTTTTTTCTCTCTGTAGATCTGTTAGTATCAAACGACCCTCAGACAACCAAGCTGACGAAACCCATTTTTACTCCGCTGATCGAGACCGCTAACCTGCTTCTCTGCACATCACAATTCTTCAGTGACAGAAGTAATTTCTCACATCATAAACAAGGGTCGCTAAAACCACCCTAAGAGTAAGAAAAGACACACCAACATCTTCCGGCCTTGTTACAGCTTGTTTCCCCACTTTCTCGCTGCCTGTAGGTTTTGGAGGGGATGCAACAGGCCTCGCTCTCGCTCCCTCCTGCCGCCAGCCGGAGAGTTTGTCTTTGAAGGGGCAGCACTACCACCCCGGGACCCACTGGAGACCAAGCCTCTGCCATCCCGGCGGCACAGGCCACGGACGCGGGATCCCCGTGGGAACCCTCGGGCTCAGGGGAGCGTCGGACTCGGGGCGCACAGATCAGCGCTCCTCCGCCTCTCCCGCGGGATGAAGGGCAGCGGGCGCTGCTGAACAGAGAGCCTTGACTCTTTTCACAGTCCCATCCCTTTCCCAGCCCCCCAAACGGAGGCATGCAAATAACCAGTCTAAAGAAGCGGACACCTGCTCAAACTCACACTTTTCCATGACAGACCCAGCTTTACACTTAGCTAAATTCCTGCACTAGTCAGACCTTGAAGCACCAGTACCAAAATTCAGTCAAATGGCTAATTCCTATAAATTATCTCATTTGATATTGGGCTATCAGATTAATAATTGGTACCGAGGGAAACACACAGATTGCTGCCCACCACCAGCGACAACTATGAGATTGGTTAATTACGAAGGTACATCATAATTCTGCCTTTAGCACGGTGTGATTCAGATTTTAAAAATGCTTTCTTGGCAGCTTCCACCTAATACTATAAATCTAAGCCCAGGGATTCTGCACTTCTCGCTTTCTAACGCAGCAAATAACAGTGACAAGAAACAGATCACTTTACATGCAATATTATAAATTCAATTTTAACCTGTGGTGTTGTACCCAAGCTTTATGTTTTACCTAACATTCCAGAAATTCATTAATTGTCTTCAGGTACAAACTCCTACAAGAGGGTCACGTTTTCAGTACGTCACAATCTTCAATTCTCTTCAGCAATCCTTAGAATCATTTAGGTTGGAAAAGACCTTTAAGATCATCGAGTCCAAGCATAGACCTAACACTGCCAAGTCCACCGCTAAACCACATCCCTAAGTGCCACATCTACACACCTTTCAAATACCTCCAAGAATGGTGACTCAACCACTTCCCTGGGCAGTCTGTTCCAACGCTTGATCCAAGAATATGTGCAGCTTCGCAGAGAACTCATTCTCCATCTTCATGACTGATTTGATATGATTTATATAACTTTGGATTTAGAACTGTGAAATAATTTTCTAGACAGCTGAACCACATTTATCAGAAGTGTAGGGGCATTATCAAAAACAATACAAGACATGACATAATCACATATGCACCTTCCCATATCAATCAATTTCATACATTTCTCTTGCACAATATAGATACACACTGCACCATGTGCAAACGCATTCCATGTAATTGCCCATTACCATTGCGATGATGGCATGCGTCTGAGCGAGCATGGGGAGGGAAAGGCAGAACTTTTCACGTTTTGGTCATGAAATGTTCAGACTTTAATCTATGATAATGAATGGGGATTTACAAAAACAAAGAATTGCTTATGAGCCCTGTGGTACAGCGTAACAGTTCAGCTAAAATAAACCTGAGCTCAACAGAAGACAGATACTCAGTACATGGCCTGTTTTGGCACTGCATTAAGTTCTGCATGCTGTTCTCTTTTATAAGCTAAAATTATTCTATTTAATTTTAACCAACACGAGACTATTTATTAAAATAAATGATACCAATATATTGACATTAAACAAATATAAAACGTCTTCTGCTGAAATGCAGTCCAGCCTTACGTGTCTGTCAATACACAGATGTGCCTCGTATCGTGTGAGTGACTAAAATTGTGCACAGAATTGGTAATTTGCAAACTCTGGACCAAAATCATAACATGCTGCCTTTCATTTCAAGCTGCACAGGGACCGTGTAGATGCCAGCTCAGGCCTTAACATAGGTCCAGTTAGTCCTGATAGGATCCTACATGTGTTTTGTGCAGTTGTACTTTCTGTGGGCCTGGCAGCATCCAGGAATAGTGTATCTACAGGATGGCACAGCCCTTCTCCCCTTGCTCTCACACTGCCAAGCCCATTCCAGCACCAGCAGCGCCTGGGGTATCGGTGAGAAAGTGTTTCTGAATGCAAGGAAGGTGTTTAGAACCAACACCTTTTAGTAGGGGTGTATGTGACCTTTGCAAAGACTGTGGTGACACAACGGGTATAAGGCAATCGCTTGCTAGGCTTGCTCCTTCGAGGATTTTATTTGAAGGCACTAAGAAGAAAACGATTCTTACAATGACAGCACACAGAAGCATCCTCACAAAACAGTCTTCCTCATTTTTGACCTATGCAATTTTCTGGCTTTGCCCTGTCACCATCATCTCCTTTGGTCTCCTTGACCCTCTAGGAAAAATCCTTCCACATCCTTAGCACCTTCAACTACTCTAAAAATTAATTAAATGGAAGCTGAAATCATTAGCAACTTTGAGGAAATTACTCCGCACCTGAGAGGACAGAGGGCATAGAGCTGGCATCGCTGCAAGGATGGCAGTTGCCTGCCTGCACATCTCAGGGGCCACCGTTCAAAGCTCTTCTGTGCTCATGATACACATCATGGGTGTCAAAGCAGGACTACAGTTCTCACTGGAACCCAAAAGGACAAGTTTTCAGTCGCTTGATGACTTGACAAATCAGAGGTGAAAAGGGGTGTTTCCTACCACCACCACACATTCACCTAAGCTAAGAAGAGCTAATAGGACCTTAAGGCTCACAATGTTTTTTGCCCATCAAGATCACAAGCTCTGTCCCAACCAAGCACACCGAGCCTGGAAAATGCATCAAAAATCAGCATCCACTGCTTGTCTGACCAGTGTGAATCAGAGCACACTTTCAAAGGCATGTCCCCAGTGAGAGGGATTTGTTTTTCTGCATGATTTGAACTATTATTTTAGCATTCCCAAGGGCATGAGCCAAGACATTATTTAACCCAAAGACTTTAGGCACTGGTACAACACTTGCTATATCGCCGAGGTCCATAACGGGAAGTGAGTTTTAAAATAGTAATAGAAAGTCACAGAGACAGCAGGATTACATTGCATAAGAATTAACATCACCAGAACCCACGTCTGAGCCTTCCCCCAGCTGGGATTTACCAGTAAAGATCAGAGGCACAACCCCTTCCAGGCTGGGACTGCCAACTGGGGGGGTCCTCGCAACTGGTGGCAGGGGCCAGAGCCAGCTCCCACCGTTGTTCGACCACTGGGCAAAACGGTAAGTGCAGGGCTGTAGCACTTAGTCCTTTCCCTCTTTCCTGACTTTTTCTTTTTGTAACACCAGTTTTTGACAATCTCTTCTAATCCCTGGCTTCTGGGATGCTTCTTGCCCTGGTTTCTACTCCGGCCCCTTGGGATCAGTCACACAGCCTTGACTCCTCAGGATCACCGTACCATTTGAAAAAATAAAGGTTAAAAACATAGACTTCCTAGGATACTTTTAAGCTTTTTACTTTCTTCTCACTTTCATTTGTATCTCTTGCTATTCCCCATTTTTCTCTAAATATTTCCATGTTGATTCCAAAAATGCAGCTGTTCTTAACAAAGATACAGCCCCAGTCAATTGACCTCAGCTAAAAAAAAAATTTTTAAAAATTGTAAGTTTCAGTAAAAAACCTCATAATTTGCTCAAGCAAAGCTGTAATATTAAAAGCATTTACGTAGTTTCAGTCTTCCTTGCCTGTTCTTACAAACTTAAAAACACACGTGTATTTACAGCTAAAAACTCTTCTGAGTTTTGGCCTGAATACTGCTTGCACATGCATCTTGGCTTATGGCAGCCTGAATTTATCCTTTTTTATTCTACCAGCAGATAACTGACTTACCATTGCCATAAAAGGGACAGAGCTTCAAGCACAATACAAAAATTCCTGGAATGTTTGAGTCTACCCTCACTTAGCTGATTTTTCCCTTAATATGTGCACTATGAATACAAACCATTAATGTACTAATTTTTCTTCAAACTTTTGTTCTAATTCTTTACAGCTCCGTAAGTCCATACCAGTGTAATTTTTCAGCCTTATTTGGGTTTCATTACAATCTTAGGATTTGTTTCAATGCTTTTAGATTATCAAATATTTCAACAGAAGTCTTCAGTAGACTAGAAAACGAGTTTTCTTCCACTAGATAAACAACTGGACTAATAAGACCAAAAGACTTACAATATCCAGTCAGCACATAGCTATCCAGTGAAAATGGGCTAATTTTTTTCACCCCTTAGCTACAACTGAAACATTTGTCATGACAAAAAAAAAAAAAAAGAAAAAGCCTTTCTCATTCTGTTATCTGTATACTAAACTAAGGACCCCATAAATGACCTATTAAAATAGAACCAGCTAATAAAACAATACATTTTCCCCTAAGCTAGTGATTATTTGAATGAAAGATTACATACTTCGCTATGAATTTCCAAAAAGAATATCTATAGAAATAATCCTCATGTAAGAATGGCATCAACTATATTGATGAATTAGAACACTTTCATCCACTAAACCATTTAGAAATGCTCTACCAGGTTCGTGTCCCAGTGTTAAGACAACATCCTCAGGTAGAGAAGACATATGAGAGGGCTAGAAGGAAGGTGGAGCGTCTGGGTGAAACCACAGACCTCCCATGTAGCCAGAGCCATTATAAATCCCACAGCAGCTGAGACAAACATGGGCAGAGAAAAGGCTGGACACTGTTTTTTCAAAGGTGGTAGAGGAGGTGCAATGTTAGTTGCCTCAAGTAATTTTCTAGCAAATGCTAAGGAATACCACCAGACTTCTGGCAGCTTTTAAAAAAGTTTAACACCTAGAACTGATCTGTGGCTTTCACCGAATCTCAATTCAGAGATGAAGCACAGAGTCTGCAAACTCAAGCTCTTAAGCGCATCTCCTCTGCTCCCACTTTTAACAGCTGGACAGGGTTCTCCGCTGGGCTGACAAACTTTACCTAAAAACTTATTTCTGCTTCCCAGCTGTAGCATTTGAAGTGTTCTTTAAGGTATACATTGTCACCTACAGACAGGATAATGGATAGTTTGTACCATGCTTAATCTATAAAAGGCTATATCTCTTCCAAATGCAAAAGACCTAACTCACCAGCTTTTTAATTAAAATATTCTGGTTCTTCCTACTAATCCCTGTGTATGAAAGTAATTCTTGTATTTGTTTTATAACCTTGATAATTTCTTCTGCCAGGTCCCTCTCAGTCATCTTGAAAACCTTCATCTCAAAACGCTGTTTCTGTCACTGCTACCAGCAGATGAAAGCCACAAAAAGATGAAAGAAAATGAATTATTACTTTGCAATTTGTTTACTCTGCACACTTGACAGCACTTTGTGTTTTGTCCTTTACATTGTTCTGTTGAAGATGCACACCCTTCCTCAGACCCTGCAAGAGGCTGTTTGCCAGCAGCTGTAAAGGTGAAGGCAGCGGGAGCGCACACAGAGAGAAAAGGCAGAGGAAAAGAGGAAAGGAGGGGGACAGAGGATGTTTAGTAGTTCTTCTCTTGGATCCACCCCAAAACAACCCCAACGAAAGCCAACCTACATAAAATTCCATAAAAGCAGCTCAATAACTTTGCTAAAAACACAGTTACACTTTCTACTAATTAGGTTGGCACAATGTTGGAAAATCTTACAGCTTTTATTTCAGAACACGTGTGAGGACAGCATCCTTTTGAGACACTACATGAAGGTAACATAAGAAAAAAAAAAAAAGAAACCCCATCTTTTCCCAATTTTTCTCTGACTTCCTTCATTTCATCTTTGGCCATGTCTTTTTTAATATGTTACTGGAAGGCAGTCCAAGCCAAAAAAAAAAGGAAGGTTTTTTTTGCAGGCTGTGAGGCGAGGCTGACTCATCTCCACCCGAGCGGATGCCCAGGCTGCCGGCTCCCACGGCAGCACCTTGCACCAGACCTGCACCAACATCACCAAAACACCCCAGCACGGGTCTCAAAGCAGGACTACAGTTCTCACTGGAACCCAAAAGGACAAGTTTTCAGTCGCTTGATGACTTGACAAATCAGAGGTGAAAAGGGGTGTTTCCTACCACCACCACACATTCACCTAAGCTAAGAAGAGCTAATAGGACCTTAAGGCTCACAATGTTTTTTGCCCATATTGGAAATGAGATAGAAACAGGCACAATTTAAGAGGTTTCCTAAAAAATACATATTTGAGATATTAGATCAAAGTGGTAATAAGTGAGTCCAGATTATTATTATAATCCTTACTATCCCTGTAATAAGTACAAGGGACTGGACGCTAAAGTGTTTTTAAATATATACTATTATACCTTTTTTTTTTCTCTCATTTTAGAAAGTTTACCCAAGCTCCTCCTTCTGTAAAACAGTATGTCAGAGATAAAGGAAGATTAAACAGTCAGTTTTATGGTCTTTGAAACATTTACTCAGACCTGCTTACTTAGATACATGTATCTTTCTCAATACTAAATAGAAACTTAAAGCTAAAATGGACACAATTTTTTTCCTGATTAAATCTTTGATCATCCCTTATCTGTTTATATGTGCCAGAAAACAACAACAGACAGTGGTTTTTTGCACTACTTACGCTCTTTATGAAGAACACATTTGCCTTTTTCTTTACTGCAAGTCACTTCAGATTAGAATTGCATCATCATAGTAATTGACATATTGACAATGTTTTAACTTGTTCTGTATTTTACTTCCACATTGTCCAAGATGCTGCTATATAAAGACTCTTGGAAGGCTAATGCCACATACTTTTCTGATGTATTAAATCACCAAGAATAATTCCAGCCAGTCACAACCCAGAGAAGTAAAAAATTTATCTTCCCACAAACACTGTTAAATTGCAGCAGTACTTCACAACGTCAGCTACTCACTAAAGGCGCAGGTTGCTCTTCCAGTCAGGCCATAGCCCATGTCCAAATTCTTCCCTATGCCCAAATTTTGCAAGGTGTTAAGGGCCTTTGTGATGGGAATGTCAACGGAAATTCTGGGAAGGGAGCACTATGTAACTTTTAAACACTTATGAAGTAAGTCAATTTATTCTCATGTTGAGGTTGTTGAATCTTCCTTTGTTTAGTCTAGTTCTATAAAAAGAACAATATTCATAAGCCTATCCTTGGAGATGGTTTCTGACATTTTTAAACAATTGTCTTAGCTGCCTGCAGCAGCTATCCTACATTTCTCTATGTGATCAAGGCAACCAACTGACAGTATATACATCCAGCATAACCTCAGGCATTATATAACCTAGTTATATCCCAGGATTATATACACCCAGCGGACAAGTTGCAATGAAACACTGCAGTAGTCCTTCCTGCAGGCATCTGATACACACAAACGCTCAGAAGCGAAAACGGTGCTACTTGGGATGACGGTCCAGGAACGTGTTTGTGCGTGCTGACGCTCAACAGCCGGCTCCAGGAACGAAGCTCAGGGGTTGAGTCAGGACTGAGGGTTCAGGGACCGCGCTCTCCAACACAGCTGGCAGCGAATGGGTTACGTGTTCCCCAAACAGCCCGCCCTTCTCTCCTGGCTCTGGCACCCTCTGCCGTGATGCTGCAGAAGAGGTGGCCGGAGGGAGAGGGGAAGCAGGCAGGAAGGACAGCAGGGACAAAGACATTCTCCTGGGAGCAAGAGGTCACCAGGCGCACCCCCTCGCTCCTAGAAGCACCCACGCGCTTTGTTCTGTATATATATATATTGATCAAATGACTCTCCACTGGTGGGGGCGAACGGATGCACCCACGACTGCCGATTCCCCGGCCAGCACTCCTTGCCTTGGGCTGGGAGGCCACCTTCCCACCCACACCCCCACGGCCCACTGGGGTGCACCCTCGGTGCTCCCTCCGGGTCCCATACCCCTTCCGCCCAGGCCACCTCGCTCCAACAGGACAAAAAGGGAGTGCCGTACTTTTCTTCAGACCCTCCCGCGCCCCACCATCGCCTGGCAGGGGGAACTGAACCCCGTTTCCCATCTCCCTGTGAAGCCTTCTAGCCCGAGAGGTGCTTAACTTACTGGAGGACATTTGGGTCTCTCCTCTTGGACACATTTTCTGAATTGAAGTGACCATATCTCCATCCTGAACTAAAACCCGCCAGGGTTTGTTAGACGTGCTTTTGGTATTGACAAGTCCTTGAGGACATGCAGGGACAAGGATGTCAAATGGCCTTAGGGGACAGGTCTCTCAACATCGAAGACAGCAGCAGCCCTAGAAGCGAATGGCTGCAGAAGGCAGGTGCCCAACCCAGCCTTATTTCACTAGTAAAAGCACACCCAAGTGAAGTGCTGTCAGTCATACGACTTCTCGTCAGCCACACGCCAAAACCCAATGTCATTTCTTTTATCTGCTCTCGGTTTATCTGCCTTGTACTACTTCACCTCAATAAACCATGTTTTTAACAAAAAAAGGAACAGAAAAACCGTTCGGACTAGTTTTTTTTCGCTTTTAGCCTCGAACTGCGCATGTCAGACTGCAGCCCCAAATGCAATCTAGAAATAGGAGGAGTGACGCGAGGAAGGCGCGAGGCCAACAGAGCAGAGCCGCCTCCGTCCGGCCACGGACGGGGCACCGCTCCCCAGATGGGGACAGGGACCTCCTGGCCTCCCACCAGCGCATCCCCAGCTGCCTCCACACGCTCGGCTCAAACAGCGCTGGGGGAATCAGCGCTGCCCGTGTGGAAAAAATTATGCATGCTTTTATCACTGCTTTGGCCCGCCTTCTCCCAGTAGCCGGGTAGAGCTTGCTCGCAGCTCTGGCCCGGCTCCCATTTCACCAACACTAAAAGTGGAAAGGGAGACGGGTTGGGAACTCAGAGAGACCGCCAAGCCCACTGCCGAGCAGCAGCGGGTAAGGCATCTCCTCCATTCCCGCAGCATGACACGGCAGCCAACCCACTCATGTTGAAGGCGGCTCACCCCAGGGCTCAAGCGCAGCCAGAAGATCTTGCTCCACTGCAGAAAGCGCAAGGACCAGCGATGCAGCGGCATCGACGAGGTACCGAAACATGAAACTGGGATTTCCATGGCATTGTCATCTCTCAACCAAGCAGTACTAATGTTAGGAAACGGGCTTTCTTCAAAGGAAATGGCAGCCTGAAGAGTGTCAGAAATGAGAGCCCCTGCAGAGATCCGTCAAAACAAGCTTCTCCTGTAACCGTCTCGTGGGAGCACTCTCTCAGCCTGACCTGGAAACATCTTAATCTACTGCCCTCTCTCCCACTCTGCTCTCCTTATAACATGAAAACGAATCTCCTGAGAAGAACGCAGAACAGTATAAAAGCCCAGATTAGCTATAATTAATATTTTAATTACAATTGGTCAGCATAAAAAACACTGAGGTCCCAGTGCCACATCTGGATGCATTTTGTAGTGCCACATTACAACCTGTGGGAGCTGCGACGGAGCAGCTCCCTCTTCTGTGCTCAGGCACGTGATCCTGACGGTAGCTGGCTCAAGGCTGGCTCTGCTACATCAAATGCCTCTGTGAGAGCAGTCCTTCCAAATCTCCTTGTATGTATTTAATCACAGAGACGTCAGTGATAAAAACAGTTTTTCACTCTGCCAGCCCTGTTGCACTGCAGAATCACCACCAACAACATAGCAGGAGCTGCTTCTGGTACATTTGCACTCACAGGCACAGTCCCAAACTTTAGTTAGCTACTCCTGCACAACCACGATGCACAAATGAAGAAACATTTTTACGGCAAGGGTGACCGAGCACTGGCACAGGTTGGCCAGAGAGGCTGTGGAGTCTCCATCCTCGGAGATCCTCAAAACTCGGCTGGACACAGCCCTGAGCAGCCTGCTGTAACTGGCCCTGCTCTGAGCAGGGGGTTGGACCAGACGATCTCCAAGGTTCCCTCCAGCCTGAGCAATTCTGCGATGAAGGCCACAGGGCAATTAAGAGCATGGCAAGACCGTGGCTTTTTTTTTTTTTTTTTTTTTTTTAAATCTAGCTAATACCAGCTATTTGGGGGCAGAAAAGAACCAGCATCTTTTTTTTTTGCAGGAGAAAAGCGGTTGCTCCATTCAGGTTATCGCAAACATTACTGCATACAACCTTACCTACCACGCAGCCCTCTGCTAACCCAACTACTCTTTAAATGTAAACAGTGGGAACGTGTTCGTCTGAGGACAACAGGAGCACTGGGCCAGCTCTGCCAGCAGTCCAAAAGCAGAAGCAAGAGGTCCTGCCCAGGTGTACAGGCCACCCAGCCACAATCCCTCAGAGGCATCAGCCTGGCTCAAAGACCTCCAGAGAGAAGCCCCTCGACCACCGCCCACGCCTGGTCTGCTGCCGGCCAACAGCACTCTCCATCGCCTTTCGGGTAGCTGCTAGTGACAGGCAACAGCGTGGAGCTGGGGACAATGCCAACAGAACTGAATTGATTGAAAGGCCACCCATGTACGGCTGAAAGTTTATCTAAGGCGACAAAACTGCAAGGAGCTCAACTTTCACAGCATACTTGTGTTTCCTGGTGGTGCTGATGAGGAACTGTGAATCTGCAGTCAGCATAGCACAGAAAGAACAGTTAACTATGGGGATAACTTCATAATGTAATTAACAGCTCCAGATTACATTTTAAGGAATCTTGATTTTAATAAAACAATTCAGCCAGCACATAGAGGACACTTCTAAAACAGAGCCTCTCCAGAGCTGCTACAGAAGGCCTGAAATTGTACAATTGATATTAAAGTTTGTATCTTCTTCTAATAAGCACCTTTTCCCTATGTAGTTTTCCATCTTTGATTGACAGTCATGGTTTACCCAATGACTTCACTTTACGGGACAAAATGGGAACGTATCTCACAAACAGATACTTATACCTCTAGGAATACCAAATTCAGAACTCAAAAGTGAATCATTTACTTCAAAAGATTTTAATGAATTAAAATTAATTATATCCTGAAAGGAATACAGTTTAATGAGCTTAATGCCAAGTGATGGGTGAATCGCCTAAGAGGTGCATCACAGAGTGATTTACTGCAATCACAGTAAGCCTGATACTATCAGCCCAGGAGCAACAGGTAAGACGTCAGGAGTTCAGCGCATTTCTTGCTTCGGCTGACTCAAGGCATACATACCATCCCCATGGTCACACAGAGATAATCACAATTCATTACAGAACTTCATTTCACCTGAAACTGCAGAAAAAGTTTAAAATAACCCTTTCCCATACGTCCTTTACTGATTAAAATGCTAATACAAGCTCCTACATTTATAGCAAGAAGCACGACAAAAATCCATCTGCCCATGCCTCCTGATGAGTTTCCTGCACCCCTGAATTTCACCACTACAGTATCAACCTAACCAAACGCAAGAAAGCAAGGAGGCACGAAAAGATGACCTATTTCAAATTATTATGTCAACTGCCCTCTGCTCAGAGGGACAGAAGGAACAGCACAAAAACTTCAGGAGTGCCAGAAAAGAGAGTCCTTTAACTTAAGGACAGCAGATAGCTAATATCTCAGTGATAAAATTAGCTCCCTGAGCAAAACTTTCAGACTACTTGCATACTTTCGATTTTAAATGTCTGTGGCTCAATCTGGCTCCATCGGGAAAGGTGCCAAAAACTCAACTTCAACCATTAACATCGGGAGCCTTCCTGGTCTCCGGCCTCCTGCCCGTCGCGGGGGTCAAAGGCAGCGAGCACGGCACTTGCAGTCCAAGCAACCAACCGCTTTTTTTTTTTCTTCCCCCTTTCCTTTCCACCCCCCACCCCAAGATCTCACCTTTTTGGTTTTGGTGTTTTTTGGTTTTTTTTTTTTTTTCTTCCCGCGGAGACACAACTTGCTGCTTTCACGCCGCGGGTGGGTGCGCGCTCCCTACCCCCCCCCCCCCAGCCAGCCGCCCTCCTTGCCGAGCCGCGGGGCAGCCGGAGGGCGGCGGTGTCCGTGTGTCCCCCCCCAGCCCGGACCCCCGCCGCCAGCCCGTGGGGAGGCCGGGCCGCCCCGCTCCGCTCCGCGCCCGCGGAGGGCCGACGGGCGGGCGCAGCCCCGCGGCAGCCGGGCATCCCCGCCGAGCCCACCTGGCTGCTCCGCCCCTCCGAGAGCGGAGGCCGCTCCGGCGGGGCCCGGCGGCGGGGATGGGGGCTCGCCCCCCACCCACCCCATCTTTCGCGGTCTCCCCCGTCCCGCGCTTCCCCGTGAGAGGGTCCCGGGTGGGTTGTGGCGGGGGGGGGGGGGAGCCGCCCCCCGCGTACTCACCGCGGCGGAGACGGCGCTGAGCTCGGCGCTCAGCAGCAGCCCGAAGCCCAGCCAGAGCCGCATGCTGCCGCGCACCGCACCGCGCCCGCGGTCCCTGGGCGGCGGGGCGCCGTCGGCTCAGCGTGGGGCTCCGCGGGACCGGCCCCACATGCGCGCCTCTCCCCTCCGTGGCGGCCGCGGCGCCTGCAATGCCTCGGGGGCGAGGGACTCGCCGCGCCGTAACCGATGGGCGGCGGCAGCCCCCTCTCCTCCCCCCGGGCGGGGACCCTGGGAGGGCGCAACCTCGCCCGCTCCCCGCCGGCCGTAGTTCCTCCTCCTCCTCCTCCTCCTCCTCCTCCTCCCCGCCGCGGGTGGGTGGCGGGACGCCGCCGGCGGGACGGGACGGGACGGGACGGGGCGGGGGGTGAGGCGCGCCGCTTCCTCGCCCCACACCGTCGCTGCCGCCCGGGAGGGCACGGGCCGCGCAACGGTGCGGAGCGGGCGCGGGCGGCGGAAGGGGCCGGGGCCGGGGCCGGGGCGGGGGGCGCTGGGTCTGCCCGGCCCGTCGGGGGGCTGGCTGCGCGCCCGCGGGGCGCTGCGCTGCTGCCCCCCCTTCCTCCTCCTCCTCCTCCTCCTCCTCCTCCTCCTCCCTCCCCGGATCGGCTCGGCCCGGCCCGGCCGCTCCCTTGCCCCGGCCGCGGCGTCGGCGAGCGCGGAGAGCCCCTCCGAGCCCCGGGGGGGGGACACACACCGGCCTTACGTGCGGGCTCTTCTCTGCCTTGCAGGGGCGGCCGTCCGGCGGGAGGAAGCCCTGAGGCGAGCCCCCCGGGCAGGGAAGGAGGGAAAATGGACATCTCGCCGCAGCTCCCCAGTGCGCGGACTGTTATTTGTCAGTAAGTAACTCCGCTCGGCGGGCTCTTGGAAATCGCTCTTTTTAAAGTCGTATTGTCACCTTTAACTGCGGCGCTTTATCACGTGCGTGTTTTGTGCCGGCTCCAAGCGATATCGTGCTTATTCACCTTTTCCCTGCAGGGATCTGGGGTTTCTGCTGATCCTGATGGAAGTCCTGCTGTCAGCCGTCAAAGTGGATGCTGTAAGTAAAACGCCTTATGACTTTTACTGAGGAGAGGGAGGAAGAAAAAGCAGTTTCCTTGGTACCAGAAAGCGAGGAACTGCATTTGCCTTCGCTAGATGGCTTATCTGTCATTCCGTTAAAGGAAACAACCGACAAATCATCTCTGCGAGCCTTACAGATCGCTGCCTTCAACAAAATGATGTTTAGCAGAGAAGCGTAGGGGCTTTGGTGTCAAGTTGAAGTATTCCACTGTTACTTTTGCTCACATTGGGTAATTTGTTAAAGCAATAGCAAAGCAAGCCCCACATCTTCTTCATTTTCCTAAGAAAAGCACAAAAAATGCAGTGCTACAGGTGTCAGGGAGTACTTTGGAGAAGTTAACCTGCAGCTGAAATATCTTCAGTTAAGTACAGACCTCATCTGAGGACTCAGAAGTTAAAGCTATGGCTTATTTTTACAAATCAGAGACGTGTTTATAAAGAAATTGTTGTTTAAATTAAATTATTAAATCCAAAAATGGGCCAGTGAGGACTATATAGGTGGTTGTGACTATCCTACTATCCCTTGAGGTGTGAGGTGTTGATGTAAACAAGTTACTAAACTCTTGGGTCACGGTCACAAGGATGTGAAAGAGGTGAGAGATAACGTGAGTGGGAGTGCGACATTTCCCTGCTATAAAGCTTGGTGAATTTAAGGGAAAGCTCATCAGTAATGCGAGTAGGCTTTGGATCAGGCCTGAATACAGCAGACTGAATGAAAGGCTGCTAAGACTTGGCTCGTGGCTACATTTGTCAGCCACCCAGTGTGGGTAAGGCTCTGTGGTCAGGTGCAAGTGGGGCCTCAATTACATTTTTTTTGAAAGCTGTCTTACGTTTTAATCCTACTGTCTGCAACTTTCACCCCTTTTTTATGAGTTTACGCTCCTTAGAGATATCTGATGTGGTTACATCTTTGCGGTGAGATGGCGTAATATATTAAGGAATGGGAAATATGGGGCTTTTGCAGCAGGTGTTGTGTGTGGTACATGGTAATTCGGCACTCAAGCTGCAGCTGGGACGTAGAACTTGCCTGTTGGTCTGCGTGGCTGGTTGGTCCCCACACGTCGTAGCTGAGCGAGAGGTGGCAGGCTGGGGACCCACAGCCCCATGGGAAGGGACGTGAGCGAGGACCTCGAGCGCCACGTGCTACTTTTCTTTGCCGTCTTTTGATAGAAACATCATTCTGCTGACTAGCGCTAAATGGATGATAATATTACCACACGCTATTGAAACCAGAGCAAACTGGTGATAATGCAAGCGTTTTAGGCCCAGTAACGAAATCACCAGGATCAGTTGATATAAAAAGGCGGCATTTGTGGTATGACTACTTTTTAAGAAGCTGTGCTGTAGTGTGCGTACCTGATACCTGAGCTTTAGCTATAGCATGGGCTAATTCATTCTTCTTCATGTTCTTGCTTGTAGACTGCAGGCTGCGGCGTTAGTATAGAGGTATACCGAAGAGGTGTTCGAGCTGCCTTGGTTAGTGGATGCAGTCTGGTCATGGCTGCTTGAATCTCCACATGCTGGTTTTTCCAGAGTATCTTGGCAGAGTAAATTGGCCTGCTTGGAGGTCTAATTTCCCTGATTTAACAGTTCCTAAGGTGGTGGCTGCGTTGAGATGAAACACCCCAGTGAGGAAGTTTGGTCACGTTTCCATGAAAAATTAGACCTGCATTGCCAGCAAAATATTTATTCCATTTTCTACCCATATGCCACTCCCTTCCCTTGGCCAGCACAGGTCTTTCTGTAGGCCTGTGGTGAACTGAATTGGAAAATTACTTGTTTAAACTAATCAGTACCCCAAAGGAGAAGAGGGGTGATAGCTAACTTTAGCCTGGATCAGATCACCACTTGTATTCACAGAAACTTGGGCTGGGACAAGACTGGGAGCAGGCAGCTGAGGGTGGCAGGAGAGGTGGGCTTGCTCCTGGCGGTGACAGCTCCATCTTTGCAAAGTGACAAAGTAAGCGTGTGTGGGAAGCAGCAGCACCTGAGTAATTGCAGGTGGGTTGTTGGCAGTCATGTTCTTGATATTGTAATCCCGTTTGTCACATTGAATCTGCTAGTATTTGTTGCACAGGTTAATGTCCTAGTGTTATGAAGTGTTTTATTAGCTTGGTTTAAAAAAAACTGCTATGAATTATTGAAATCTGTGGGACCAGATCTTGAAAGTCATGGTTCTGCCTGTAATGAGACAAGCAGAGCTGCTGAGTTTGACAGCCATATATATGTGAATGAGTCACAGCTGCTGGAGGTAAGTGTTGTTGAATGAGTGAAATTGCACCTGGGAAGAAACTGGAATGAGATGAAGGAGAAAGCCAGGAAGGAGGGAGAGAGAAAGAGGGGAACTTGGAGCATTTGACTGGATGTCTTACCTGGCAGGCTGCTGCTAGCTGCTAGGGAGACGGATGTTTCTCAGCAGAGAAGTAAATGAGAGGAAGAAAGAGAAGGAGGATGTTTAGGATATCTGAGGACTAGGGAAGAAGAAATGGCGTCTCTGGCAAGAGAAGAGGATGCCAGTTGCAGGCTTGGGGAGAACTAAGGAAGAGTAGTCCCTGAATGGAAATACTAGGAGAGACAGCCAAATGGAGTAGATCAAGCCCCAGTTATCTTTAGCACTCTTTGGCATACTCTGGCTAGTGATGTTAAAGGCCTCAAATAACTTTCGAACTACTCTGAATTGTAGATTTAAGAATTCATGTGGCTTAAATAAATTTAAGTTGTGTTAACTACCCAAAGTTTAGCCAAGTTTGCAGATTTCTCCTCCTCCTTTCTGTACCTGCAAATATATTGCATCCAAAATATGTCTTGGATTTTTTTTTTCTCAGAGAGCATTTATCTTCTGGTAATGCTGATTATTTTTTTCTTTTGTATTTCCCAAAGCACACTTCTTCCTAAGTAGTTTTGTAACTTAGTATAAACTGCCCCTAATGAAAATTACTACTTTTTTTTTTTTTTTTTCCCCAAGCTGTATTCTGGTGGGAGCAATGGAATCCCAGAAGAGAAGGGAATGACTATCAGAAAAAGAAAGAAAATTTAGAGAGAATAAGTTAGAATGACATTTGCAAAAACTACACTGATATTTAAAAAGGAGAACATACATAGATACATAGAAAGAAAATAGAGTCAAAGTAGTGCATAAGGTATAATTCTGACTTCTGTGACATTGTAAAGGTATGTATTAGGAGGAGAAGCAACAATCCTTAAAAAGAGAGGATAAACCCAACAGTACTATGTACTTCTTTCTATCAACTTTATAGTGAAATTAGATTGCTGACATGGGTGCCTAAGTTATTGTGCGAAGTTAAAACGTGTCACTGCTCTGTGGCTATCTTACATCCAGGTTTTCCCAGATGCGTCCTGTTTTATTCCACCTGGAAACTTTTGTCTGTTTGAAACAGGAGGACTTTTTACATTAACTCAGGATTTCCAGGCTGAAAGAAGCCAGGGTAGAGCAATCACTCGGCCCATCCTGCCGAGCATGTCCACTGTGAATGCATGCACTAGGATCTCAGAGTGCAAGATGTAATAGTGCATGCTTACTACCCAGGTGATCTAGGAATGAGTCGTCAATTTGACGTATTGATTTCTTCTGCCACATTACTTAGTGCATGCAAAGTGAATCCATCTCTTCCTCGAAATACCAGACTTCCTACCCATGCACTGCTTCAGAAATAGCTGTGCCTAGAAGATCCCCCAAAAAGAAAAGTCACAATCCTATTTTAGAATGACTTCATTTGAGGCATTTCCATACTGGCAGACATGGCTTATTTATGTCTGTTTAAATAAGTGTACAGTTTGGCTCATCTTTGAGTAAGAGTGGTGTTTTGTAAGAAAAGCAGACAGTATAATGATATTTTGCAAAAATACAGCATTTTGGGGAGCCTCCCAGCATATCTGATCACTCTATTCAAAATTTCTTTGAACCTTGAAAGAATTATGGGGTAGTTCAGAGAGGAATCTTTCTACGTTCAGTCGTGGAGCTGTGAAGAAGGGGCAGCTCCATTAAAGAGCTATGAGAAGACCTGAGTGAAGGAGGTAGCATCCAGGCAGCTACATAAGGCAAAACCCCTCACTTTCACCAACAGCAACAGCCGTGCCTTGATCTGGCAGTGGTGTTTCCATGATGAGGATCACAGTGTGCATCATGCTGTAGATGGTCAGCGGGACAGCTGCCCAAATGGGATTTTTGTTGTTTTCTTTATCAGAGCCAGGATTTCACCTGTTGGCATTGTACGATGTCAGACTAACACACTCGCTGCAAGTGTTGCGTACATGGAAATGTAGTCATGGTCCATAGCTTTAAATTCCGTATTTCCAGTCCTTCCTTTCTTGTATGCTGTCTGCTCCACTCATCAGTAAGAGAGCTTCCTTAAATGTCTTTCCCTTGTTATTCCTCAAATTCTTCCTTGAAATTCTTTTTGCTGCCATGTCTATGAAACCAATGCTCATCCTAATTTCTTATTAATTAATCATTCTTCCTAGGAAGATTTCTTTAAGAGCCATTTCTGCTGTGTCTGTATGGATTCAATTAGAGAGACTGTTCTTTGCATACAGTTATATCCTAACACTATTTCAAGTTATTCATTCAAGGATTAAAGACAGGTTACATCGAAAGCAATATATTGTGTCTCCCTGGAGTTAGCAATGAGGAGGAGGAAGTTCTCACGTGTGTCTGTGTTCTTTAATCTCTCAGTGCAAAGCCACATATAGATTCTGTACTCAGTTTTTCTTGTGAGTAGATCAGAAGCATGCTCAATGAATGTCTGCAATAATATATTTGAAGTAATTCTATTTTTTAGAGTTATTAAATGGCATATCATATAGTCATGCTGCATTTGGTAGGAGAAGAGACAGAGTTCTGTCAGCTTCCTGTATTTCTCAGAGGTTAAAATGTTGATACTGAGAGACAAGAACCCTGACAATGTAAACTATCATGTAATGAAATGATCTTGTTATTTTTGTCACCTTACTCTGAAAGTAGCTGAAGCGGTTTCAAAAACCCAGCATTGGTTTTCTTTGAGCTTTTAAAGTAGCACATCTGGGTTTTATTGTGTAGTAATTGCACCACAGGAAGTCTTTATGCATTATGGTACTAAACCTACCATGTATTTTTTAAATTTTGTGGAGAAAAAAAAAGAAAAAAGATTTATAAGTCCCAACAGATTTGCCTTACCCAAAATGTATAGCTGCATTGTGGCTTATTCAGTTATACTATAAGCAAACACATTTGTTATAAATATTTTAAGTCAGTAGTTCAGAGCGCAGTTTGTATTAGTGGATCTTTTTTTTCTTTTTGCAGTAATGAATTTCTTGTTTGAGACCAGACTGTTCGTTATTAGTTCTTTGCTTTTGTTTTTCCAAGCCAAAAATTGGTCAAGGAGTGGAACATTCTCCATATTGTATTATACCGATCCAAGCTCTTGGGAGAGTTTAAAGTTAATTTAGTAGCTTACAGTTACAACATCTTTGCTTGCCAAAGAAGGCAGCTTATCTTCTCTAACCCCTTCTCCCTTAGGAAGCTAATGCCTTGCACTATTCGCAGTACCTCCTAAGGAACAAAAAGCACGGTGAAATTTGCAGTATTTCCTGATGTTTATCAACAGCTATTTTCTTTAAAATGGCAGCAGCAGTTGACAGCAGCAGTTGACTCAGCTCACAGTGAAGTATGTGATTTTTATCATGCAAATACTTCTGAGTGACTAAGGACCTACGTTGCTGATTTACGCGCGCCCTTTTTTGTCCATTTGGGTGCTGAAGGTGCCGGTGTGAATCACAACCGCGCGAGGGTGGCTCCTTGTTTTTAGACCCTAGAAACGATGTGTGGCGAGGGAAAAGATCCCGTGGAGAAGTTAACGAGCAAACTGGGCGTTTGCCTGAGTAATTGCGGCGTGCTTCAGCTGAATTGCGTTTTTTGCGGCACGGTTTCCCCTCTGCAACAGCGAGCGGTGTTCCGTGAGGCCGCTGCGTTTTCCGAACGCGCGCGTTTCGGTTTCTGCCTTCGCGTTTGTGCGTCCTGGGAGCGGCGGGCGCAGTTCCCTCAGCGGCAGCGCAGGCAGGAGATGGAGGCTGGCGTGAGGGACCCTCGCCCTCCTGGCACGTCCCCGCAGCGCCCAGCGGGTCTGGGGGTGGTCACCGGGGTCCGACACGGCCTCGGAGGGCTGGGACGCCGGCCCTCGAATGGAGGTCAGGGAGGCCCGTGGCCGGGCACGGGCATGGCTGTGACCCCAGGCCGCTGGCGGGCCGAGGGGGAAGCCCCGCTTCTCATGGCCTGTTTCTCACACAGCTCCTTTCGCACCCCTCCGGGAGGGAAGGCTGCACAGCTGCACCGGGAGCTGGCCCCGCGCCCGGGTGGCCGGCCCCGGGGGTCCCCTGAGGGACGGGACGGGGGAGCGGGGCCCGAGGCGCTGCCGGCAGCGGAGGCGGCCGGAGGGGCCCGGTGCGGCCTGGGCGGCGGGCGGGCGGGAAACGCGCGCGGGGCAAAGCAGACGTGCGAGTGGAAAATTCGGCGGGAAATTTGAGGGAAATTAGCATGTTTTAGGAGGGCTGGGACAGAACTTCGAATGGGCTGGAGCCTTCTGTATGAATCGAAAGGCACTATTTGGCTTTTCTGCTCCCGACAGAGTCCCTCAAAAAGGGACTTTTTGTCAAGACACAGCGCCGATTTTCAACATAAATTTACCAGTGAGTTCTATTTTTATTTTAGACTTCTGAGATCAGGAGAACATTTAGATCGTATCGGTTACCAAGGATGTATGCTTACTGGGATATTTCAGGCGTCCTATTTATTCGTAAATGATCCCAACCTTTATTTTGAAGTAGCTTTCTGAAGTCAGCAAGAAAAGATGATTCAGATAAATAGGGCTTGGCTTACTTTTGGCAGGTCTTAGCTGCAGATCGTGCCCACATCTCCTCTCACCATTGATTGATGGAGCCAAGTAATAAATTCTTTATTCCAACTATACTTTTCCTTTATGTTTCACCAGGCTTTTAAAAGGTCTTTGCTGGTCAAAATTACCTTCTGGCTGTATACAAAAAAGGATGTCAGGATAAGTGAAATATTTTGGATACAGCACAAACCCTTCCATTTGTCCTGTCCTGCAAATGGGGGTTTTTTTGTTCTTGTTTTCGTTTCTTCTTTTTGTTTCTGTCATTGGAAAACAACTAACCACCTCGGGTTTAAGCCCTGTCCCAAAGCGCAGCTCTGAGCTCGTGAGCGTTCTCATCCGACGCGGCTCCCGGAGCTCGTGTACCGGCCGTCGGTGCCCGGTGCGGCAGGCAGAGCGGTGCCGCTGCCCTTCTGCCCGTCCCCGGGGGCTGCAGCTCCTGGCTCGGCAGGAGGCTGACCCCCTCGCTGCACACCCCGGCCTCCTGCGGAAATGCGGGCTTGGAAACAAACATCAGGGATAAAAAAAAAAAAAGAAAACTAAGAAATAAAAAAAGCATCTGTACAAATCGGCGATTCGCTGCCTGTACCGCAGGAGTCTCCGTCGTCAGGTCCTGCCCACGCTTGCTGCGCCTTGCGGCCGTGGGGAGCAGAATCATTTCTTAAGGTAGAGGCGGGAAACTGGGAAAGCTTAGCAGGCTTTCCCCGTCGCTCTCATATGTGCCTCGCTTTTCGGCACAGCGTTGGCTCTTACTTCTCTGCCCGTGCAGTCCCCGGGCGTGCTGCAAACAGATGAGGAAAGGCATTTTTACATTGGAGCCACAGCCTCGCTGACCCCGCGTAACTGATGTTCAGCCACCTGGTCCGAGTCTCACGGCACCCCGAACACGTGTGCGGAGACCCCGGGGAGCAGCCGCGGGAGGAGAGCAGAGCTGCTGACCAGGGCTGCCGGCCTGTCCTGGGCTGAGCTGCGGCAAAGGGAGTGGGCAGAAAGGAATGCCGCTCCCGCGCAGGGCTGGGAATAGCCGCTGGGGCCGCGGAGCATGGGAAGCCTGCATATCTCCGCGAGCCAGCAGCCAGAGAAACAGTCTGCTGGAAATAGCCCAAACGTCTCTGCGTGACACTTGGAAAATCTTAAGTGACGCTGGCTGGAAGAAGGAAGTGAACGGGGAAATTTAAGCGTTTCCCTTGCGGTGTGGGGCTGAAGCTGGGTTTTCTCCAGGTGCTTTGCGGGTGTGTGGTAAGAGCAGGTGTAAAGGAGTAGGTATATAGTTGCCCAAATCTTCTGTCCTCTGTAGGTGCCTACGAGGTAGCCACCACATCTGTTACCTCTTAACTCGCTAAAGCCCATGGGCTGCTTCCTCTCTGGCTGTGTCCCTTACAGAAAACCACAGGGTCCCAGGTGTATCCTCTGCCCTTGTGGTCAATTGGCACAGTCTGTCCATGTCCATAACAGTAATTAGCCTTGGTAAGTAGCCTCCTTAGTTTCCAAAACAGGGTGGCCCCTTAGAGACTGCCTATGGTCCTTGCATTATGCTGACTCCTGCACCATGCCCCAAAATGTCTTTGCTAAAGCAAAGCAAGAGAAAGCTTCCCAGCCCAAGCAACAGGCATCCACAGATCCTTTCTGACAGCTAAGTGGTAGAGATGGTCAAGCTCTGGGGTACGGGGCTACTTAATACATTAATGGAGACATGGTGCCTCAGACTGTGACATTAACTGGCTAGAAATCAGGACCCACTCTCATTTCTGACATGCATCAGGGTATTGGGTAGTTTTACCCGAGTAGGGCTGAAATAGAAGCAGCGAGCTGTTTTACAATCAGGTTCAGAAAAGATCCGTTAGCATTCTGAATACTTGCACCTTGCTTTGCAACAATATTGCCATGTCACCCACTCCAATAGGAAATTTATGCCAAGGAAAACCAAAACCCCTACTGATAGTTTTGTTGTAAGCTTTATGTGATGTTTCATGCCGTTATCATGCCCTATTTGTTGATACCTACATCATGTAAGTAAAATTAAGGACAAAAATAAGCATGTAAATAATAGCAACAGGTCACAAACCAAATTGCAAAAGCAGAGGTGTCAAAAAAACATTTACTAGTCCTCTTTGTCATGCCTAAGTGTTAGGAAAAATAGCCCTTCCCAAGGAAAGGACAGTGACTAGAGTGTGAAGCACTTGGCTACATGCTCGTTTTCTGGTGGCTTATGCTGCACTCCCCAACTGTGCTTTGATCTGTTCTTGGAGAGTATGAACACTGCAGTTCATCTCCTGCAACTGCCTCCCTCTCCCAACAGGCTTTCCATCTATATGAAGTGGTCAGATGAGGGGAATGGCAAAAATGTGCTCTTTTACCTTCTGGTTTTAGAATAAAGTCAAGGATGGGTGAGTAGTAGAAGGTAGGGGTTTTAATTGTCCTCATTTGATGGGAACTGGGGTTTATCCAGTTGTCTGTCACACAATGTCAGCTTCCAGTCTAGATTTCTTTCTTACTTTTCTATTCCAGTCCTTGCCTATGGCAATAGCTTTGATTTGTTTGGCGGATCACAGCCTTGCTGCCTTATCTATGAAGCTATTAGTACTGCCTTAAAAAAAAAAAAAAAAAGTCTTCTATAAGATAGTCTGCTTAGCTTTTGCCCCAGTCTTAGAGAATAGGGAGAGGACTTGTTGGGACTCCATCCTTTCAGTGACCCAGTGACTAACGGGATCAGTACCCCTTTCCTCTGAGTAAATAGACTTAATTAGACTCAAAGAGAGTGAAATATGGTACTGTTTCCACACATCAAACTATCTATGCCTGAATCCCTTCCACAGAGTGATTATTTAAACAAACTTCTATGGCCAATGGACTGGGGAACAATCTGGAAAAAATTATTTTTCTCTTTAAAGTTGATTTCCTTTTATGAATTTATGCCATCAAATCGAGATCCAAACATCTTATACCATCCGTCCAATGCATGCTCTGACCAATATGGATCTGATTATTTTTCCATGTAAGAGGGGGAACTAAACTCTCTTTGTTGTTACTCGTTCATAATAATCCTGTTTGTGCCTTCAAGGGGTAAGATAGTAGCAGTTCTTGATAAGGTATGTTCTATAGTCCAAGATGTTAGAGAACTTTAAGAAAATGTTACCTCTGCTTTCACAACTCTTGCTTGAGGCTCGTATCGCCCTTAGAGACACAGTACTACACAGGGTCACCATTGAGCACATAGGTGATTAGTAAGGTAGCTTGAGGCTGGATCATAAATCACTTTGAAGATTGGGACTGTAGTCTTGAATTGTTCTGAGTAAGGAATCCCTGTGAGCCCTACAGCAATGTGCTTGCATGATCCTGTGCTGCTTAATAGGTATGCAGGGCTTCACGCTTTGAACCAACTGGTCTGTTGTTTTTTTCCCAAGGAAAAACATACAGCAGTTACTATGACCAAATCACAGGCAGTCAGAAACATCGTACTGGCATGTTGAGAACCCTTTGTTTATAGAATCCAGTTTCCATGAGGTGGACTTCAGGCTTGTCAGCTGCTTTATTGGAAGTACACCATCTCAAATTAGGGATGATGTAATTTTTACTGCTTCTTCAAGATATTTAATTTTCATTTAATGTGATTTCCATGTTAGTCATGTATCATTCACTGTCTTCCATAAAGCCAGTAACATGTGTAAACAAGGAGAGAGGAACTGAAGTACAGCCGTCATCCGTTATGAATGAGAGGTAGACTGAGATCCACCCCAGCCATGTACTCTTTGCCTTGAGGCTACCAATCTTTCATTAGGCTTTTAAAAAATTGTTCCATTAAGACGAGGACACATAACTTCATAGAATAGCATAATTAATTTGGGGAGATTAAAGCTCGTCCTTCTCAGGAGATAAAGGAATATGAAAATGCATGTGCCAAGTAGTTTCACTACTTACCCTGCAGACAGTCTGTAGAGAGATTGCAGTGCTGCATGCAGATAATGGGCAACCCCCCTGCGAATCCGTTCATCTATGCAGTAATGTCAACTCCCCAAACCCATCTAGGTACATACAGAAGAAACAGGATTTTTTTCTTTTTATCTGAAGAGGGACAGGGACTGTCCTAAGACTATTCAGCTCTCATCTCCAGATCCCCCCACTGTTTGCAGCTTTTCTGTAAACATAAATTTACTCTTTTCCTTGAGGAAAGTCCTGTTCCTCAGTAGCTAGAAGCCAGGCCTGGGACCATTCTGTTGTCTTTTTTGTGGTCTGATTGCCCTGAAGTTGTTTCAGCTGCAGAAATATTGCTGTTCAGTCTCAGAATTTCTACTGTATTTTCTTACTTCCAAGTTTGCCTACTGTCAAAAGGCAGTACTGTTTTCCTACAAAAGGACGTGGGAAAATGGTGAATTAAAATGAAAATACAAGGTTGTTGCTTGGTGTTTTCTTTCTTTTTTGGGTGAAAGACCAACTCAGTTTTGCCATAGCTTGAAGAAATTTCCGTTTTTCTGGCGCTTCAGAGCCGAATGTAATTCTAGATAGTCTGGTTAGCCTTTGCAGAGAGTCTGGTTAGTAACGTCAGCTGTCCCTTGTGTCTTTCACATGAGCAATGTACACAAAGACTGTGCTCCAGAGCACAAGCAGGAAAGACTTCTGACCTTTTGATCTGATGATCTGTTCCCAAAATCTCTGTGTGTCCAAAAGCAGCAAGACAAATACCAGAAAACTTGGAGACCTGAGGAAAGGGGAAGCTCCAGCATTTCACAAGCAGAAGCAGAGAGCAGCTCCCTGAGGGGTCCAGCTGCAGGACAGAGCTTGCCACCGAGCCTGTGGGAGACCTGGAAATGCTGGCCACTGTAGACCCCCAGAGCTCTCCTCCTTCCAGCATGAGTGCCAAACCACCCATCAGCCTCTGCAACAGCAGAGCCACGCAGACTGTCTTAAAACATAAACCCACCGCGAGAGCTGTGGTTGACTGACTAGGGAGAGCGAGCACGTCAGGACTCACGGCCCGTCCATCCCCGTGGGGTTGGTCTGTCCATCCCTGTGGGGTTGGTCTTCCTGCAGCCGTGGTGCAGGTGAGCTGTGCCCCAACCTACGGGATGCAGAAGGCACGCATTGCCCGGCTGAACATACGTGGGAGAGGGAACTCATTCTCCCTGTTGGTGTATAAGCAGGCTGTTAACCATTTTCTCCTCCTTGGCATTCAGTACATGCATCCGTGCCACAGTTGCGTTACATTATCTGTATAGCCTCTCAACTTTGAAAATATCAGGGAAAGAAGCTTTACGTCCTTCTGCACTCAGAGTAGCATGCTATTGCCTGCTGATTTCCATCACTACAAGTTACTGAGCTGGCTGCCTCGCGAAGATAAAAGTTACTTTCGGTAAAGCTCTGTGTTTCTGCAGCTGGAATTTTCCTAATTAATTCCTCTAGCAGATTTTACAGATACACTGCAACCCAGGCTATTCAGGCCAGATACAGTATCCAAGGTGGGTCATTTGAAACTGGCTTTTTGAATGTCTGTGTTGTATCGCGACATGCTGCATTAGACATGCCCCAAAAGGTCACATGTTTCCAAAGAGTATATTCAGCATGCTTTGTCAAGACTTAGCGGTGTGAGATCTTGGTATATTATTGCATGGATTCTGTCTAATTATTACAGGCATGTGACCAATTGCTTTGAGTCTAAATAACAAAAGCTGAAGAACACAATACTTTCCTGGCTTAACTGTTTTGTAATGATTAACTGCAGTGTTATGGGAGCCATTTTGTGCCACCAGCTTTTAAGCAGAACAGCATGTTGTCTTCAACAGAAAATTTTAATTTGAGATGGTGCTATCAAATGGTGTAATGTTTTCAGTCAGTTTTTAAAGTGAGATTGCAGCATATTTGTAGAAACCCCCTTTAAATCAATGGATTTGAGCACACTTTGGATCAGGCCATAAGCATTCGACCTTTTCTGTTGGTTGCTGGGAGATGCAACAGCACACAATAGGATTGACTGGATTTAATGTTCGGGGTAACAATTAATAGAAAGGCTGCCTGTGTGTACCAACAGTGGGGTTTCATGTTAATCGTTACTGAAGTTCTGCTTTCCAAGCCTCCCTCAGGTAATAATGAGTGACTTAACATTACATACATCTTTTGGCTTTCCTGTTTTTGTAGTTGTGTATCATATCTCTCTGTCTGAGCTGAGAAATGTTTTACTATAAGCAGGTTCAATTTTTAATTTCTAGGAGCCAGAAGTTCAGAATAGGGTCCTGGAAGAGTGAGTCAGAGTATGTCCCCAAACTGATCACCTACATTTGTTATCAACCAGTGAAGTTAGGTCTGGAGTTTGACTTAAATAACGATCATGCAACCAGCGAGCCAGGTATTTTATTCATTTCAGTCGTATGGCACTCTACCACATTACGCTTTCTTATGTAAGACTTACAGCACTAAACTGTTACGGCTTTCATCTCTCATCCGCAGTCCTTGCCTGTCATCAGTTGAAAGTACAGATTCAGTTTGATAGAGTACATTTGATTCATGTGGCATATTGGTGTAAAGAAAAACATGGAATGCATAAAACAAGACTAATATTTATAATGTAGGCTGTGAGAATTTCCTAAATTTAATTCATGTTTGAATTACAGTGCTGGTTTTAAAGAAACATCCCATCTGTATTTTTTGTTTTTCTGATGTCTGAGAATCTGTCACAGCCCTTGCTAAGTTGTTGCAGTAGTTGATTGCTCTTGCAATAAACACAGAAGTTACACCACATTGATCTAGCTTTAAAATCTGTCTCTGAGCTTTTGTTTTACCTTTGCAAGGTAGATGAAAGAGCTCAGCATTACTAGTTTCATTACATAGATACTTTTATATATATGTGTGACTTGTAGAATTTAACCCATTTTGGAGCATTGCAAGGCTGGACGTGGAGCTGGGAGAATGGCATGTTCATGATGTCTGCCACCATTGCTGATGACAGTGGTATCTGGTGAAACAATTGTTTTAAACCGCTAATCTCACTTTCTTCTTATGAAGCTACATAGATTAGCCTCCTGCAGTTTGTCACTAAAGAAGCATTTTTTTCAAGTCTTTGACAATTCCCTGTGGCTTTTCTCCAAGTCCTCTTCCATTCATACTTGAAATTGCCAGTCACAACTGGACCAGCATTTCATTAGTCTTAACTAAGAAAATTGCATAACCTCCTTATTTCTATTCAGTACTACTCTGTTTATATGGCGAAATATTGTATTATCTCTTTTCACTGAAATGTGATACTGGGACTTCATGTTGAACTGATGGATTATCAAGACCCTGTTATGCCTCTTGTCAGAGAAACAGATACTCCCAAAATAGTCCCTCTTACTCTGTGTGCACCAAGTTTCTTTGTTTATGGATAAGAATTTACAATGGACAGTGCTAAAATGTATTTTCATTGTTCCCATTTTAGTATTTAATCTAGATTCTACTTCATTTTATCGTGCCCCATCTCCATGACATCAGTTAACTTTGTCAGTGAAAATGTTATACTTTCTTCCATGTAACTTATACAACTGCTAAATAGCACTGGGTGAAGAATCAATCATTATAGGGTGTCACCAACGCCCCCATCTCTTTAACTGAAATTTCATTTGACACTTAGCAAAACATCTGTTTTAAAGCCATTTAAGATACATTGTGTTGATTTTGTTGGATGGTAATTTCCTACATGATTCATAACCAGAATGTCACGGAGCATCAAGTCAGAGTGATGCAGTGAAATTGTTATCTTTGTTACTCCATGAGAACAGTTTCAAGAATAGATTTTCTCATAGTTCTTAGGTATTATTTAATTGTATAAAACTGTAAGTGAATATCAGAATTTTGCAAAGTATGGCAAATCAGAAAAATGAACCTAGTTTTTAAATCACAGCCAATTAAGGAAAAATAACCCCTCCTTTCTCATTTTTTACATGCCTTCCATAAAACCCATGGACCAGGTTATCCTGTCACTGATGCTGTGTAATTCTGCTAGGGATGGTTATCGGATTTTGCAGAGGTAACTGAAAAGCAAATGTGGCCCTGTATGAGTGTTGGTATGCAAAGAGCCTTGGAAGCATTCTTGCCTTCAGGATAATTACAAAATCGCTTCCTTTTTTGTCATCCACCCATGATGCCATCTAATTTTATGTTCCTTGGCTTCTAGCTGTTAGCCTCATTAACCTTACTTGATAGAGCGTTCCAACATTTATGATTCTCATGTGAAAAATGCTTCCTGATGGCTGGAATTTGTTTTTCTTTAATTTCTACCTTTGCCCTCTTGTCCTATTATGTGTACTACGCTGAAAATAGTAACTTGAGATTGGTGTGCCTACTCTGCAGTGTAATGAATTCCAGTTAATTCTCTTGTCTTTTCTTTCTCTTAAGATAGCCGTGGTAATTTAAAATGATTTAACCAACAATCCTACATGTTTTCACTTGGGTCCCTTGTGTTTTTACATTTAATAGTAAGTTCTTCTGTGAAAGGAAATGAGGAAATTCAGACGTGTCATTCATCAGCTGGCCTATTTCCACAAATGTAACATTACCCTGGTGTTGTTAACTTCATTGTCTTATTTGGCATATGGAGTAGGGCCAAGACGCTGTTACTGTGGGCAGTAAAACTTGACATTTGTAAGTTTAAAATTTCACCAGTCAAAGCAATTTTACTCTGCACAGTGGCAATATCCTAAATCTTGAATCTAAATCCAGTTCAGCTAGCCGTGATGATCATTGTCAGATTTGCAATGGTGGAAAGTATGAATTTAATCCACATTCACAAATAAAAGGGGTTTTTCCCCTTTCTGGGATTATACAGAGACTCCTGTATACATACATTCTGCACCAGTAGCAGCAGCTCTTTCCATCCAGCACAGGTCAGCACTAGAAGTACCACTGCAAAGGCAGGCAGTAGCCACACAGGAACAGAGGCTGATAGTCCTTTTTCTTTTTGTTACATTTTCGTTATAGTTTTGACATTATAAAAAGGTTGGATATTGGTCTGTTAAGAGCTCCTAATAGAAATTAATGTTTGGTCTGTAAGGGAGCATCTTTTCTTTATATGCGGATTCATTTGAAATTTTATGTGCTTTTGGGACGGAGTGCATTGTACTCCGAAAAGCCTGCAATATTTCCTCAAGACTAATCAGAACAGCTATCACACTATTTCAATTAATTTCTTTAAGATTATGTTAAGTTCTTTAAGTTAAGCTGGTCTAGAGCTTGGTGGTTTTTTCTCTTTTCTTTCTATTGTTTACTTTGTTGTTTCCTAATACGGGCTTCACAGGGTGAAGAAAGAAACTCAAACTGTGATACTTGATACCTAGGAGAAGAGGTCATCCCATTGAAGAAGAGAATTGTTTACAATTGTTTACAAACAATTCTCTCCAGTTAGACATTTTATAAAGGATGACAATGGGGATAGGAAGAGAAGATTGTATGTTACCTAATGGGATGTTTGTGATAAAATAATGCAAAGAAACAATCAATAGTGTTCTTAGAAAGTGCAGCTGTTCTTGGACTGAAAGGTTGAAATTACTGTTACCATTCACTGGCAGGTGTTATGTTGTAAAGTCCATCTCTGGACACAATTGGTTTGAGGGCTCTTTCCTCTTATGAGTTTACAGTTTTGAAAATCAAGAGTTTGTTTGATGGCTTCTGCCTTATATCGTGCAACCAAGTATTTTCTTCTTTAGGCATGGTTATTTTAGCATGTATTGGAACATGTTTTGCCTTTACTGACTATTTAAAACCTATTCATAAGGGTCTACCTTTTGGCTGAGGTCCTACTTTCTGTATAAAAAGGTATTTTCTGAAGGGTTATCTTGCCTGGGACAAAGTTAGTGGGTTAATCAAGCTGTAAGTTTTCCCTATCTGTACATGCTTGTATAATATATGTCATTCATCTGAGGTGGAAAGTGATCCCCTCTGTGAATTTCTTTTAATTACACTCTAATAACTCACAAAATTAGTATCTTTCAAAGTCTCCTTTTAGGGAAAGTAATTTTTTTTCAGCCTATTAAAGAATAGCATGCAGATAGATAATTCCAAATTTCTTCTTTTGCAAAAGTAACCAAAGGTCACACATTTGCTGGAAAGACAGTTGCACTACCAAAAATAAGTATTTACTGAGTCAAGCATTCCAGTGCCAGATTCTCCTGGGAGGTGTCCCAAGAAACAGAAGAAAGCCTTCCTCAAGTACTGTAAATTCAATGGTTATGATATAATAATAGAATCTCCTGGAAACTCTGTTATAGAATTCCATACTTAGGACAGTAAAGGTATCTTCTCAAGTAAGTTGAGATGTTATCAGGCATGCATTTCTAACTCCTTGCATTTCTTTTCATGCTTCTGAATGCTTGCCATACATCCATCACTCCTTTTGCTGGCTGCTAATCCAAGAATTTCTCCACATTGCCAGGAAAAAGCGAACTCTGTACCTAAAAATCTTGTCGCCTACTTGCTGATGTAAATTGTCAACCTGATAAACTCCTTAATATAAGGTTTTCCCCTTCAAAATAGTCAGAGTAAGGTCCAACTTCAGAGAAGTCAGCTTTTCAAAAGGCTTGGCTTCCCCTCACCCAGCTTTAGCCATGGAACGGCTCTGCAGTAGGTCTGGGCTGGCTGCCGTGGTGGAGGTGCCACCGGGGAGGAGGTGCCACCGGGGTGGAGGTGCCACCGGGGAGGAGGTACCACCGGGCACCGCTGAGCTTGTTGCATGGTGGGTGTCTAGAGAGGGACAACTGCTGGACCTGGTCGTCCTCTGGAGATGTCTGTGTCTCTTCCCTGGTTGCGCAGGCAGCAATGAGTGTCAAACAGGCCCTTCCGAGGCGTCTCAGCAGCGCACCTGATCTTCCAGGTATCCATAGCCACTTGTCATTTAGAAAACACTGCTGGCTTTTGCATGTTAACATGGACTCAGGCGTTGGCTTCCAAGGATGTTCGATCCCCAGGCATTTTTATTTATCGCTGTGAGGCTTTGGCTTGTGATGAACCCGCAGGGCACATCTTAGCTGAGTTTCGTTGCAATCACGCGCCTGTAACAAGACACATCTTCTGCCTTCTCAGATGCATCTCCGGGACGAGCTGCCCGCTGGGGGAAGCTGCTGCTGGCTGCCAGCAGCTCTCGGCGTCTGCCGCAGCCTCTCCTGAGCCGGCTTCGGCTCAGCCCTCGCCCAGGGACGGGGACGGGGAGCTGGGGGTTCCCCGAGGGACGTGCGACGTCCCTGCTCCACGCGCTGCGGTGATCCGGGGCCCAGCGGAGGAGGGAGCGCGCCTGCTGCGGTGAAGCGCCCCGTGCCATGCGTTCGCTACCTGGCTCAACACCCCGGTCCGCAGTCAGCGGGGGAGCGGGGACATGCCTCTGCACAAAGGGACTCTTGGGAGGATGAGTACAGTGTGGTTCTTTTAATCATTTTTAAGCCCGAGTGCATCTCAACATGGTATTTTTTTGCTAAAGGAAGATCAGGAGACAGGAAGATGAAAGGAATCTAGTTTAAAAAAACCACTGAGAAAATGAATTATAAAAGAAGCGGCAACAGAAGGAATAATAGTGCTTTGTTTATTCTTTCCCTTTGAGCTTTGTGGACATATAATACATTTCCACTTCTTGGTCCTACTTTCTTTTTCCTCCTCCCCTGCCCTCTGTCTTGCTTCATTTTTTTCTGTGACCATTAGCGCTGTGGGAACCTACCACCCACGGTGTCCATTCATTGCCTCTCCAAAGAGGCCCGAGAATGCAGCCACCCTGCACAGGCTAACCTGGGCTCAAAGGGCAGCACAGTGTTGTAGCCTGAAGCCAGTTAGTATTTGTATAGCAACATGACATTGCAGGAAAAGAGTTCAGTCATGCTCAATTTTGCTTCTGGTATTGCAAAAGCAGCACATTAGTGGTGGAGTTGTACAGATTGGATGGAACTAATTATATTAAATTGTTCTGTAGGAACTTTTTAAACAGCATTGCATGTAGAAGAGCAAGCTTTTTTGACAAGAATTTGATTCATATGAGGCTTCATGGAGCATTTATTTTATCTTGAAGAGTTCAGGTCACCTTCTTCCATGAGAAAACTGAGAGAAGGAAATCTTGACAAAATTCCCTGTAGGATTTCCTCCCCATTTTTTCCTCTAGGCATTTTCCTTCCTCAGCCTGGGAGAAACAAGCTGAAAGGGTAGCATGAAATGTGCAGAGAGCCCAGTTCCTTCTCCCTCCCTGCCCCTCTGCGTCCCCTGTGACTATCTTCAGTAGTTTAATTAAGAAGAACTCCTCTGTAGGATAAGTACTTTCCATCTTAAAGGTCCAAGGACCCCAGCCTTTCATTCTCAGTTTGCAGTTGGATGAGAGGCAATTTCTTTTTCCAGATATTTTATTTTCCAGATACATAGCAAGTGCTCCTAAAATCTGATATTGAAGACTGGTGAATAACTGATCAAGGCTTTTTACAATTTGAAGGTATATGATGCAATACTCGCACTTCCCTGAACTTGGTCCAGCTTGTTTTCCTCCATCTTAGATTTTACTGAGACCACCAGAACACTCCTGCTCAGGGCAGGCAGTTATCTTTCTTCATCACTAACAATGACAACTGGGTTCCTAGTGTCACAACACTGTTATTTATTTTCCCTGCTGGGCCTTCATCATGCTTTTAACCAACTCTAGTTAAAAACATCTGTTAGACAAATTCCTCTGGAAAATTCCATATACAGCAAGCATAGAGATAAGAGATAAGTTTAAAGCTACTTTGCATACTTCTGCTTAAGAAAAAGCAGCAGCACAGGAGTTAGCTTATGTGACACTTTTTTAGTGCAGTCAGAAGATTCAGAGTAGCAGTCAAATGATATTTCCTTTTTTTGGATGTGTTCCTTGAGATTTTAGGTTTCCTAATTCTTCTTTCTGCAAGTTATCGCATTTTTCTCTCCAACGCAGTCTTGCTGTTGTAACTACCTCATCTTTATGGTGGTTATATAGCATGAATATTCTAAATTATCTGCTTTATTGTTGTGGTCTTCCCACACACGGGTCTCGGGAATAGCACTGATGAATATTTTCCCTTCATGGGCCAACACAAGTGTTGGACTCCAGATCTAATACCAAAAGGTCAACCTGCAGACAGGCTGGTTTGACCTCTGCTTCGTGACTTGGGCTGCATTAAGGAGCCAAATGTTTGTGACTGTTGTTTGTCAGTCCAAATGAACGTAACTTCCATTTTCTTTCTACTGTACTCCCCTGTGTGATTCCCAGACTATTTATTTTATGAAATAGCCATATAGGCACACTGCTTGAAAGCGGTACGCGTGTGCCGGCCAGAGATGGCAGCTTCCAGCTCTGCTCACTTGAGTCGCTGCCTGCAGGCAGGCAAAATCAAAAGTGCCCATTTCTGCTGCTGCCCCCCGGCACGGACATGCTGCAGAGAAGCCCACAGGATATCTGCAGCTCCGGATGAGGATTCTGGAGCTAGGGTGTTATGGGGGCAAGTGTATATAACAGGAGGATGAAAGAAGTGATTGCACAGGTTTGAATTTGTGAATTCAAATTTGTTTGTGAATTCAAAGAATAGATACACCTACTTGTGAAGGCAAGAGTTGTTGCCATCATTCAACCAAGTCTGGGAACCCCTCTATGCAATACTACTTTAACGCTGAGGTTCAGTTTCTTTCTGTTCAGTAGCTCCTCTTTCTATTTTTTTAACGTGGATGCAATTCAGCTCCCTGTTTCTTAACTACAGCTCTTTCCATCTACCTGCTGACAGTTAGACATGTAGGAGAATAGGAAGGATGGAGGGAACCATTCTTCCCATTATTTAATTAGAAAACTAAGTCCCAGAAACCTTTCTGCAGTCTTTGTTTTTCTAATTTTAGAATATGCTACACTTTCAAAGAAGATATTTAGCTTTGCTATTTTTGAGAAATGGAAGAAAATGATGTTATGTCCCTACATACCCCTTGTGTCTGCTTGCATTTATCAAGTAAAGAATGACGAATATGCTAACTCGTTTTGTCATAACAACATAAGTGCTAATGGTGCTGTTGTCTAGTCCAGGCAAAGGCAACCCTCATTTATTTGATATTCAGCCACCTTGGAAGGTTCATTTTGCTGCTGGCTGTTCACCAAGGATCGCTCACAGAGATAACGGAGGCTTGGGAGCTCTCAGCAGTATTCGCTCTTTTGCAAATGAGCAAGCAAGCGAAGAATGTTCTTGTTTTCTGCATTGCTAGCCAGGAACCTGCTCCACATGCTGCTTGCAGTCCCTCCTGTTTTCTTCCCACGGTAGGTGTTGCCATGTCCTAAAGAAAGAGAGCAGTTGAATGCCAGGAGAAAAAAACTTCAGTGCAGGAAAGGATTTTAGTGAAATAAGACAGAAGTCCTCCATGGAAAGGCTATAGCCTCAAGGAGATCAGATAGCAAAGTGATACCAAAACCGCCTTTCGTATTCCATTGATGCTCCTCCGCTTTTGACTAGCGATCTGATGCAGCAAAGTCTGCAGGCTCCAGCTGTACCTGGGAGACAGCTGGAACAGCCTTGCTGGTCTGCGTGGCTTGCAGTCCTGTCAAACCAACTCAAAAGCCTTATCAGATCTCCCCAGGAAAGCAGAGCTGGGCACACCTCCCTGAGGCAGAGGTGTCTCAGAGTATGGTTGCCTTGAGTCTGTATGGAGGCAAGGAAGAGAAAGTTGCCTGACCTTTCTATTATGACTGTTTTCCTGAAGGTGTGTGCTACTTTTAATCTAAAAGAAAGGAAGCTATGCTTCAAACATACTTAATAAATTTCTTGGAAAAATATCTGAATTTTTTTTTTCCTACTCAGAAAGAAGCAATGAATAACTCAAGTGATACATCATTTTGATACTGAAGTTTTTCTATGCTTTATATTTACGTAGAAAGTGTATTGCATTCATGTAACTTTTTCTGACCTGAGTGTATAGAGCTAAAACATGTAGTCAAAGCTGGGAAAAATCTTTTTCATAATCACGTTTACATTTTTCTTTGAATACAAAAAGAAATCAAAATTAACACCAGTATAAATAACCTTTCCCAACTTTGCTTGGGCTGATTAAAGGGTTTTATGTGCTGTGATACTGTAGTTGCTATCTCCTACCACGAACAATTAATTTTTGCTATTTTTGAGCTGAAGGATTACAAAAAACCAGTAGCAGAAAACATACAAATGCATTTTTAGGCACTATATTGAACTTTCACCTTAAGAATTACTAGAAGCAGTGTAATGTGCTGATAAAAAGCAGCGTAATGAAAATGCTTGGTAGTACTGATCTTGATCAGTTCCTCAGATGGTACAGCTTGCAGCTAGAGTTATTTAGGTAGGATGGACATTGCCCTGCAGCGAGCAAATGCAAAGTACACGTCCTGAGCTCTGGGACTGAACCACGTCACAAAATACATGCCACAAGTACTATGTTATGGACACAGAGCTTCTTTGGGGTGAAACAAAGTGACTGACATACTAACACAGTTTCAGCACTGCAAATTAATGCTTTTGGAGCCACTGTAGAAATATGGGCAAGGAGGATGCCTTTATCAAAGCTGGAACGTGATGTCCAGGCTGCAGACGTGGGGCGAGTTGCACTGGGATGGTGGGGATCACTAACAGCTCAGTTCATGGACTCTTCACCTCCCATGGCATGTCAAGCACTCTTTGCCCAGTTTTTGAAAGCTGTCCAAGCAGCACCCTTACTCAGCTCTTGAGAGGTCCCGGAGTCAGAATGTAGATGGTATGAAAAACACTGCCAATGTCTTTCCTAGACGATAAATATTTTATTAGTGTGTTCTGCACTCAGAGGAACGGATAGTTCTGGTATTAGAGGCCAAGGAAGTTTTAATATGCACAACCAGAAAATTCTGCATGTTTTCACAGCTAGCTCTCCAAAAAGAATAAACTCCTCTGGAATTTCAGTTTTCACTGGAGTTGCTTTCCAAAAAGGAAAATAGAGAAACGATTTATTAAAAAGCAACTATCTGAATTAATATGGAGAATAAATTAGCATAGTTCATATCATCTCTCTCAAAACCAAAAACTCAATCAAAAACACGTAATATCTAAGCATGTACTTGAATAGTATTATTATGGCGTTTAATATTTACTAGTAAGCTTATTATTAGAAGTAACGGACTGTCCATCTCAGTTACATCCTTTTAGTCACTTAGCTAAGTGTAAGGGTCTATTTAAGCAATCTTTAGCCAGGTCAGCAATCCAATCACCTGTGGATTACAGATATACATTTTGCTGACAAAAGCTTCTGTCAGATAAAGCCAGAAAGGCAAAGCCTGTGCTGTTCCCAGCTTGTATTTTTTGCATAGAGGTACTCTACTGGCAGCAGTGTAATTTGACAATGTGATTGCAATAGCAGCCCTTCCTGGCTGAGCTATCCAAGTGATAAATTACACTTCATCACGTCCATCTACGCACAAGATAGCGATGCTTCTAGATTTGATACCTGCTTGTATGTGTTGTTCCTTTGAGGTCCATGCCTGCCCACATCATTCAGGTAGATGTCTAACCCAAGAGGGAATTCAACATGAGAGAAATCTCTCTGGCAAGAAGCAGTATAGGTTGGAATCAATTTTAGCTCTACTTACCAAAAAAAAAAAAAACCAACCGACCCTGCAGAGCCAAACAAACTGCACCAGTTTGAGCCTCCACCCAGAAATCTGGCAATCTAAATTACGCTCTCTTATTGAGCAGTACTTCCCTCCGCAGGAACAATGAATCAAACGAAAGGGCCTAAATAAATAAATCTTTACACTTCCCTGTTCTTTCTCCCTCCCAGTTAATCATACGTCATTTTGGGAAACCTAAGTAATCCACAGCAGGAGGCAAAACTGCCATCACCGAGCGCGTTCGCGGCATCAGACCGTCCTCCAGGAGCTGGGGCTGACGGTTCCCCCCCGTCCCCCCGCGCCGTAGGAGCTGGGTGCCCGGCTCTCGCAGGGATCGGGCCCTGTCTGCGGCCGAACCCGCTCCGGCCCCGATCGCCACAGGTGTCCTTCTGCCGCGCCGAGCTCTGCTGCTGGTTCTGCCGTTCCTCGCTGCTGCTGCGCTGGCAGCCAGGTTCCCGACTGGCCCCTTCGCCGGTCTCTCCAGCGCCCGCGCAGCCGGCCCTGCCGTCCTTCTGGTCCTTTACAGAAAGTGCAGCGGTGCAGGGATCCGCACAGAGCCCCAGCCGCGCGGAACAGGCTTGCTGAATTAAGACTTCTTTCTTTCCTAAAGGGAAAAAAAAAAAGAAAGGAAGAAATAATCTGCTTGGAATCTTTTTCCCCACAGAGACACATTTTTCCACTTCTCAGGACCAGAGCAGTTTATTAGGACCACTGTTTACCCCAGGGAAGTTACCCACGTTTTTGCAAATGTGTTTTGTGCGTACAGTTTTCTACGCTTTTTAACTTAGTTGTTTTTAACACAAAGGCCCCAAATGCTAGAAAATAGATGTTCGATTAAACCTGATAAAGCTCGGTCCATTGTTCCCTTCCCTCGCTAGTGGATGCCAACAGATGATGTTCCTTCTCTAGGCTGTGGAGAAGACTCATTGTCCACGGGGGTTCTTGGGAAAGGGCTGCTCTTCAGACCATCTGCTTTCACTGGAGAAACTGGCTGAGTTTGTCCAGGCTCCCCTTGCTGTATGAGGAGTTTTGAGTACTGAAATGCCTGGTTAGCACTTCCATCATAGCAGTTTCTGAAGTTATTCGGGTTTGTGTCCTCATGCTACGCTCTCAGTGTTACGCAAGGTCCAGAGGTGAGGAATTGCCACCAAACAGATCAAGTTTCTAGCCTGAAAGGAAGTTCTGAAATTGCCACAGAAGGCCTGCTGGTACAGGATTTCTGGTACCATTTCACAGAGCATCAGATAGTCCAGATAAGCGTCAGATAAGTACTCTCTGTTTTGGGTGCTTATCTCTAACTCCAGATATTTTGAAGTTTGCCCCTCATGTATTTCAAGTCTGTGTCCTTTAAACAGAGCTTCTTCTAAATCAGATAATTAAAATATCTTTGTGTCTTCTCAGGGAACCCATGTGTTCATTTGTGATCCCCAGAGGGAAGGCTAAATTAACCCTGCTGTCATTTGTTGAAGTATTACCAAATGATATTATTTATACTAGATTTAGCCATAAGTACCTATTTCCAGGGGCAGCGTGTCCTAGAATAGTGCAAAAAGGATGTTTTTCTTTCCTTTCTATCTTTGAGGCATGAATAACATAGACAGCCGCATCTTTTCTTTAGGATCTCGGAGAACAATCATTATTGAGAAGTAGCGTACAGGGTGAAATAAGGTATTTATTTAAATGTCTTTTTCAAAAGTGTAAAGAGCAGATAGCAGATCAATGATCTCCTTTTCACCAAAAAGTTTTATTTTTCTGTCAGTGGAGGTTTTCTAGCTCATTATTACCTACAGCATTCTTGTCCCCGCCACCACCAACCACCCCACCCTTCTTCTGGTACGTAGACAGCAGCTCCCTCCAATGCTCTGAAACATAGAGGTCTCTGTCTTTTCTCTGATTTCCTTCCTTCGAACTCTGCCTTCACATTTCAGTGATGTAAAACAGCCAAGATAAGAAATAGCTGTCTCTTCCCAGGAGGAGATGGGACGGATGTGCAATTCAGAAGAACAATTCCTTTTTCCTACTGCCTTCCTGGGATGGGGGGCGGTGGGGGCGTGAGAAGTAAGTAAACCTCCCTTTTGCCAGCTGTGCCAGCTACTCCTAGAAAAACAGACACAGCAAAGCATGTCAGCACTGTACTGCTCTCCCCCTGAAAGCATAGAATTGTTAAAAAAAGATCAAATAGGATACAGGGGTGGCTAGTCACTTGTATTTTTGGTCAAAATGCAAGACTCAACAATTGTTTGTGTAATGCAGCCTATTGCTCTTTTAGCATCTGGCATAAACTGTTGTCTTCAGTCATGTAAGTCATGTTTCATCTAGGCTCCCTGTTGCTAGAAAAGGTGACAGGAGACAGAGTTAGACTATTACCACCGTGGGGTAGTAGTCACATTTGTTGTGATTTTGTATAAAGACTAGCATACGGGGGTTTGGGTCTATAGGAGTTAAATAAGTAAATTTGTGTGGAGGATGAGGGTTTCTGCTATTGTGAGATTTTAAGAGTGGCTTTTTGCATTATTTTCATATTATTGCTGTGGCTTAATGAGGAAAACAGAAGAAGTAATGTTTTCTTAGTTACCTAAAGATAATAAAAAACAGTAGAAGCAGAAGAAAGTTTCTCATTTGCTGTGGGATCCTAGCTCACATAGTAGCAGGAATTCACAGCCAAGAACATCACACTTTATGATGGTGATGAAGTTCTCCAGTGAGCAACAAGAGGCTCAGTTTCCATGATTAAAGGATGTGGTTGAATTTAGTGGGACAACTGAATTGGCTGTTTGCACTGGGAGATAGTTTTTGAGGATGAGTGAAAAGAAACAGGACATCAGAAATTCACAATAATTTCTGGGAAATTTGGTACTGTAGATACCCTTTCTCTTTCTCAGTAAATAGGAGAAGGGAAATCCATAAGGGGGCTTTATTACCATACCAAGGTCTCCAAGGATTGTTTTTGTCATTTGCCAGTATTTTGCCTAGCTGCATCAGTGGTGACCTAGACTCCAAAATCTGGCTCATGTATAACACAGAAGCACAGGAACACCAGTAAGAAGCAGAACTCTGCTAAGCTACTAAAGCCAGTGTTCTGTGTAACAGTGGACAGCAAGAATGCCACAAAATAAGCGTTAATGTTAGTGTGATTGTAATCTACTTCAGGGAGCTCTCCAAATGATCTGGTGACCTAGGTGTTGTACAGAGAGAAGGAAAGAGCACATGTATGCATAAGGAAGGTAATGGGCAGCAGTCAAAAAAGTCTAAGGAAACTGAAATATTATGCTTGGGTTATCAGAAGTAAGAACTGCAGAATAAGAATTCTGAATGAACTGTGTGAATAGTTGGCTCCATGAAAACTGGGAGCTGTTGAGATGTGGTCCAACTGTGCTAAAAGATTGTACTTCAGCAGCAAAACTGAAATTGAAACACAGGTAGCAGCTGATCTGGGATCTCGTGCTACTGGGAAGCAGTTGCCTGAGTGGAACCCAGTTCATCAGAAGAAACAGAAAAGTGAGGAAAAAGAGCCAGAAGAAAAACTATTATACTTCACAGCTGGAAAACAAATTACACTTGCGTGTGTGTAAGTACACACTAAGGAAATAAAGAGGATGAGGTTTAGAGTAACTGCCTCCAAGACTTGTTTTAGCATCTTTCGAGTTCACTTAAACAGGTTCCAGGATCTGACGACTAGGGAAACCCTCTTCTTACCTTTCAGGATACAATAGGGAAGAGATTACAAACTAAGCAATATAAACAGTGGGAGTTTTCTGAGGACCATTGCTCATCTCATTAGGTGGAGAAATGAGGTTCTAGTTATGCAGCTTGCAGGTACTGAACAATCAGTGCTCAGCCCCTCAAATGCATGCTTAGTGAGCTCCAGCTGTGAACAACAGCTGTTGCTGACAAAGTGTGGTAGGACTCCAAACCTCATTACTGATCCAGTGTGTGTCAGTACTGTTACCTTTTCATGAAGAAGACCTGCCTTTCAAAAATGCACTGGAATAATTTATTAGACGCTGGAAAAAAAGGACATAGAAGGAAAGATCTAGTGAAGAGGCAGCAATGAAGTTATTTTACCATGCTGTCAGCAGTTCAAGCATTGAGTCTGTCTTATAAAAGTAAATGGTGAGAGAGGATTCTGCTAGGAGGAGAAAAGTAGCAGAGTTCTTCAGAAACTAGTGCATTTGAGGTCTATCCTGCTCACAAAATATGGTGTAAATATTTTCCATGATCAGGGAAAAGAAAGTCAAGGCAAATATGTGATTTTTCTGTTACCTTCTGATGCCTGAAAATGAAGCTGTGGCTTTGTGTGGGAGAGCAAAGGGCCCCTGGAGAACAGTCTTGACGTTGGTTGAGCTATGCCTATGGTCATGATTCACTAGACTCCTGATTCCTCAGTCTGCATGTAGAGAGCTGTTTTCCTCTACCAGGCTTTGGAGTTTAGCAGAGTCTTGCATCTTATGTCAGGTAAAAGCCACAGGGTTTTATGTTTGGAAGCTTAGAGAGGCCTGACCACTGCCCTAATAGGGGGTACCTGCCCAAGATACTGACAGTCTCATTACTGGTCTCTAATCTGAAGATCTGTTCCAAGCAGAGGTGTGAGATATGATCTGTGGAGTTTCAGGGAGGCAAGCAAGGAGACAGAGCTTGGAATGTTTTTTTTGGAGCAATATTGTGACTCTTTAACATGAACATTGCAGTCCCAGGTTACTTGCATGCCATTGCTGATAAAGTATTTCTAAGATCCATTCGTGGGCGTTGGGCATTCTGTCTCAAAATCAGCATTTTGCTATGAGGAGTTCCATAGAAAGCTGCTTATGGCAAAGTTGAATACATAGGTCCAGTCTGCTGGTTGCCTCTGCTGGATTTCTAATTCAGAGTACTCTTCCCCAGTTAGGTAGGGTGTACATCTTATACAGAAAACATGTTCTGAATAAAGCATCAGTTACCAGTTGCTAAGACCTTTGAGCTTAGTGAGCACTGTGAGGTCTGTTCTATCTCTTCAAAGAGTCAAGCCCATCTCATTTCTGATACGGTCAGCTATATTTGTATTCCTTAATTTATTCTTGTGTTTTCTACTCCTTACTGCCAAGGCATGAACATTTCCAGATTCTTGTAGATCCGTCTGCAAAAAGACAAGCATATAATGAAAAAGGATGTGAAAGAGAAGGCAAATGACATCACTTAAGTCAGTTTAAAGAAGCTTGATATTTGCTTGTTTATAATCTCATTATGTTAGTTGTTTGTACTGTGATAAGAGCATTTTTGGTGTGGAGACTGAGCCACAAGACTTACTGCAGCACTGCAGACAGTGTTTGTCTGTTGGTTAGGGAAATGGACTGGAAGGCAGGAAGGTTCTGGGTCCTAGACCATGCTGAACCAGTGACTCATCGTGTGGCTCTGGGAAAGTGCATTTAACTCAGTTCTGCAGCATTGCAGAAATCAGCCCAGCTGCCAAACTGAACCAAAGCAGGTTGTAAGTCACAAGTCGGTGGCCCATATGGGAAAGATGAGCCCTTTTTTCTTATTCTGGTAAATGTAAATCCTACATTATCTTCTACTGAGCCAACATTTCACGGTGTGGCTGTGGTAATATTCTTGCATAGTCAATTGGATACTTTGAATAAAATTGAACCTTCCCCCCGAAAAAGACCTTCCCACCCCTCCCATGAAATTTATGTAGAAGCGAGTACGAAGGATGAAAAAATAATCCAAAGAAAAAAAAGGTTGTTATTTATTTTTTAGTATCCAGGAGAACTTAATTTGGCCATTCTAGGTTTCAGGTTTTGATATCAACAGATACAAATACACAAAATAAGCATTATATTGAACTATAGATTTTGTCTCCTGAGTAAGTAACTAAAACAGCTTTTTCGTAGAAGTGGGAATTGAAATACATCAGGTAAGTTTTATGAGCAGGAATTATAATGCTTCTCCTGTTTGAATTTTTCAGGTGTTTCTTATGCACATTGGGACATCCTATTTGCAAAATAAAAAAAAATTTAAAAAAGAGCTTTTGCAGGTCCCTTCTTTTCTCTTATGAGAAGATATATTAAGACATTTTGCTAATCAAAAGTATATGGGTGAGAAAGGAGTTTATCACTGATAGTTGACTATCAGTTTTTATATCCACAAGGAAGAGATTGACCTTTTGTCTGAAGACCTTTGTCTGTATTTTAGATTACCTGCCTTGACCCTGTTGCAAATAGCAAAACTTTCACAGAAGTCTGCATATAGTCCTGATATGTCAGATCCTCTAATGTACCTTCTTTATCTGGTATACCCCCTACAACAATCTGCTTTACCTAAGGCTTTTACCAGTGGCAACACTGATCAGCTCAGAGCAGAGGGGAGAAGGCTCAGGGAGGAGGTTAAGTTTTGAAATCTAATCTGGAAAGTTAAATGGGTCAGTAATAAAGCTAGTCCTCATGGGCTTTTTCTTGACTGCAATAGAAAGGAAATGGTGGGTGTTGCATCTGACCAAGCAGTTAGCAGTAAACACTTCCATCATCAAATGCAGCTCTTTTTCCAGTTTGCAAATCTCTTAGCCATTCTTCTTACTTTTAAGGAAATACCAGTCCAGCCCTGAGAAGCAGTTCTGAAAAATTGCATAGCAAATTTCCACATTTAATACTTCCAGTAGAGTCATTTGTCTAACAGCCAGCTCTGAAAACTGAGCCAGGGCTGTAAGTGTTATACTGGACTAGACTTACCCATCAGCATCTATGATAAAAGCAGTGTCAGTCAATCTGGGCCATCACCAATAACCCTGTGCAAATCCATTCCTTTCAAATCATGGTGTCAGTGACAGCTCCATACTTCCAGTTCTTGGTATATTTCTAATTGCAATTTAGTAAATAATTCTGCAGGAAGAACTTAAACTCAGCTCTCTTTCTTTCTCTGCTATATTTGATTCTGCAGGCACAACAGAATTTAAAAAGGCCGTTAAAAACTGTCACCAACATCATCCCTCTCAAGGGAAAAAAAACCAAACCTGCCAGGATCTCTGAATGCATAAGAACCAGGTCAGCAGGTTACGGCTGTAAACAGCTATTCTTCAGAGGAAAACTAACTAACTAATTCAATTTATAAATGCAGTTCATACACAATAAAGCATTTTTAATTAATTTTAGAAAACATGAAACTGGAATAAAGTCTCGGTGGTTATGCTTACATTTTGGAAACCCTGGCACCGTTGCACTGCACTGAACTGAACAAATATAGACGGTACAGCCATGCAAACAGCTGTACGGCTGGTTTCTATCAGTCCCTTCCCCACGAGCAGGGCTAATGCAATGGCATTGCTGCTGGTTCAAAAGCAAAAATCTTTCCTACATTGACAGGTTGGTTTGTTCTTAGTGTAATAGGTGCAGATGAGTTTTCAGAAATACTGGATGCATATCTGAAGTATAATTTAGCAACTTTTAAGGTTTACCAATACTAAGAATAATATGTTCTTAAGTAAGTTTCCTGAGTCTGCCAATTTACGTAGGTGAGTAAACTAGACAGGTCAAATAACTGGCGTGGTTTATAAATAGACTAAAAAAAATCTCCATATATAGAATAGCATCCAGACTTTCTATTGTTTGAAGCAAATGATATCATTATTTGGATGTCTTTCCAGAACCGAAAATGACTAGACTTCGGAAACTAAAAGTAGTTAAATATAGAAATTGCTACTTTAATGAGTGGGTGCTGTGTTTCATTATTATGCTACTAGTATGTGAACAAATGCCTTTCTGTTCTTGGGGATGGGAAGGGGGATTTTATTCCAGTAATATAAGATATTGGACAAAAGCCAAATTCAGATTAAAGGCTGACAGTGTCTTTACCCTGATTCCTCTATGGAAAATATTTTTGATCCACTGTGCAGTGTAACTGCACATATGAGGTGATAACACTGTCCACTAACTTGTGCCTTGCCTAAGCCTTTACACTTGTGCAGATCAAATACAAAATGCACAGTGGTTTGCATAAAACAAAATAATAGAATAAAAATTAAAAGAGAAACAAACTGCGCCTTTCAGTGTAGCTTGTCATCACAGACTCCCTAACAAGTGATTACGTCTACTTTGCCAAGTCAGAGTGCTTTCTTCATCACTGATAACTAGAAAACACTTCTTCAGGCTCCTGCAATACTACTTTTTAAAACCACCTAAGCGGCTTCTGTGGAGATACACTTAATTTCTAGGGATGGGGTGTTGGGAATAAAGGCTCATGTTGAGATGTCCCAGCACTCTTACTCTAAAGACCATCATCCTTTTAGATGAGGAATACTATGTTGGATGCTAGATGAGAGTCTGTTGTCTCATAAGAAAAGGTAATAGACTAAAATAATATGCATCTCTAAAAGCATGCATTTACAAAGATGGAATCAAGTTTAACAAGATATCAAAACACGTTTTGATTTACCAATCCAGATTTTCCTTCAGCTACTTCTCCATCTTCTACCTTTCTCTCAGATTTAGTTAAAAATTCCCATGTGAACAGAGTCAGCTGGTATGAAGTCACCTAAATTTAGGCATCTGCATATTCACAGGGTGTCTGAATTCTTATTATAATCAGGGGAGCCAATGGGCTTACCTTAACTAATAGTAATAATTGATGTATGCACCTTTGCTTACCTTTGTTAATACATTTCCAGCTTCAAACTCTTACTGGACTCCTATCTGTGGTTTTTTTTCTGCAAGCAAACCTGATTCTTAAGTTGATGAAACTGAAAATGGAGTGCTCATGAGCAACACTTTATTGTCCTTCTGTAATCACTGTGGGCCATAGGTGTCAGTTGATGCCCTTGTGACATTTGCCCCTTTGTAAGATGTAAGAGATATTTTCAACCATGGCTGCACACTCTTCAAAGAGCTTAGTTTGCCTGCAGCATCACCTCTCTCTTGCTAGCGCATGTTCAAGCCTTAGCTGATGATTAAGACAAAATTTGTCATTCCTTTAGGCAACTAAGTCACCTGTCTCAAATAGAGAAGTGCCAGAGAACATTGTTCTTCCTCGTCTGGATGTAATTTTGTTGTAGGAAAAGCCCTCTGCATCTTAACCCTGTTCATTAGCTCCTGAGAGCTGGAGCACATTCATGCAGAGACCTGCAGCTGCTTTTTAGGATTCCCTTTCCTATGGCATTACAGATTCTTCAAAAATAAGCGGGAGTAGTAGTTCTTTCTACAGTGGTGACTATTTTTTTTTTGTTTGACATTTTAAAATGTTTTAACTGGATTTTCCCATCTTACATTCTAGTCCCTTTCTTAGGTGTCCTGGTTTTGGCTGGTTTCGGTGTCGGTTAAACCATGACATTAGGATAACATATAATCATCTCTGTGTGGGGAAAAAAAAGGCAAAATGTAGCTGAAACCAACTTCATTACCTATAAAATATGAGATCCCCATTCACTGACTTCTTGACAGAAAACTGTGTCACAGCACACGCTGCTTGCTCGGAAGCGTACTGTTTGCAAACAACCTCATGTTGGGTGAGTGGGGAAGACACCTGGACAGTTATTCAAATATCTGTACTGTATATTTAGGAAGCTTTTAAGATTTACTCTCTGACTAAGCCTCTTAAAAGACCTTACTTTTGGTTTTTTTTAATGCCTACTATACCACAGCAGCTCCTTCTGGATTCCATCTGGTTTGCTGGGTAAATATGTATTTGGATGAAAGCCACAAAATTAGAAATGCTTTTATGAAAATATGAAGGGTAAGTTCACACTGTATCATGTCTGGCTTCTGCAGTTGTTACAAGGCAGTGTCTTGAGACTGCAACAAGAGAACTTTTTAATTTGAAGAGGGGATGGTAAATAGTACCTCAAATAAAGTGAACATGTGGAGCTGTGAAGTTTCACTTTGAAATGAAACTATGCAGCCTTCAAATCAAGGCCGTGTGCCAGAAAGTTCATATTATCAAGAGGCACAAGCCAGCCCATAAGAGGAAAGTCTTTTATAGTTTCACTTCTGAGAGGTACAGAATTCATGTTTCCCATTGCTGCCTTCAACATACTTGCTGAGACACACTTGAGAAGACAAGTTTCCGTCCGCTGGGGTCTTCTCAGCATCAGAGACTTTGTATTCTCTTGCCCTTCCTTCCCTCACCCCAACCATCGAGCACAGGCATCCCAGTCCCTGGGAGCAGTGCTGCTTTTGGATACTCCTCCTCTGTTGACGTTCCCATGCCCATCGGGACTCAGGAGCTGCTTGCTTGCTTCCTTGGCTGCCTGCCTCCCAGTTTTCTCTATACACTCCATCGCTAAGAGGGAGGTGGCACGTGAAACTCCGCACCGATCGATAATTCATAATTGATTGCCACACGCATTGCTTTTCTCATTGCATTGGAAGACTGCATTAGGCAGTTGTTAGGAGACCAGCTTTCTTAGTATGGCTGGTGGTAGATCTCCTTGTGTTCCTCCTGGAACCCGTTTCTTCCTCCAGGTTTTTTCTCATTGAAGGATGTGTAGATAAATGGCTCCCCTTGCTTTTGGTGGGAAGTGTAAACATTCATATGATATTGAGGTCACACACTAAATTATTCCAGTTGCCATGCATCCAGTCTAGAAAAGGTTCTGGCTCCCATTCAAATATGAAAGAATTATTTCTTAGCGAAATAATTCTCAGAACAGTTGGAGGGAGGATCCACACCCACATCTTTTCCTTCCTCTCCGAATGTGCCAATTTATCTCTCCCTTTCCCTCGCCAATTAAGGTCTTCACCAGTGGCCTTACTGTCTGGTGCACTGGTAGCTACTGGACTGCGAGCCGGCAGTTCCAGGTGGCTGGTTCCTTCTTCAGCGTTGTAACTCCGGGGATGGGGCATTTTCCAGACCAAGCCCGACGGTCGGCAGTCCAGGCCTCCCCCGCTGACAGCGTTCCCCATACTTGTTTTGAATGGTTGTTTATACATGTTTCTGGAGAAGCAATTTTGGCATCCAGGCAACAAATGCTTTCGACTGTTTAAGGACTAAAATGCTGGTTTTGAGGAAATACAACTGTGCAGTCATGTTTGAAACCAATGAAGTTGCTCTCTGTCTGGTTCGTCAACAGCAGGAGTACCCTGTCACACTCCTACTTCATTTTTTTTCTCCTTTCTTTCGAAGGAAGCAGAAAAGTAATGTTTCTGAGTTGGGGCCTTATAAACCCAATTTGAAATTAATGTGGGTTTCGGCAGCTGAGGGTCAAACGTGGAGGCAGAGGTCCGTGCTGGAGGTGTGGGCTGCTCTGGTCCGGCGGTGAGAGGGAGGGCTGCCCCGCGGGCAGGGGCGTGCGGTACGTCAGCGAGCCCAGGCGTACGTAGTTCAGCTTTTCTGCAAGCTCCCAGACCTTCTCAAACATCTCTTGGTGAAACTTAGCCGGCTCGGAGGAGCCGCTGTGACTGATGGAGAGAACAGAGTGGGGCTTGTCAGGACAGAAGCCAATGCACAACTGCAACCTATAAAAGTTTATCAAAGAAAAGGTCGGTGTGTGGAGTCTTTTGATTCCAAGTTGCAATATTTTCTTTATAATTTCCGTAATTTTTTTGAGCTGTATGTAAGGAAATGGCTTATATTTCCTGGTCTTTCTGTACTCATAGAACTGTACTTTGAGGTCTGGCCTTTGGTTGCCTTTGTTCTTTGTCAGAATACCAACCCTTGAGGTGAAGGTACTTGAATGGGCACACAGAGATAACAATTACACAAATGTGGCCAAGATTAGTAATAAATAGATCATCAATGTGTGGAAAAGTTTAAAGAGAACTGCATATATGTTTCCGGGTTTTTTAAGAGTTTGGCTGAAGGAAACTGCATTTAAGTTGTCTTGCGTAGGCTGAAGATGTATAAGTACAGAAGTAACTTTGTTTGGGGAGAAAAAAAATTATGAGAAAGCAAGAGGGCAAAAAAAGATTTTGTGTTGGGACACCCACATTTTATGCTTACTATTTCACATATAGAAAAATGAGAAGGTATTTACACCAGGCAAATATACAAGCTTTACAAACATAGATTACACTTACTTACATGTTTTCTCCTGCTTGTGTTTAAGTAGTGTTCATGTTCTTTGAACCATCAGTCTCATATTCATTCCAGCACAGTAACCCAATGGTATTAAAAGGAGAGTTGGAAAAGCCCCTCTTTTCCCTTTCCATTTCATTCCCTTTCTCCGTCCATTCCAGCCTAGTTCGCAGCCTACTGGTTAAAGGTTTCCCGGGGTAGGTGCATGTTTGATTTTCTCCATCAGAGAACTGCAATTAGGTCTCCCATTTCATAGGAGACTGTGCTGACTGCTGTGCTATTGTGTGCGATGAATGGGGCAGAGTAAAGCTGCTCCACTCAGTCTTCCTCTACCCCATCATCTTCTCCAGCTCTATTTTAAAAATAAAGGAACTGTAACCACATTTTCCAGTAGGTCAGGCTGCGTGAACTAGACATGCTCATATGGGCCCCTGTGGAGGTATCTAAGCTGGTAAATAAAAGAGGGCAGAGAGTGAATGGCAGATATTCATCTGTTCTGGACCGCTCTGTCCTGGTCTCTGCAGGGTAAGTTGGCTCTGGAGATGCCTAGCTTTGAGCACCGTGGAGCTAAGTGGATCTGTGGCACTTGCCCACAGAGCTGGGGGTCTGTCTTCAGCCCTTCATGTGTGGTAGTTTCTGCCTGGTTTTCAGAGCCCAGAGTGAGTCGGATGGAACCCGTATGGCTGGGGCTGCACATACTTGTATGCGTGACCAGAAGCAAACCTGCCCTCATGCCAGCAGGAGGAGGGGATGGACGGGATGTTTTGGTGCCTCCTGGATGAAGTGGAAGCTTTGTAGAGGGGTCTTACTCTGCAAATCCAATTCTCCCCCTTTAGGCTGGAGGTGTCAGACATAACTTATGATGCTGATTAAAGAACACGCCTCTGAGAACACAATGATACTTTACTCGGTGAAGTAACACACCACTGTTATTAGTGGTATTAATTGACAACTACATCACTGCAAGAAACGCTGAATTACAATTCTATTGCTTGTTGTTAGTATTAGTATTGATACAAAATCACCAGAAAGAAATCTTATAAATCGCACAAAAGGGCTATTGAGTTGCACTTCTGTTGCCTTTCCTCCTGCAGCTGGTATTCAGGTGTAAGCCAATCCTTCCTGACAAGTTTATCCCTTCTTACTCCACACTCCCACAGCAAGTCTTTCAGGGACATGCCTGGTGGAGAGACCTGTGGGCTCTCCCGAGGGGGCTCCCAGTGGGTTTGTGCCTGCAGGTCAGCATCACCACTGCTGCAGGGGTCCCGGCTCTTGTTCTTAGCATACCCTCACTGTCTTTGTTCTTCACCGAATTGGATGCCCTATTCCTTTTTTTTTTTCTTTTCCACCCTTTTATCACCCTTGCACCTCCTTTTCTCTGCCTATACTCCTCCCAGATAAACAACCTGCTCCTAGTTACTTTTTCCTCATCAGTCCCAACTTTGTTACATGCAAAAGTTGGTGTTTCTGACACTCTTACCTAGGCAATTTTGGCTCAATATGGTATTACCATTACAGGTAGCTAAATGAGACAGACTTGCCTCCAAAGGCTGCCTTCTGACCCTGTGGTTCATGTTGGTTACATTTCATTTATGTTACATGTTTTTGGACAGTCATCATACTTTAGCCTTGACTCCCCAGCCTAATTCTATAAGCAATACCTCAGCTTATGCACAGGGAGCCTGCATACCAGTGCAGTGGTATAACCCATTTTGTGTTTGCACCATTTGTCTGCTCTTAACCAGTTTTCCTCACTCTCAGTGTTCCCATCAGAGGCCATAGCTACCTTTGAGGATGAGATTTGGACACTTAGCATAGGATTCATCTCACCTGAAGCTGGACATCTGTGCTGTAGACACATCTCAACCAGTTACCCTAGGCTACCTTTCTAATCCCCTCACCCATCTAGGATGAGATTTAGCTCAGATGTCTGAAATAGATCTGATGAGATTCTCTGGATGGTCTATAATAGCAGCCAGATGTTGTGCCTATATTGCAGAAAACTTAGATTATATAAACCCCATTTCTAGACTCTGCCTAGACTCTGGAATTTTTAGAGATTAGTGGAATTTGGGATCATCCAAAACATGAGCAAGACGTGGAATTGAAGATTTTCTCAGCAGACAACTTCAGAATTGGGGGCTGTGGCCAGTCTTCCAACTTGGTTGCACTAATCCTAGAATACCATTCTGCTGCAAACACACTTCTCGCCATTTAACTGCATATTGAGCAAATCAGGAGAATCATCTCCCTGTCCTTAGACTTCTACAGGAGATGGATGTCTGCCTGTAAGCTAGTCACCTCCAGCCACCTTTACAGTTAAGAGAAAGCAGTAGGCGTTTCCTGGGAGAGACGCAGTTGATCAGTTTAGATGCTAGTATCGGGATGGAGTGAATTGTAACCTGGGACTGACTGTTCTCCCCACTGACCAAAAAGGTTGTCCAGCCACCTGCCTCAAATCAAAACAACTACAGTGGGTTGTCACCATTGGTGTTATGTTCCCAGAAATCTGTTTTTCTCAAGACATAAATAGTTGTGGTGCTTTAAAACTGACTGATACATACCCATTTGATTTCCCTTCATCTCAGTTGTATGCCCATGTGTATAATTGGTTTTGACTAAGTTTTGCAAGGATCCTTAACAGATTTATTTTTTACCATTAACAGACTTTTAAACCATAATGTTTTATACTGTAGCTTCCCAGTAATGTCAGATTAAATGACAGTGCAATGATCTACCTTCAAGAAATTATAAACATTCATAGATAATAAAGTAGAAAGTGCTACATGTGACTAAAACCTCTCAGAGTCATCCCACTAGCAGTCAAAAGTGCAGAAGTAGCAATTAGGCAATAAGGAGAGCCCAAGTATAATCCAGAAGAGATATATTAATGCTGGTCTCAAATGTTTTCCTGTTATGTTCCCTACCTTTGGAGAATCTTCCAGATTTTTCTCTTCATTATCTGAAGAATCTATGTGCATAAAAGGACATAAAATGAGAAAATTAAAAAAAAAGCTTCCTAAAATTGTGGAAGAAAACAATTGTGTCCCCACATTAGCTGCTGGTATTGTTACAGCATGCAAATTAAAATGTTGGATGGTGGATAGTACACAAACAATAGACCTTGAACTTCTTCCAGTTGAAATAAGCATTAGCAGCCTCTTTTTTTTTTTTTTAACAAGTGCACAAATATCTTGCCGTAGTTCTGATTCATATTCTATTTTCTCCTTAGCAGCAGTTTACCAAATTTAGAGTCACTCTGCTAATTAAGAAAGAAATAAACTTATTGTTCTCCTTGTTGTTTTCTCAGTAGGCGTAATTGAAAACTCACATGACTGTATCTGTCAGTCTGTTACTGTTAGGCAGGGATATACTGTTATTTACAGCTCCAGCCAAAACAGATCTCTAAAAGTTCGGAATTGATTCTTATTAATGGCAGCATTACTTAACACACTGCTCCTTAATGAAGACCTGCATCCTGCAGGGGAATATGTTCACACAGGCTGTACATCTTCATGGTGTCCATAAAAATGAATAGAGCTATTCTTAATTTCTGAAAAGGAGTTGAGGGGAGAGCTCTGTGAAATGAAGGATCCTGAGAAACTGATGCACATTTCATCTGCAGATAGGTTAATAAGAAAATAACCCACAGAGATGGTGAGTTTGTGCCCATCCAATTATTTAACTAAAAAAACGGACCAACCTGAGCAAACTGCTGGAGTTTATAAAACTGTCTTGGCTTATTATTTCCGCTAAACAATAGCCTAAACATAAAGCAGAGTTCATAACATGACGTAGAACACTGTTAGGTCTGTGAAATAATTTCCTGAATCAAACACCTAACCTTTAAATAGCTCGGGGCATGGTTTCAGTTCTGTGGACCTCTTTTATCCACAAGTAGGCTTATCTGAAAAGCCTACTTGTTTTGTTAAATGTGAGAATTAGATACAAAGCTGAAACAAAAGTATGATAATATATAAAAATAGTTAAGATACAGACATGAACCCTTTCGTGACAAGCATAAGAACTTGTTTTGGGAACTTTGTAGTACTGCATGTCATAAGCTTGAGGGCCTGTTGTACAAATATGACCAAAGGAGGACGTAGGCAACGCCCAGTACCTGCTCCATACCTTTTATTCATTTGGCTCCCAGGGAGGAACCCAAAGCCCCAAGCTGTGTTTTCAGGTTCTCGGTCGTGTAACAGCAGAATTGGATACCTGAGAAATGTGACCCAACAACCCCAGGTGTTGAGCAGGGGATTGCTTAGAGCTGCATGAAGAATGCTAAGCGTGGCCGTGCTGGTCCCTCTCCGTGTTTTAGCTCCTTGAGTCAGGGCTAGAGGCAGGAGCGGCAGCATCACTGCCTGCTGAAGCAACAGCATCAAGTTCAGAGCACGCGTCTTGTTCTGGGGGCTTGTTCATACCCGACACCTCCCTTCAAGAGACGACGTGCTTGAGCTGTGAGAGGGGCAGGAAGGGTAAAGGCACCATTTGTCCCGGCCGCAGTGCCGCGAAGGATTCGGGGTTCTTCCAGCCAGGAGGGGATCAAGCGACACGGAGCCTGACTCCGTACCCTACAGCTGGGGTGCCTTGAGGTTTTATCTGAGGAGCGGTGCGCGTGAAAACCGGCAGCCGCCCTGAATGAGGGGCTGTGGCTCCAAGACGTCCTTCCCGTAGCCACCAGAGTTCGTCCTCTCTTTTTCTTCTGGATCTATTAATTATTTGCTGTTGAGCAAAACAGGTTCCGAAATAGCGACGAGAAATTCCTTCCTCCTTTCCCAGATTACTTACTAGGCTGCTGGGGCACTTTCAGGGGTCAAAACCCTGGGCTTAGGTGGGCCGCAGGCTTGTCTTCACAGTATTCCTAATTATTAAGTTACAGTTATAAAAATCACACCACAGCATGCACAGCATCTCTGCTGTTCAGGTTTCTGAACAAGAGTGACCGTGGCTGCTGCATTTCGTGCAGGCAGTGTGTGCTAGGTGTAATCGGAGCTGGCCTGCCTGTTGGAGTCCATCCAAGGATTTGCATGGAGTGGTGCGTATTTTGTGACCCATATCTTTGCGGCCCAGGCCAAGGTGGTTCTGGGCAGGCAGGAGAGATGTAACTGCAGCCATCTACTTAATCTAGGTCTGACTTCCAGGTCACAGTGGTTGGTTGCTAGCAAGTTTTAGGTGCCTCCAGAATAAGCGGCCGTTGAAGAGGAGAGGGCAGGAGTTTGGCTCATGATTTTGAACATGATACCTATGTCTTCCTTTATGCCCACCCATAAATATTTTAAAATATAGCAACGATTTAGAGCACGCGTAGAAGGATGTGCTGCATTGTGACATAGGACTTAGTCCATATCCCTGAAGAATCCAAGCAGCTGTGCTTCTGTGATATGATATCTGTTGCATGTGTCAAAAAGATGTGTGAGATACTGATCAGCGTGGAGCTGCAATGTTTTGAAAATGTGGAGGGAAATTAATAGAGTAACATTATATTTCTTGATGCTGATCTCCAAGAACTGGAAAGCCACTCACGGCTGCTTCTAAGCGTAGATTAAAGAGGTTTCAACTGGAATTCATAGATCTGATCCTGGTCTTTGCTTGGGCAAGTTCTCAGTGGGTCTGCTAATCAAAGGTTATTGTGCTGCGCCAGGTATTGTAGCTGATACCTCTTAACCTTCGTTTTATGTGTCTTCTGGTTTGCAGGGTGGAAAGACTTACACAGGACCATGTGGAGGCAGAGACTGCAGTGGAGGATGTCAGTGTTTCCCTGAAAAAGGAAGCCGTGTAAGTAACATTTTTTCCTGTAAAACATTCTTGATGGTACTAGTTCAACACCATTTGCTATAGGTGGACTTGCATCAGACTGCTAAGAGTGTTCAAACAATTACTCTTTTTCAAGAAAAAGTTATTGTTGTTACATTTTACTTTCTCAAGAGCTTGTAGATTTGAAGAAATTCTGTTATGAAATATAGCAGGTTCTTCTCTCAAAGATCAGGGCCATGATGACCTGATGGGATCAGAATTTTAGGGACTCTATGTGCTAGAGCATCATGGGTTTGTGTGACAGTGCTGAATGAATACGGACAAAATCACTCAGTAATGTTCTTGAAGTCTTTCTAAAGAATGGCAAATGAAAAGATACCGCATACATGTGATTTCCATTAAAGCAAAAGGGAACCAGGCCTGCAAAACCTGAAATCCCTGCTGGGAGGGAACTGCTTGGGACTTCTGGCGTTAGGTTGTTGCTGATAGTCTGTTCTTTCTTTTGGGGAATAGCGAGGAATGAGGCAGAGGAAGGGAGATGGGGTGGAGGGGATTAGCCACCTGCCACAAAGAGCTCTGAGAAATAGGGCAGTTCCTATCCTGTATGGCTTGGAGCCCTGGCTGGCAGGCTCCTTCTGTACAGCTTGGTCTTCTGCAGCTGAGACGGTGACTCAGCCTTTTCCATCCACCCATCTCTAAGAATAGGTCAGGCAAGAGATGTGGCAGCAGGTCATATGCTCGCTCTGCTATCACAAACCTCATTAGGATTTTTTAGTTCTCTCCTTCCCTCCACACAGCAGGCCATCAGCTGCCGTTCCCATTGCATTCCTCAAGCTTGACTCCACGTCTGAGCGGAGGAAGAGGTGGTAGGAAAGTCACAGTGTAGGTGGGAGGCAAGGAACACTCTTGTTTACCGCAGAAGTCACGATGTCTCGGTAGAAGTCAGATGATCCTGGGGTTACCGTGCCATGAGGACCATAATGGTTATCCTCCCATCCCCTGACCATGATCTGCTCACAGTCTGCTTTCCATTACAATAACTTAATGGCAGACTGATGAAGCTGAGGACAAACAAGCCCTCCCCTGAGACACAGTTCACAGCTTCTCCTGGGGCTCCCTCCAGCTGTTACTGCCTTACCCTCCTCATCCAGCACATGAAGTTTGGCAAGTGCCTCCTGCCACTTCCCTCCAAGGGCGCTGAAAGTCCAGAACTGATGCTGTATGAAATGGCTTTAAGTATGACATTACTATGTCTTTTTCCAGTGTCTTTTTTTTTTGTTTGTTCTAAAAGCAAAGCATGGATGTACCTGTACTTGTTCTCCACCAGAGTTTGTGAAAATATCACTTGCAAAACTACCGACTTTTGTGACTGAAATATTTTTCATGTTCCTTATTGACTGAATAACCTTTAATTTCAAGTTGCCAAGTCTGCAAGACAAAAGAGGTAGCTAAACAAAAGTAACTGCATAGGTTAGAAAAGCTGAAAATGTTAAATTACCAGAGTAGAGAACCAGTCAGGTGCCACTGATGAGAAGCTCCCTGTGAGTTGCTTAGTATCTAGATTGGGAGATAAGGGCAGATTTTATGTACTTGCTCGCCACTCTCACTTTTTTATTTTTCTCAGGGAAGTAAGTAACCCCAGTAACTAATCACACTGGCCTCCCTTTAAATAGACACTAAAAAAGAGAAAAGGAGGATGTTACAAAACATAAATTGCATTTTGCTACTTGTGGTTAATTTTGCAAGATGTGAGGGAGTATTGGGGAAAGTGATTTAAAGAATTTTATAACACTTAAAAAATTGTATTTTAACTCTCTGAAATGATACACTTCATTCTGAGTCAGCATACACTGCGTGTATTTTGTGTCTGCTGGTCTCTTCAGATGTCACAACCTCTGTTAAACATCTGGTTTAAGGAACAAGATTGGCCTTTAGAGACTAGTCAAATTTGGCATAGCTTCTGGTCTCATGCTAATCCTCAATGGGAATATTTATTTTCACAAAACCTCTGTATAATCTGGCACGACACGCATTTTCTGTTTGAGGTGACTCATTACATGCACAATAGACGTACTGCGTGTTCGCACTTGTAAGAGTGCCTGAAGCAGTCTGTCAGAGCCTGCTTCTGCAATGACTCTCCACCTCGGGTGCGACAGAGCTGTCACTTGCAGGGCATCTGGAACTCCGGTGGGAGCAGCGCTGCGAGGGTCCGCAGCCAGCTGTCAGCCCCACCACCCCTGGAAATTCACCTTCTGTTCGTGACAGGTCTCTCAAAACCAGGCAAACAAAAGAAAGCACTTTCTTTGGATTGCTGCTACTGAATGCATATCAGAAGCTGTTGAATGAAGTACATTTGTTGGAGTGGCAAATACAGTTGCAAGTTCTAGAGAAATGCCTGCTTTTTATTTGTACGTGCTTCTACTTCATTTTCTATTGTTGCTTCAGTTACAGTCTTACGGTACAGCATTTAAATAAAGATGCTTCTCTTTATTTGCTGTCTTAATCCCATGGCTTTTCTTCTTAAAAAAGTGGTTTTTACAAAATGTGCCTGCTGATATCTTCTGGGGGCTCTGTGCTAGCAGCAGAGAGGCACTGTCTGCAGGTGTGAGGATTCAGCCAGGCTTTGGCAATTTGTGCCAGGTCTCCAGTGCGTGGCAGCTGGAAGCCCCGTGCTTCTGTCTACACTGCTTCTGGTTCAGGACTGATAAGGTTAGGCACAAAAGCACAGGAGAGTTGAATCGCGTTTCGTACGGGCACTTTCTAGAGACAAAAGGCCACCTACCACAAATTAGTGCATGCACCTAGCAGGCTTACCGGAAAGAGGTATGTGGTTTTAGTTTTTCCTCCACTCTTTTTTGGCTGGGCTCGGCCCTGTAGCTTTCCCTGGCCTCAGACACAGCTCGGCAAAATCCAGTGGGGAGACGAAAATGAAAGAGCAGAAGCGTCATCTGCCCGCTGTGGCGGGGGAGCTGCTGCAGCGAGGCGAAGGCAGCGGCTGACCTGCAGCCTCCTGCCTCTCATCGGAGCTGCTCCCCAGGGCTGGGACGACACCTGCGACAGGCACTTTCTGCCTGGTTCCCAGGAGGAAAACGGGTCGAATTCAGACATGCAGAGAATCATAGGCCATTGCTGATAACCACGTTTGCAGTTCACAGCAAACGCTGAGCTGTTGCTTGGAGAAGTTTCTCTTTCTTGGGCCACACACAATCTCCTTGGCGTTCCCACCTCCTGTCTTGCTTTTGAGTTCACAAGTTTGGCAGAAAAAGAGTAAAGGGAACTCCTTCCATAAGCTGTTTTTTTTCTAGTCTCTAATGACACTCTGGTCTTTGTTCTTTTTCACTGCAGCCTAGTCATTTTACTTTAACCTAGGCTCATATTTACTCTTAGCTGGATACGAATATCCAGTCTATCTAATTGTACCTTGCAACTAGGGAAGTGGTTGGAGCTGGGGCTGCAGGAACCGAGCTTGGGGACCAGCCTTAACCTCATCTCCCCTTCTCACAGCTGGCAAAAAGCTCAGCCAAGTTCCAGCAAGAATGGAAGCTCCTGCAGGAGTATCCAAATCCACACAAAAAGAAACCATGGCATAAGCCTCAGTGGAGGGCACAGGGTGAAAAGGAAAGAAAACAGACTCATCTTCTCCCTAAGATGAGACAGACTTATCTTCTCATTTTCTCCCAAGTCAATTTATCCTGAGTTGTTCTCCTAAGACAACAGACTCATCCTCTCCCTAAGCTACATGTGGAGAAAATACTGTAAGGAGTACCCAGGTGCCTGGGTAAGAGGGAAAGGAGAAAAGGGAAGCGCTGATACGGTACTGAAATACTGTTTTGAATGAAACAGAAACCCCAGACTAAGGGGAAAAAACAAACGAAAATCTTCTGTTTTCTTTTTCCTCTAGATTTTTATTGCAACTCCTAAAATTTTGAGATTTATAGTTCTTTGCAAACCATATATTGGGCAGAATACAATATATGCACCTTTAAAATTTGTTAAACATTAATGCACTTATGTAGGAAGCGATAACTCCTTTCAGTACAATGGCCAACTGTTTGACCTATTGAAGTTCATAATCAACCTCACTTCATAATCAACCTAGAAGGCTTTGTAGAAAGTGGAAGTGAGTAGAAACCTTTTTGATCTTTCTATAGAGTGAGAAAATGCACTCTATTGAAATCTTGCTTTGTACTTTCTGTCTGAGTCAAGCATCTAACAGTGCTCGAGCCATTTAGCCATTGTTTTTGCAAGGGCCTGGGATAATGGAAACTGTGAAATGGAAAGACAGCTTTGTGTCCCCCCCATAAAGGCCACTTTTGGGAAATGCCTGAACATTCCTTTTTAACCAAGACTGGCATGAGGGTTCACTGTAACTCATTTACAGATATTTGTTATATTGCTTTTGCTAATGCAGTCGCCAAGGGTAAACTATTACCAGTTCACCTATAGTCACTTCCTTCTGCTTTTAGGTGCTATACCATTGTGAAATCTAGTGTCTGATCTTCACTTACAAGCATTTTCCATACAAGTTTAAGTCTTAACACATGGACTAGATCTAGAAGGTTTTTTTCTTAATAATTAAAAAACCCCCAACAAAATACAACACTTAAATATTCTCGAGAAAATTCCATTCTTATATCTTAGGGAAATGTTTAAATCCAATAAAATCATTTTATCAAATGTTAGTGTAATTCTTGAACATCACAATTAACTGGCTTCTAAGCTGGTATAATGGCAGTAGCTCCTTTGTAACTCTTTGTTAGTGTAAGCTGATATATCTGATGAAATCTGATATTTTACTGTTTATACAAAATAAGAACATAAGAAGCATCTTCTTGAATTAGACCAGTAATTCATCTAGCCCACTACTCGGTCCCCAACAGTGGCAGAAGGAGATGCTATTTACAGAGAGCACAGGGGTCTGGCAACCTTCTGCAGTCCGTTTCCCTTGTACCCAAGATCACCCTATTTATATGTTCCTTCAGTGTCTGTGTTTGTCCCTGAATTTGTCTAATCTTTTTTTGAAGCTGCTGAACTGCATCTTCACAACCTCCAGTAGCATCAAGGAGTTCACTACTCAAATGATATAAAATCACTGTTCAACCTGTTCTAAGCCAATCTCCCTCTGGTTTCATCAAGTACACCCTATTTCTAGTACTGTAAGATTTGGGAAGGAGCAGTTCTTATTCACTGCTTTCCTAATTTTGTAAATCTCAGTCATATTCCCTCTCAGCTTTCTCATGTCCAAAAGGAAGAGTCGTAGCCTTTTTAGGTTCTCTTTTGAAGGCAACACTCCAACTCTTAGTCCCTTTTTTCTTCCCTCTCTTCTGTTAGAGACCAGAACTGTACACAGCACACAGGATTGTGGGTGCACCAAGGTCTTACTTAGTAGCAAATTGTCACCCTCTGTTTTCTTCTCAATATCATTCCTGATGCCACTCAACACTGAAGCCAATCTGCCCACCCAGTTTGGTGGATTCATCCTGGATCTCCCAGCATGGGAAATCACCAGATCCTCTCATCCCCCATCGCCACCATGGCATTGAACACCCTGAGAGAGGTTAGGATCATCTACAGACCTGGATGTTTCACGGTTCAGCCCCTTCTCTAGCTCACCGTTGAAGTCTTCACTAAAACCAGTTCCAGCCCCTGTGTCTGAGAGGACCCACTGCTGTTGCATCTCCGTTTTAAAATGTGACCATCAAGCACTGTTCTTTTCCTCCTATCCTTTAACAGCCCTCAGGAAGAGAGCACCTCTCTCCCAACCCCAAGGAAATTTATTTTAAAAAGCTTTGGTGAAGTACTTTGTCAAAGCCATTTTGAAAATCCAAATACATTATGGTCACTAAGGCCTGCTTTACCATGCTTATCTTTGTGTTCATTTATTGTATTCTTTAAGGTAGAATACTGCCTGCCCAAGCAGGAAAGTCAGACGAACTGGCGCGCGGTTCCCAGGGTCTCCTCTTGGGCCTCTTTTCCACATGGGAGCTTGGTTGGCACCAGCCCGCTGGTGCCGTGGCACCTTGTAATGATGAGTTATACACCTTGGCCAGCAGTGCTGCAGTTTCATATTTGAGTTCCTTCAGAAGTCACAGGTGAATGTCAGCCACTCCTGGTCACTTAGTAACGCCTGCCTTATCTATTTTATCTACTTCCTTTATATTTACCTGAAATTAACCTGGCTTAAAGAATAGCTTGGATTTGGGACTTTCTCAAACACCTTCAGCAGTAGAGACCTATGCAAAGAAGTCACTAAGTTTCTCTGCTATGGCCTTATCGTCCCGGAGTGCCCCTTATAAGCCTTTGGCATCATGTGGCACTGCTATTTCCCTTGAAGGCTCCTTCCTTTTCTTTAAACAACTTTTTACTATCAGCTTGATGATCTTCTGCAAAATATTCACATTCTTTTTTAGCCATCCTAGTTGCCATTTACTCTTGATCTGGTTTTTATGGGCTTTTCTGTTCATTTCAGCAATTTTTTAAATGCTAACCTTTTTCCCTACAATAGCCTCCTTAGCTTTTTTTATGAGCTGTGCAGGGTTTTTATTGAACTGTTTTACTTTCTTTTTGATATGTGACACATAGTTTACCAGGACTTTCAATACAGTGTTTTTGAAAAGCCTCCAGGTTGCTTTAGGCTTCTTGCCTTTTTGACTGCTTTTTCAGGTTTTTACTATTTTTGTGATTTTTATGGATTTCCCCTTCTTGAAATTGGATATCTGTGTGATGTATTTGTTTGGTTTACTCCATCCCACTACAGCATTAAGTTCAGTTATATTGTGAAGCTCTTACACAGCAGTTCTCCCACTGGTATCTCTTTAAGCAGGTCCTGTGCAGCACTCGAGACTAAACCCAGACCAGCACCCGTTCTTATGGGTCCCAGGGCTCACCGCGCTAAGAAGCGATCAGTTGCTGTGTCCAAAAATTTTATCTCCTTACCTCAGCTGGAGGAGGCGTTGTGCCTGACAGTACATTGGTAGTTGGATTTTGCCAATATCGCGACCTAACCTGGGTTTGCAGCTTCTCTAATTTCACTGAGTATTTCACGATCAGTCTTTAACAGGGGAGTCCTAAATAAAAGCTAAATCCTACCTTTCTGTTATTTCCACCCACAAGGATTCCCTAATGGTCCCCTCTGCCCTCAGTAGTTTTTTTTCTGTTACACTTTGTTTTAGCCTTCACATGCTGTGCCGCTGCCCTGGCTGTATCTCATTTTCTATCACTCCTGTAAAGTGACAGCCTAGCAACTCCGTATGCCACTGATTAGCCTCCTTTCACCAGCGCGAGATGCCTGTTACATCGGGGTTGTCATTTGTTGCCAAGTAGTATAATTCCATAATCCTATTTTTTAGATCTCTAGCATTGCTGTAGAAGTACCTACAAATTTTGCCCTTTCTCTGTTGCTAGCGCCAGTCAAGTGGCATTGTAAATGGTGTTATTTACCTTCCCTATTTATTGCCTTTATGCTATTCATTTCCTCCCTTGTCTTTTCAGGAATGTATTGAACATTAGCCGTGGCCCTCACAAGTTCATTCAGCCTGAACCAGGTGCTCCACCATGGCTGTCAGTCTTCCCCCTGTTTCTAGTTAAACTATTTCTCTGTGATATTTTTAATTTCCAGTAGTAGCAGCCTTGTTCCATTTTGACTGAAGTCCAGCCCATTCCTCCCATGCAGATTTCTCTTGTTCCAAGGAGTTTGCAAGAACTTCAGTCTCCCACACAGCAGCCTTGAGTTAACCCCCTAGGACATCCCTACTCTGCTTTCCCTCACCAGTGGTATAAGGTAGATCGTGGCCACCCGTTCCTCCCTTCTACCAGACTAAATACCTGTCTGGACATCTCGTGGGCTCTGCTACCTTTGCACTCAGCAGGCCTTTCAGTCCTCTCAGCTGTTTCAAATCCAGCTGTCTGTGTCAAATAATCAAACCTCCCATTACCATCACCTGCTTTGTCCTCTCCTGGAAGATTCACTCTGCTCCAGGAGCATCTTCACGCCAAGCAGACATTATAATCAGCTGGAGGTTAGAGTTTATCAGAGATTTGATCCCTCTTTCCAAGCTGATTATCCACCTTCCCTCAGACTGACATCCTCTAAATACTTGTTTAGTCAACATCAGTTATTTTTTTTGATGGTGGCCATGTGAGGGCGGCCACAGGAGAGATGGGACTGCTCCACCACATCCCGGCAGGCCTTGCCTGTGGACCTGTTTCTCGCCAGCCCAGCCACTCCTGCCTGTAGAGAACAAATCCAGGACTTCTGCTAGGACCAGGGGCTGCACATACAAAACCTGCCTCCTGCATCATCAGTAACACACCTCGCACTCTCTCTGCAGCAGACCGAGTGGTCTCTGCTCCGTTGCTCAGCTGCTGCGTACATCCTGAGCTCACAACTTGTTAGCTCTTGAAATTACGTTAGTATAACTTCTTCTTTGAGAGGTGAGTGGGACTGCTTTTCCCTTTCCCTGCTCTACCCATGTTAAGCTAAGTAGCAATAAGGAAGATCTGGCCTCACTGAGGTGTACCCAGGAGTCACGAGGAGAAGGCAAGCCAACCTCAGCCTCTGTATACAGGCTGATGCAAGCTCATCTCTTGTGCAGGCTCCTCCACTGTAAGGGTCAAGGAACCACCTTGCCAGGTCATACACCCGTCAGGCATCTCCAGGAAGCCACCCAGCAAACACCCAAACATGAACCCACCACGAGAAGAAACCCCACTGATCACGCAAGCCAAAAATTCACAAAGCTTCCGTGCCTTGCAGGGGCCTGCCCTTGCTTGTCTTTCTCTTTTTGTTCTTACCTTCCTGAGACAGAAATCCTTTGAAAAATGTCCTATTTGCTCTCCAGTGTTTGCCATCTACAAAGGCTTGGGAGTGAACTTGGTCATGTATCTTCTGAAATGTTGTCAGAGTCTGCACTGGAATGGATATGAAGTACCAAAAAAAGATGCTTCACAATTTCACATTGCTTCATAGGCCAAGGGTAAGTCTCTGGAAGCTTCCATGGAGAGGAGCTGCCCTCAGAGGGGAGGTATTTGTAATGGCGGCAGATTCAAAAGCAGAACACCTATAGTACTAATAAGCATGATGCATGGACAGGAAGGCACCCTTCATTATTTCAATACCGTAATCCAGTCTGGTATGGTACATTGAGATTTAATTTTCATTTTTTCTCTAGTCAGGGTAGTAGTGGAGAGCAGCTGACTGGTGACTGCAAAAGACAGGAAAAGGAGAGTGTTACCATAAAAAAGTGTTTAACTGTGAAGCTAAATTCTGCTTTCAGATACAAGAGTACAGTTCCCTTTTACACACACAGTTGAGGGTACAGTTTCAAATGCTTGCTTTTGTTTATGTTTATGCTTTCAAAACACTTCCTTACAAGGTCTTGCCAGCATACATAAATCCCTAGAGTCTTGGTGTTGTTCCATAGGCATCTAAATCTTGGGCTTAAGGCTTAATTGCATGAACTGTGAGCAGTAAATAGGCCCATAATCTTTAGAGTTAGCTACCGAAGGCAGGCAGAGTACAGGTTTGCTTGACAGAACTTGAACTTGAGTCAGTCTGAAACTTAATGCCTAGTTCACGACCTAATGTTTTATTTAGTGAAAATTGCTTAACCTGGGCTACGTTGACCATCAATCAACCATGTAGCTGGATACTCATGTTGGTTGCTAATTGCTGTTCTGTAGTACATTTGTCCCAACATTTTTTTGAGTGAAATATGCATGTTTCCTTTTTTTTTTTTAGCTCTGTTTATACATGTTTAATCAACATCAGAGATCTTTTTGAACTGGTGGACGGAGGTTAGATAATTTTCCCATGAGCAAGAAGCAGTGAATCCTCCTTCCATACATGCAATCTATGCAAAAACTGAGATTTGGAAAGAGTCAGTGAAAGGTTTTCCTCAGAATCTGTTTCAAATACAAAATATGTTAGAAAAAGCAGGTGTTTTGTTTCAATACATGCAGGAATGCAATTAAATTTTCATGCCAAAATCACATTTTCATTTGTAAATGTTCACAATATTGTAAAGAATGTTTAAAAGATAAAATAAACTCAAATGGAGTCTTTCTCTCAAATCAAACAAATTATGCACATTGACCACAAATTATTTTTTCCCTCCTTTTTGTTTTTTTGCTTTTTTGCTTTTTTGCAGAGCATTTCTGCTTCAGCCAGATAGGAAACGTTGTTTAATTCCATAAGTAACCTTTAAAAATCTTATATATTTGTAATCTAAAGGACTACAGTATTGTCAAGCCCATCCCACACTAACAAATTGCACTCCCTGTCTTTTACTCCAGCCCTGAAAGCAAAATTCCTCCAAAACTTTTTCAAATCAACTGTACAGAAGAAAAAGAATGATACTTGACTGAAAGATAGTCAAAAGGACACATCCACCTTTTTACTTCCATTTTCAACTTCATCTTTTAAAACCTCCCTGGATTGACACACATTATCTCCAGCAAAATAAGTACAGGTATGCAGCACTCATACAGGTAGTGCACTTTCTCTCTATAGCCCATTGACCTAGGTTAGACCTGTGGAGATACTTCTCCTATGAGCTTTTCTCAAAAACCTTTGCAATCTCAGCTGGTGTGATGAGAGAACAATTCAACAGCGTTGGACAAAGCTCAACAGTTAGTGTAATCAATCAAAATGAGTACCAAGGTTGTAGTTCAAACAAAATTATGACTGAAGAAAATGTGCTGGATTAACTGTATTTGTAATGTGGATTCAGTACTTGTGTTTGAAATGACACCCTTTGATACCTTTTGCATTACCTGTGTATTCCACTGATTTATGGGCTTGTTACACTCAAATAAGAAAACAAATCTCATAGCAGTTTGCTAATAAATTGAGAAGGTATTTCACTGCTAATTTAGGAATTTATTTTGAGGGCAGCACTTTTAAGAGTGTATTTGGCCATCTGCATATCACAAATTTGAATGAGAGATGGAGAAATACAGTCAGGAATCGAGGACCATTTTATTGCAGAAGATAAAACAAGACTTAAATTTAACTGTAGAAAATTTAATTGTAGTGAAGAAATAATAGAAAGGAAACCTGTTGGAGATGAGTAGTGCAAAGTTAACTTTGGTCGCAATAGCTAATGCTGGGATAGAAACCCTTTGGATGTAATTCACAACCATTTAAAAATATTACCATACCTATTTACTTAAAACTAAACAGCAAATTTTTTTTCCTTCCTGTCTTCCTATGAAATACTGAAAGTATATTTTACCTTACTTAGAAAATAGGTACCTGCAGTTAAGCAATTTCATGACTGTCTACTCTCTGTAATCTTTCCACTCATTCTGGTCAATAGTGTCTGCACAGCACAGTACATACTCATGTATCTTTGATATTTTTGGTTGGTTTTCACATATGAATTACACTTCATCACAGAAATGAAATGCGCCATCAGCATTGTTTTAGGACAAATATACTGTCCTAAACTACTGGTTAGACCTTCAGGCTTTGACTTCTGACAGTCAGACAGTGCAACTACTGTGCAAAAATATTTTTTGTGCTTTTGGCCAAGTTTTGCAATTTCTGCTTTCTGTAAGCAGGACTTTAAAGAACGTGCAGTGGGTGGATCATAGGCTTGCTTTGTAACAGGGTAGCTCACACAGGCATCCAAGGGGGATAATCCAGGTCATCTTTTAGTGCTTAAATTACACTCTAGAGAGCGAAAATGGTTTCTCATGACATGTGTCCAAGGCTTTACAAGTTTCTCAAATGGTGGTTGTTTCTATTTTCTGTATTTTTGTCACATGGGAGCAAGTAACATTGACCCATTTTCCTTTTGTCTGCTTTGGTAAGTACCAAACTATTAGTGGAATCCTTTGAGTCTGACCTGGAGAGACCAGGAATGTGGGAATGGGCAGGCTGTCATCACGAACAGTATCTGCCGAGGAAGACCAAGCCTCTTCTCAGCTTTTTCTTATGGAGTCTTAAGAGAATAGATGTTCCTTATTTACCTCAGTTTGTACGTAAGGTTTCCAAATACTTTTCAGTGTCTTTGCATAATGACTGAGGCTGTTGAAGTATATGTAAGTGCTTCCATTGCATTGATCTGGAAAAGGATGACAAGTGTTAAAATATCTTACAATTAGATACTCAGTTTGGGAGCATGCAGAAAGAAGGTCTTGAAGGATAGAAGTCTGTGTTTTAGGCATGGAGAATGGATCTAGAGAATGAATAAGCTGCAAGCCCAAACAAATAAAACTTATGTGCAGCATTTTTTCTCCCACAGACTAAAATTATTTTTCAATTAAAAGATTATATTAGTCTGCTGGTTTCCTTTTTGTCTAGTATTATCATAGGTGTCCAGAAAAAAAAAGCTCTTTGGGTTTTTTTTGGTTTGTTTTGGGGTTTTTTTTTCCTAGTATGGGTGATGGTCGGTTCATGAAATTCGATGTCTAACTATTGCTTATTTTATTAGTTAGCAAAACTAATTTTTGCAAATGTAGTATCACTGGGTAAAGAAATATTATCAGGCCTTATAACTTGTTTAAAAGCAGGTTTATTTGGCCCCAAGGTGGTTGGCAAAGCATAGTGTCAGTGTAAGAGTGAAAAAGAAAGTTCTTGACCTCACTATCCTCCCCGGTACACATAGTGCTTCACTCCATTCGGGGTACAGCAGCCAATACAGTCTTTTTGTCCAGTCTAATAAGGACTAGAATATCTCTGTATTATTCTCTTCTGATCCAAATACTCCTTTTTTTCCCTATAAACCACCTCTTGCTTTTGGCTGTTTGTCAGTTTCTAGATTCTCTACTTCACTATTATTTTCATAACCTTTCTGTTACCTGTTCCCAAGCACGCAACATCTTTTCCTCTGCCATGTCACCAGCCTTTTTGTGTTAAAGGCTTCCCATAAGGGACTTCCCCTTCTTGGTAGCCTGGAAGAGGAACGAGAGAAGCCGTTTTTGTGAGATGAACCCTTCCCCCCCGCAACGCAGGGTGCCACGGTCTTCACAGCTGGCTGTGCTCGGCTGTGTTGGGATGTAAGCTCCTTGGGGCAGGAGATGTTTGCGTGCGGCTCTTTGTACGGTACCAGGAGCGTCGCTAGTGCTTCCACGTTAACGGCAGAAGCAGCACGCAGCGGGGCACGGCCAGCTTCTCTCCAGTGGACAGGGACTTCAGCAGCACAAGGCCCAAAGGCACCATTTATGTTCATTATTCCGGTATTTAATGAGGGCATGCGCTGGCACGCAGGTGTATGGACAGTACATATTTTCCACAGGAAACTCTTGAGTTCAAATATGACTAGTGCAGAGTATCCCTTACCACCGTGCGGCTAACTCCCTTTCTGTTACAGACCACGCTCCTCCATGTGCTTGGCACAGATGTGCAGCGTAACACCATCTTGCATCCTTCTCCACAGCTTTTATTTCACTTTATTTATATATTTGCTAGGGACTTTGCACGGTGGCAGAGATTGTAGGGACCATTCCCCCACGATCAGTGTGCCCTGCAGATGGGACAGGTGAAATTGCACAAGCCCAGCCTCATCCTTCTTCGAGCCGTCCGCACGGAGCGGGGCTGCAGGATGGGTGAGGGGGGGTTCCCCTGTGTGACAAGGGACGGCTAACGGTGCTGTCCCCTGCAGCCCCTCCACCTTAGCCCCTGCCGTCGGAGCAGAACCAGAGGAAAATGTGCAGGCTGAGGACAGATCCCTTTGTTTTTCGTGTTGTTACAAAGCCTGACAAACCAAACTGCGGAGTTTGCGCTCTGCTAGCTCGTACCTGGTGCTGCCAGCGAGGTCTTGACTGCACCGTACGGCTGCAGGCACGTAAAAATGCTGAGGGTTGCCTGAGCCACAGCTCCCCGTGCAGGTCCTCTCTCTCCTCAGCTGGCTTCTTTCTTTCAAACAGTTGCAGAGTTGGTTTTGCTAAATGACATAAGGTTATAATAAATCAAGTGAGAAGATTTGTGCTGTGCTTCCTACTGTATGGGAGAGGTCCATATGGTTTAATTACTTCCTCTGTACGTCAGATATATGTGTAAAAAATCTCTGAAGTCATGTGTAACTGCCAAGATCCTATGGTGTGGTTTGAAACATTCATGCAGTGAACTCTCGAATGCTGCAGATGTGCTATGAAATATAAATGTAAAATGGAAGAAGTCAGTTTATCCAATTAAATAACAGCGTTGAAATTAGAGAAGTTGATGGAGAGATCCAGAGCTCAGCAGAACGGAGAAGGAGGAAGGACCAGAAAGCTTTCTCGAGGAGGGACAGAGTTTTATCGTCAAAGGAGATGGGAGAAAAACGTTACGCCCCCCAGGAAAACAGCAGAGCAACCTGAGGAGGAAGCATGTCTAAGAAAACCACTTGGTGAATTGTAAAGCCATCTGAAAAATGTCATCGTGAAATTTAGCTGCTGCTAACAGCAGACCTTTGGCCACCATAGAAAATTCGGCTTAAAAAAATGAGCTGTTCCTGTGCCTGCAGGCAAAAATGCAGAGGAGGGTGAGTAGACCGCGTAGACCTGTAGACCCAGGATCATGGATGGTCCATGCACAGAGCAAGGAGCAGGAGGCCCCGGTGCAGCCCCCACAGGGTCGCAGGGGTGCTGGGGGAGCAGCAGCCCTTGCCTCCCTCCCCTTCTCTTTTTCCCTCGGTCCCCACATGCTGCCCGGCACGGCTCATCCAGGCTGGGAAGCGTCAGGATTTTCTCTGGGCGGAAAGGCGAGGGGGGAGAAGGAGACGCGGCGGCGCTCCCCTGGGACGGTGGCTCGCTCCCGGTCCCCCACGGCCATCGGAGGCGCAGCCCTCCTCCTGCTGCCGGCATCGGCACCGCCGCGCTCGGTGTCTCGGCGGGGACCCGCTCGCCCCTGCACCTGTACAGCTGTTTTCTCAGGGCCCGGCAGGCGTGGAGTGGCATATTTTCTATCTGGCACGAGGGCTCGAGCATCTCTTGAGAAGGGGAACGGTATGTGTCGGAGCGATGTTGTTAAAGATGCGGGGCACCTCCGCGAGGTCGGGCACCTCCGGAGCACGATCTGCAGCCGTAACCTCAGTCGAGCGTTCTGGGGAACGGGCTCGCTCCTCCCGCCTGCTGAGCCATCATCCTCCCTCCTCGTGCCTCTGAAGCCACCTGAGCTATTCCAGGCACATGGAAGTGGAGAACGGGTCTGTTGGAGCTAGTCAGGATCCGTGGCTACCACCAAGGCCGAGGAGGAGGGGGTTGCTTCGTCAGGAAGGATGAGGGTGCCCGCGGACCACCCCTGGAAGTGGCCCTGACGCTGCCCCAAGGAGCCAACACCGACAGCTTGGCAGGACGCTTCAGCCCGTGCCCCACTGCCGTATGTGGTGGGCAGAACAAGAAAGGTGGAGAGGGATGGGGGTCCTCCCCCGCGGGGGACAGAGACCCTCCTGTCCCCTGCACCTCCCTTCTCAGCGTGCCCAGTCCTCGCTGGAGGGACACACGACCACTACCACAGGAGTACTCTCCTCTCTAGTAAAGTACGTATACAGCCGTCAGAGATAGACATTGCTGTCACCGTAACAGTTTTATTAAGTAGTCGTTTCTGCTAGCCAGTGCTAATTGTATCAGTCATGTATACATTTAATCATCAAAAATCCTCTAGATAATTTCAGGGTGTCCTGCCTAAATATGACAGTTTGTCTCCTCATGTTTACCAAAACTAAATAAACGCTAAATACCATTCTCAGTAAGTACACTTTTTAAAAAGATTATTTTTATCTGCTTAAAAAGCCCCAACACTCTGGTATAAATATACACATCACATTGTCTGCCGAGTCTGTGGGCTCGGTGCATTTACACAGCTGCAGTATGGCTTGCTGTTTACTCTCCCCCTCACAGACATTGTGTTCTGCCTTTTCCCTGTAAGGATTTTCCTTCTCTATCTATTCTTAGTCGTAGGCAGAGACTTATCCTGATTTATATATGTTGTGTAACTTAACTGACTTCAAAGATGTTTTGTGTGGTGTAAATCAGAACAACGACTGGCTGAATAAACCCTTCTGCAATAACGCGTAATTGTAAAGCTAAATCTGTTCCTGCCTCTGTGTACTAAATCAACAGGAGTCCTTTTCATTTTTGTGGGTTAAACATACTTCTTTGCCATGTATTTACAATCGCTGGAACACTCTTACAGCCACTTGTGAATCTTTTGCTTCAAGAGGAGATCTTTGATGCAGAAATCTTTCATACTGTAAAATCTGTTTCATATTCCTAATTCTTTAACCAAATTCTGTTGAAGATCTCGGGAAATGTATGGAGTTAGAGGCTGCGTGGCTGTTATCTATGCCTGGTGGAGTACAATTTCTTTTTCAATTCAGTTAAAAGCATTCCCGTAATGAAATTCAATACCTAGTATTAGTTTATAATTGTTCATCTATTCCTGCAGTTTGTTTATTCAAACATCTACCACAGTTTTCAGAAAGAAGATTGGTCAGCTTGTGATTTCTCAAGTATTATAATCTACTCTTATCATGAATTGAAATATAAGTCAAACTGAAGCTTACCCCTTAAATCGCCTTTAGTTAAGGAAGAACTTCCTCAAAATTCACACAGTAGGAAAGCAAGTCAGCCCTAGGCTCTTGTAACATCTATGAATTAACCAGCCTCTTTAGGCGAGTACATGATACCTTTTGAGCATGTGTTGCAAATGAATCCCTTTAGCTGCAGGCACATACAAAAAGTTGTGGGAGGTATCCCACCCCAGCTGCATGCTTGCCAAATAGACGGCAGCAATTTCTGCCAGATGCAATTTGGTTGAAGCCCTGCAAGAAGGGAATTTCTAGTTTGATCACTTGTTATCATGGTTGCTGGTCTGATTAGCTTTCAGAACTGAAATTTGGCGAGAAGTAAGGTTTGGCTTTTTAAGAGCTAACTAAGCATCTAAGAATTCACGAGAGGTGCAAAGCATGTTTAGTAAGAAAGCAGAAACATCACAGGCGGATTTTATTGTGTTTGACGGGGAAGACCCAGGTGTTTTAAATCAAAGCTGCAACAGTAATGAAGACATTCCAGAGGGTCCAGGAGGGAAATGCTTAAGCTTCTAGCTTACCCTTCTGTGAGAACCTTTCAGTTTCTTGTAATGGAAATACGACAAAGCCATCTTTGCTGAAATTTGACGTTCAGGGGTGAATTGAGATAAAACCATCCGGAGATATTAATCTACTACTTTCCAAAGCAAAATAGCATCAAGACTTCCTTCTTAGAAGTGTCTCCTTCCATGGGCACAAAGCTTTTGGCGTAATCATAACAAGCAGAAGTTTCCTTGAGTTGGCTGCAAGGAGGAGAGGGTAGGAGTCAGAAAGAAAAATTATAGAAGTGTACGTAGTGATATATAAACCAAACAAAAGGCAAGTCTTTCAAACAAGCCACTAATATTTAGTTACTGAAGTGTCATGAGGTAAGCAGAGACAAAGCAAAGAAAACCTCAGCGATGAACTGTTATTAAGAACCAGTGATTGAAAAAAACATTTTGTCTTGTAACAAGTATTTCTTTCCCTGGGACAGGAAATGTTGCACAACCCGTAAACACTCCAGGATGCAGGAGCATTGGCCAGCTGATGACTGATGGATTTCATTTACTTCCTATCTGACTTCTGAATATTCAGCAGATGAATATGCTAAGAATAAATTCTGATGGGGGCTGTGAAACAATCCCTTGCTTTGTTTATGACCCTGAAACTTAGGCCAGTTTAGTCTATGGCCAATGCATGTGCTTTTGTACGATGCCATGGTGCTTGTAATGCTCTGTTGGCTCTTAGCAGCTTTTAGCCTGACATTTGTTCTCCTCCAGATTCTCTTACAGCCAGAGTCAGATGTATCCCTGAAATGATGTAATCTCCTCTGTTGCTGTTAGTGTGATATGTATTTTTACTGCTTTCTGGCTGGTGGATGTGAAGCCCGAGTAATACGAACTGCACATTTGCTTTCCATTATGTGCTACTGTGTGTGTTCCTGTAACCACTTCAGGACACTGTTACTTTTATCGCTATATTACAAGATCGTTTTCTGTGTTCTGCCCCTCTCCTTTTGGTTGGGGTCTTATGTATCTCAACTAGATGGGATACCTAGGGATAGTCCCCTTGCACTTCTTCCTCCATGTCTTTAACCTCAATCTTTAGGATGCAAAATCAGTATCTGTTGATATTCTAAGTGGTTGAGCTGTGGGTTGCCTGAGCTGTTGTTAGGGCTCTTTTAATGGAGAACTCAGAACAGAATTTCTTCCCTGGCTGAAAGCTAACCAAACACTGAAATTAGAAATTTGACCAGAGCATTTGTGACAGCTTCTCGAGGGAAATTTACCTCCTCTTACTCCTCTGATGCGACTTACTGAGTGTCTTTCAGCTAAGGTGGCCACCTCATCCTCGCCTGCTCTCTGCATTTTCCTCAGAAGAGGGGGCAGTCAGCAGCACCCTGGTACTGCTGAATAGCTCTTGGAAGCACAAATTCAGGTACGAAATCCTGACCTCATTAGTCATTAATCCTGTGTAATACATCTCCTGTGTAATCCAGAATCGTGTATAAAAAAAAGTTTAAAATTGCAACTATTCCAACTGTTACGCCCTTTATGCATTATTCTGTACTTAAACTACAGCCATCTGCATCCCCATTTGACCATAAAGTCCCTCTTTCACCAGTTGCCCGACGTTTGGTTTTTTTTTAAATCAGCCCGTTCTTGTGCTGGTACTCTGAGTGCCCATCTCCCTGCGCCACCAGGACCCATCTTTCCCCTCTGACTCCCATTACCGATCATTTTCACGACCTTGCTTCTGGTTTCTCGGACACCTCCAGCCGGCAGCCTACGCCGACCTCTGCATCCAGCCTGCGTCTCCCGGCGCGTGCTCCACGCTGCCCGAGTGCTGGTTTGGGCACACTCCGAAGCAACGGGGTCTTCCCATGTTTCAACCACTGGAAGGAAAAAGCTTTGCTGAGCGTACGCAACTTTACAAAGGTTTGTAACTTGCCCGAGTTTCAGACAAAGGTCAAAAGTTGCTTCCCTGACACAAAATCCTTTTCCTTAATGGAGCACAGGGAGGGAAAAGAGTCCTTCAAAGAATGAGGTCCCCAAGGAGACGCACCCAGAGACCAGGGCAGACCTGGACCGTGACCCAGCACCGACAGACGGCGTGGGCAGTGCAGGAGGGTTAGGGAGTGCCTCAGCTCTTCAGATTTCTGTGTTTACCCTCATGTTAGAAAACTTACAGGAGCATTTCTCATCTAAAACTGCTAGCTGACAGCGTGTCCCAGCTCGCTGATTGTTTTCTGGAAGGCGTGCTATGGAGAAGAGACAGATCAATTAGACTGACAGGTAATAACAATTCATGGTTCTCGGAGTTCAAGATTATCACATACTTAATTCCATGCACCACACCTTCTTTTTCAGGTACCACCGCTCCAATACATTCTTTCCACATTAGATTTGAAAGATTAAAGGGAAGAAATGGCGGGATCCCTGTTCTGGATAGTACATACCAGTTTTGCACGTTTGTCTCTCTGGAGAGAAAGGACGTGAATCATATGCATTGTGAACAAATGAGCAATCCAAACAGGTGCTGCAGTTGAAAACTATATGTGAAGAAAAAATCTCACTTTTCAATATTTTGTCCTTTTACAGTTTTAGCCAGATGTCATGCAAGTACTTTGGTAATGCTTTCATGAACACTCTGTTGAAGTGTTCCACAAAGCTGAGAAATGGAAAGACTATAAATGTATGTGCATTTCCCAGATGAACTGTGTTTGCCAACCAGTGCATAGGAACAAAGTGAGTTAAAAGTCAAAGTAGAGAAATTCCTCGGAGCATTTTGATTGTTAAAAGATTTGTAAGGCTTTACTGTAATAACTATAAAATACTTCAAGCTGGTTTCTTAATGTCAGAACATTATTTTCAGATCAAAGTTCAGAAAAAATGTGAATGATCGTATGTAATTTTTTTACATGTTGTGGCTCCTTCAAATATACACATGTATACTTTTTTTTTTCCAGAAGTGATAGATTGCCAAGTTGTCTGACCTCTCAGGAGAGGAAGTTGGGAGGACAGTTTAGTAACATTGTCTTTCATTCTCAATGTGGAATAAGATCAAAAAATATGTATTTTAAATTCCGTTAATAGTCTTATCTTTTCTAAACCATAAGGTACTGGCAAAATAACAGCGCAAGTAAACATGGCTCTTGATGCACCACATTAAAAAAATGGCTTTTGTTTATGAAAACTTTTTTTTGTTGCAGAAACTTGTGGGAATAATGTTGTATTAATGGTAGGATGTTGACCTTTTCCAGCTATGGAAGATAGTCTCAGAACAGGATCCAGGAAAAACAAACATGGAAACTACTTAACTCCTTAGTTGTGTGCCCAAAACTTTGTGAGGGAGCATTATTTAAACTTAGGCTATTGTACTTACAGATTGTGTCATTACATTAAAGTGACACACACACACAACCATTTTCGCTAAGCACAAAGTTATCAAGAGCTTAAGGGAACAAATAAGTTCTGTGAAGAAGAATATTGCTATAATTTCATGTAATATATGTAAAAATATGTAGTCATCTGCTATTGTCTGTGTTTTGTCTACATTTATTTATAGTCTTCCAGGTCAAAAGTAGGGCAGATTTTCTCCAGATTTTAGGGTGCACAGTGTAGTGCTGCTGAACAAGAAGTTATACTGAGAAAAAGAGTGAAAACAAACAAGTTGCCTGTTAGTTTGGACTTGAGCTCATGCTCCTCTCGTAGGCTAAAACTGTCCCCTCTGATTTCTTAAGTGAAAAAAAACAAAACTCATGTCAACTCTATAGAACTTGCGCATGCGACCTTTGCTGTGGAGTCCACCTTCACCTCTGCTAAATATGCTCCTGAACTGACACCGAGCCACAAAACTGAAGGGCTACTGACATCCACTCAGGATCTTGATATGGGGCTTGTGAGGTGTACAGCTGACTGTTGGTAGTTTCTCTGTGGTCTGGGGAGAAACCAGTGAAGGTCTGTGGTGGGGGAAGAATAATGATACTCTCTGATCTGCCATGTCTTCCTCTTTTTGGACCAGTTGTAGTCAGATACCCTGTAGGTAGTTTCACTTCCATTCCCATTCCTTTGCCCACACATATTTCTTCCAAAGCCTCACCAATGGCAGTAGATAACAGGAAAAAGTATCTGTCATATCTTCTTACAGAACAATTACTGAATATCAGCATCACCTTCAAGAAGAAAATGACCCGTTCATATCAGCTGGGCATCTCGCCCATGGTCTCCCCTAAGTCTCATTATCCATTCTTGTCAGTCAGATTGTATTTGTCATCATAAACAAAAAAAGGCAGACTTTATTAACATCGAGCAATTTTAACCTTGAGTGATCTATGCCCAGCAAACAAACCAAATCAGAAACATTATTTTCAAAATAGGTCTTTTTCCCCAAAGAGATTAGATTTCTGTATTGTCTTTAGACAACATGTAAGTACTACTTTTTAATTACCAGAAGCGCACTTTTGCCACTGTGGGGCTCCCAGGCCTGTTGGGACACAAGATACTTCAACACACATATTGTTTGTCAGTAGAGAACCTCAATATCAGCTTTGCATAGCATGGGAGTATCTGAGAAGTTACTACCAAAAAACGGAAGCAAAAAGCATTTCCCTCATATATACTATATTAAGTTGTCCCTGCTCCTGAGGTGGATTGGCTGCCAGCTCACGAAGCAGCAGCTAATCCTACAGCTCACAATTCACCCTACTGCAGTAAATTGGCAGATTTCAGCCCAGCTGTATGTACTTCTGAGAGTTCTGCAATTGCTACATGAGCGTCTGAGTTGTGCCCACAGCCAGTGCACGAGCAGAAATGATGTGCAGGAGTTGCTGCAGCCTCCAGGCAAGCTGTCCTGCTTGTAGCCTTGGGCTCTCAGGAAATGTTGCTTCCCTTCTTGGCTTAGCCACAGAGTCCTGGTCTGTTGGAAGGCAAGTCATATAAGGTGAATCTCTCAAGAGCTCAGTTCTCTTTAGTTACCGAAGTAAAATGGATTTTTGAGCGTGTTCAACAACAAGTTATGTCCATTGTGTGCTGATTTTTGGTCATCATACTTATTTACCGAGAAGTAACTAACTGGGAGTTGAGGGTTTCTTAGGGAACTTGGAGCCAGGGTTGGGTAGTGAGTATTTTTGGAAACTGGGTTCTTATCTTTTGGCTAATACCACTGTGGCTGAGGTTCTCAACCTTAGTAAAGAAAATATCAACAATTCCCTCCTTGAGCCCTCTTATTTATTTACAGTGAAAGCTCTCTAAACTGTTATTCAATGTGCACATAGAGTGCCTCTCACATGGAGGCCTTGATCTCTGAGACTCTGTAGGTGGTACAACTAATAAGCACTTACTACATTTGACATGGCTTTTTTTCTTGTTTATGTCCTAGTAAACTGTAAGGTCTGCCATTTCTGCTACTGTTGCCAACAGAGATATGTCTAACTTTCTCCTGAAGGCCTCCAATGGTGGAGACTCCACAGTCTTCCCCAGCAAGCTTGTCAACATATATGAAGTGCACGTACTGGTACCTCTGCTATTATGCCCCATTTGCTACTGTAGTCCAAGGGGAGCTGACTCATTCATTTATTAATTGTAGGTGAAGTTTCTCATATTACTGATCATTCTTTATTGTTTTCCTCTTGACTCTTGACATGCAGTGTCCAAAACTGAACTTAGACTATCTGGCCAAGACCTTATCAATACTGAGAAGAGCATAGGGATTACTTCACATGTCTTGTGGGGTATATATGCCTGTCTACAGTGTTCAAAAACTCAGAGGCAAGAAAGGTCATTAGATGAGACAATTGTTGTTTTCATCTTGGATTAAGTTGTTGCTGTGGCATTTGTTCAGATTTGAATCTGGTGTTGGACAAACGTGTATGTGTCTGAATATTGCAGTTCAATACTTAGGGCAACTTCTATTGCCAAGTAACTCCTGTTAATGGGAGCTATGCCTAAAGGATTTAAGTCTGAGGAGGTGCAGAAATATTCCATGGACTATACAACTATCTCTGCAACAAATACTGTAAGGATTGTCAGTCAGTATGACAAGTCTCTTCTCCTGTTGCTAGAAAGTTTCCTCTGTCCCCAGTCAGAACCTCACACCATCCAGGAGGCTCTGAATATTTCTAGGAAACTGCCAGAAACTGCAGTCTCTACTTGGTAAGAGGTGGGGAGCATGAGAAGTATGTGACATTCACCAGGAGTCGTGGAAATCTGTGTATACCCCTTTGGGTTTTAATATAATTTCCTTTATCAAAGTTTGGAAGGAATGCTTGCACAACAGTACGTCTTGTTTTCGTAGCTGGGTAGTAAATCAGAGTGAAGAGGTATTAATGTGTAAGTGGCAGCCTGTAATTGCACAGCACTGTGTGTACCCACAATAGTTTCTACACGTGCAGTATGATACCTTCTCGACTCCCTAAGACTCCATAAAGTGAGAAAAGCCTGTTTAGGACTGCCTTTTCAAAGCCAGTCAAAACAAAGTAAAAATAACAGGGTTCTTAATGAACCCCTGCCAATTGGCCAAAATGACTGGGCAGGCTTTGCTTAGGTCAAAATTTTGCTGGAACATATCAGTGAGTGAGAAGTTCATTTTCAATGTAACAATGCCAATAAATAGCCAAAACATAACACTTGGAAAACTCAGTAGACGGACAGCTTTCCCATTTGTCAGCAGCTACTTTTCCAGTGCACTGAGAACTGTGGGTGGTGTTGGGGGGTGTGCGGGAAGCTTTTGGGAGGGGGGGTTGATTGGAATAGTTTTTGTATGATGAGGACTGTCTTTTAGCTAATCAGTTGTATGAGTGGAATTTTATCTCTACTGGGAGGTGAGCTCATTCGCCTTTATCGACCTCAAATCCATGTTTAGAAAAAAAAAATCAAAGTAGGATACATTCTTCTTCTTGATGGTTTATTCTTACAAAACACAACTGCTTCTTACCACCCAGCGTCTCCTGAAAATTAGCTGTGTTTTGATTTCGGTCTGGTTTGTACTTTCTTCTGCTGAAACAAAAAATGCAAGCCCTCGAATTAGCTCTTTGTATTTCTGGCTGGTTTTCAGTGACAGATTTTAGAGCATCTCACACCCCATAAAAATTTTAGCAAAGTACTCCAGCCACCTTCTTCCTGTTGTTGTTTTCTTTCTTCCTCTCTTTCAAGACCGGGTTATAGAGTAGAAGTAAGGCAGGGTGTTTTATTCACTCTAAGGTTCACCGAAACCCGGCTGGCCATCCAGGCAAGGAATCTCCCAAGTCTGTACAGCGCTTTCCTACCCTGCTTTCATTGCCTCTTTGTTTTTCTTTTCCTCCCTGGCTATCCCCATGCCAACCCCACCCTTCTCTTTTCGCTGGTGCTTTTCTCTTCAGGAATGTGCACCTGATGAACCTGAAGATGCTCTTCTTGCCAAGTGGCTATTTGGCGGAGAGATTGCAGGAGGGTGTGGTAGTGGACGGTGAAGGAGACAGGAGGAAGGTTGTGGATGTGATTTGTCTAGGAACCGGCAGCAGATGGCTGGGATGAAGGCCAGAAGAGGAGATGAGCAGCGGGAGCAGGAGGGAGCAGTGAGCTGGGCAGCAGAGGAAAGCGGTCCAAATGCAGCAGGGCTCAGGGTTGCACAAGGGGAAGGTAACTTAAGTGCATTCTCTGTAAATGTTTACGTGGTGGACACGATCCTCAGTAAGCTGTCGTGGAGCAGAAGTTGTTGTGTTTGCGTTCCTCTCCCTGTTCGAATAAAGTTGCTGGAAACGGAGGGAATTGGGGTATTGTCAGCATAATGTTTTGTTTGTCGGAGGGCCAGGGTAGGCGATGAGGTATGACAATGCCCAGCTCGCTCATCGTGGGCAGCCAGCGTGCTGTTTAATTAGAGGGCTCGGTACCGTCTCAGCCTCTCTTTCCACGGGTGCTGAGCACCCAGTGCTCTCTCGGCAGTGCTGGTGACGGATCGAGGGGCCTGTCCTGCCACATTACTTTGGGGAGAAGGCAGAGGAGTCGGGGCGAAGGGGCGTGAGGATTATTTAATCACATCTTGAGTTTGGCCAGTCAGCAGCAAATGACCTTTGTTTCTTACGTACTTGGTTAAAAGACGTTTCTGCTAAGCTAAAATGATTCTGGTTCCCAAGTCAACCTTTGGAAGTTTTTCAACAAACCACTTAAAAATGCAGTGAGGACTTACTGATATAAATCCTAGTTTAGTAAATAAACTGAACCACAATTTTCCAAAGCCATTCTAGGAGTGGATTTTGCAAGGCTTCCTGAGTGACAGAGAGAGGAACGGCAGCGTGCACCGCGGTCCGGGGCTCTCTTCCTCCATTTTTCCGGGCCTCAGGAAGGCTACTGGCACTGGATGGGCTGAGGATGGAAGTGCGTGCTCCTGTGAGATGGAAAAAGTGATTCATCCATCCTCATCCTTAAATACTGCCTAGGAAGGACACCACAGGCTGGATTTCTGTACCTGTCCTTTGCTATAGAGACCTTTCTGTAAAGGAAGCGTGGCTGGAGGAAAAGGGAGGGATCCGGAGGGAGCTGGATCCCTTGAGAAGCATCTGTATAGCTGGGGTGAGCCACACAGCTTGCCCCACGGAAAGGCTGCCTATCCTACCGACCCCGTGAAAGGGAAATTCCTTACGCAGGTATTCGCAAACTTCTCCCTTCGGAGTCGGTCACCTATAGCTGTCGACACTGGAGGGTCTGCTCCGGGCTGATCCCGTACTTGGGGATCAGACGTGAAAGTGATGAGGAGAAGGATTTCTTGGGAAGGTAACTGAATAGGAGACGTCATATTTTGTTGGTGTTTCAGATAGAACTAATACATACTGGAAGCACCAATAAAATTAGGAAATTCAAAACTAATGGCAGTGTCACTGTAAGATACACTGTAGATTTTACTCCAGTGGTTTGACCTTAATTTTCTTTTTTAATTAGGCTATTGTCAGTAAGAGGCTCAAACGTGCAATTAAATTGAAGTTTGTAGAATATTCATTACAAAGAAATGCTAAACCTCTTGAACTTACACACATTAAGATAATAATCCGGTTTGTTCTAGAAGAGCATAATGAAGGAATTCAGTGAATGGGAATTACATAAACTCTTCCATTGGTGATGAAGGACGTGATCTATAAATTAGGAGTTTGAGAGTAAACAGGAAATTCCACAGAACAATTTCAGGATAAAGAAACTATAGCAGCAGATGGAAAGATGTTTCTGTTGGAAGATTTTACAAGTTGGTTTTGATACCATCTACCTTTTTTTAAAAGAATCAACCATTCCATCTCCATGTTTTAGCTGTGAATTTCAGCTGTGCATTAGCGGAGCAATGCTAGCGCCAGCTCAAGCAAAACACTGCACAACTCTTGTCAAAAATTCTTCTTCCCATATCCACTTCACACTTTTTTTCCCCTCTGCTTTTAGTCACATTGGCAACTTTGTGGGCATGATATTGCCCATGAAATGCGCCCTAAATATGTTAACATATGGACAAGCAGGTTTGAATATGTTTGAGTTTTCCTTAGGGCTAGAGCAAGATAACAGATAAATGGAAACTAATCCTGCAATGAAAAATAATTGAAGCCTTTATGCCTAATACATCTTACATAATGTAAAGTAGACGGGGGTCTATTTTCTGCTCATTTCGATGGTATGGATCAGGCTTTAGTAATAACTCCCACTAGCAATTAGTCGCAAAAAGACTGACTCAGTCTTTTTATTTCACCAGCTTTTCAGTCTCACAACAAAATTCAGCCTGCTTTCTCTACAAGGATATTCCCAGAGATATATTAACATTTCTACTCAATAAAAATAGGGCCTTTCAATATTAAAAAAATAGACTAAAATGTTCACAAGTTATTATTTTCATAGCAGCTACTTTGTAAAACAATAAAAAGCACAAAAAAACAACAGAAGAGAGACTAATTAGCAAATAGTTTGAATGCTTGAGATAAGGAATCATAATGGCTAGTAGGAAAGAAGAAACCTTACATTTAAGATAGTTTCTCAGCAAGCTGCCTAATAATGTCCAAACATACTTCCTTTTGGCACATGTCGTTATACACAGACAAAGAAACAGGAAAAGATTTTTTTTTAGTTCCCTGTGTCAGGAGCATACACTGATGGAGAACTCAGCCATAAAAGTACATTATTCTTACTAAAGAGAAAAAAAAAGCCTTGGTCTTGTGCAAAGTGCTGTAATACAGTTGGAGCAATGTAAGTCTGAAAAGGATGCTTTGGTAGATCAGGTTCTGGTTTTCATCTCTACACTGTCTTGGCTCGGTATTACTGATGTGCTCTACAAATGCCAATGGAGTATAAGCTGACTCGTAGTTGATAAAGAAGCATGGCCCTTTACTATGCAGAGCGTGAATTTTCAAGGCTGCTGTAGACACAGCAATAGGCAGAAAAGCTGCTCAGTGCAGCCAACATTGGGCTTCTCAGTTGTTTTCAGATCTAAATATAGAAAGCTGCCCATATCACATTTCTCTCCCCGGAGGTGGACCTCCAGAGAGTGGAGCTCAGCAGGCACACAATAAGGATGATGAGCAAATGTGAAAGAACTGTGGTTCTCCTCCTCCACAAAAATGGTCACCTGCATGCTAGGCATGAAGAGCTTTCCATGTGCGTGTGTGCATGCTTGTGTGTGTCTGTGTGTGTGTGCAAGACTGCTTACTCATGCTTTTACTGAACAAATCACTCTTGCAATTAGTATGAGTTTACTGTGAAGAAAATTCATGCAAATAATTTTAGGGAAGTTTTCTTCTTTCTTCTTTGTAATATGAAATAAACAAACGGTAAACATGGACTTCTTTAATCAATTAGTATGACAGACTGAGTTACAGCTATTCTACTGTCATTCAGACAGGAATTTGGTCCTAATCTGAAAAGAGGGCTTTACTCACTAAAGTGATGCAAATAATGAGAAAAAGATACAGTTTTGCCCCTACAGAACATGCTGCCCATTGAAGTGACAGACACTTGAAGAAAGGATGTGTTCTTTACTGATGCAGCTGTAAGAGCTTTGCCAGTGTTAAGAAGAAAAGCCATGATGGAGCTGAGAATTAAACTGCTCGGATCTGCAGAGTGTTAGCACGGTATCTTAGCTATGAAGTCACGGTAGTGTTCTTAATTTCTGCTTGTTGCCTCCATGTGACCGTTTGGTACCAGCTGTTTCATTAGAGTGGTGCCTAAATTGAGTATACTGCAGGTCCTCTTGCAGCCAGCCCTGCAGTGCCGGTGCCCTGACAAGCTCTCCTCCTCCATCCTCGTGAGCTTCACGCTCTTCCAGCACAGTATGGGGCAGAGGAAGGGGAGGAAGGAGGCAAGGAGCACCTGTGTCTTATCCTGATATACAGTAAGGAAATGGGTGGGATAAGCATCTGGATCCAGGAGCTGGGAAGCTGTGCTGGGTCCTTCTCTTTAAATGTAGCCCAAACTGAAAAGGAGCCAAATTCTGTCCTGCATGTATAAGGACTTCTTCTTTTGAAGACCAACAGCAATCGAGACCTCCCCACCCCCCTGTGAAAATTCCAGAGCATTCAATGTGAAAAATCTGATTTCTTGCCTTGTTGAGATGTGTTTTAAATAGCCTAGCTGGATCGCTCTGCAGGGATGCTGACGCCACGCTAAATAAAACTACGCAAGCAGTCCGGCTATGATGCCACATCAATCTCAACAAAGATATTCAAGTGCAGCTGAATATTAAACCTATCGCAAGAGCTCATGTAGGAGGAGGTGATTATGCAGTAGCAATTTTGTTTAACATTTCTTCACGGCCGTGGCTAACGATGAGTTCTTGAGTGCGCTAGACACTACTAGAAAAGGGAAGGATTTTGCAGGTCCTGGCACTGCATATTATATACCAGCAGAAAAAGCAAAGATTTATTTTTGCTTGCTGAATGAGAGAGAGAATGAAGTGCTGAGAGCTCTGTAACGTTTCATGCTCTTAGACGCAACAAGCCAGATGAATATTGTTGGAAAGAATGTGTTTATACAAGAATCGTATTTATCTCAGAAGCTGGGGTCCTAACATTAGACAAGGCATGGGGTGAAAAAGCTGAGCATGTAGTAACTCAGCAAAATTCCTGCTTCTGCCATGTATTTGAGTAAGCTTCAATTACTTATTTTTAGGGGCTTGTTTTAGAACAGCTCACATACAATTTGTTTGCAATAATATAGATTGAGAGAAAATAAAATATGTTCGTTAAGAAAGCATTGTTTTCCAACTTTGCTTAGCTTTCCTGAGACAAACAGTCACAAATGGTACTCTTTAAATGCGTGCATTTGGGTCTTGCAAAAAAATAATCACCCAGCTTTTGGACAAAGTATCAGGCTTGGTTTCAACCTTGCACTACATTGCAGGTTGTCGATAGCGCAATCTGGATGGATTCTTCTGGGATTGCAGAGTACATTCCCATGCTCTTTGACTTCATTGATTTAATGGTAAATGGCACATTCTTGGAATGCTTTCAGCGGAAGGATTCTATATAATACAGATAGGAGTAAGCATGTGAAATAGTTAGTATTTTAAGCAGAGCTGTTATTCCCTCTTGTTTAATATATTAGTGTGGTTTCTTTCATTCCCATGTTATTCCTAAAGCTTGTTATTGTGAGAGATTCTGAGCTATGAGAAACCAGAGTTAAACTAGCTTTTACTCGAAAGTGCTTTCTAAGAAAAAAAGGAGAGACATTGGAAATTTTCCCATCGCACATCTGTTAGATGTTAGACCCAAATTTGTTCCCAGTTCAGCTGCACTGGTCTAGTACTGGAGTGGTGTAATTGAACTCAGTGGAGCTCACCAGAGATGACAAGGCAATAGAGTTTATTGCAACATACTTACTGTTTAAATAGCAGTAATGCCTGTGTACTGAAAGTTAAAATAATCCCAAATTAAGAAAATCTTATAGTGAAAGGCAGAGAAATCTATGAATCATAGTTTTTAACATAAAGAAACTGTAAATGGCTACAAGTTGACCCAGAGAGAACCTTGTTCTAGCAGGCTTCCACCATAAATCTCTCTTTGCAATGGGAACCTTTTCTGCATCCACTGCTGCAAGCCAGTGAATGTCTTATTCCAGCACTGTATTCAGTCTGTACTACCTCTTGAATACCCTTTCCTTTTTCACTAATTCTTTCAGAAATAAATACATCTAAATCTGAGTTCTGATTTGCAGCGTGTACACTTGCATTTCAGTTCACATGAAGATTAGGAAAAATAAAAGTTAAATGACAATAAAAGCCCATTTAATTAAGATGAGCACGCAAACTGTTACCTCCTTCACTTCAGTTATCAAGGCCATATTAGTCAGAAGCTACACTGTTGGGAAGAAGATGAAAAATAAGGAAGACTAAATTTCTGCTCAGTCCCCTTTTGGAAAACTGCAGCAGAGGAAAGGGGAATTAAAGCTGCTCTGTAAAAGCAGCTGAAGAGGTTCCCTCCAGCATGAGGAAATCTTAGGCTGGAATAAGGCCAGGAGAGCCAGCCTGGTGACATTGACTCCATTCACAGCATAGCAAGTGTAAAAGGCAGGAGACAGCAAAATCCAAACATGCTGTCCCCCAGCATAAAAGCGAGGAGGCTGCTCTTGGGTAGTGTATGGCAGAACAAATGTTAACAGCCAGTTTTGCTGACCTGAAATATTTTCAGGACTTGCGATATTTTATTCCTAAATAAGGCAAAACTGAGAATATTTTTTTAAAGGACTGAGATGGACAACCACATTTTAAAAAGGAAATACAGACACAGCAATGCAGCTGTGCTCTAGGCTTGAACCTGAGCTTCCCACATCTCCTGTGAGTGCTGTAGCCATTTGCTAGCACAAGAGTTGGCACGTTCTCTTATTTTGACCAAAACTCCCATTTTGGAATTGGGAATTCTGTCCCATTTTCCCCCTCCAGTGTCTTCTAAATGGATCCATTCAAAGAATCCTTTCTGACAGATTGGTGTTCTCTGATAAGAAAACATTCAGCAAAATAATCCTAAACAGCTCTGGTTTTAAGTCCAATGCTGAGCTCTCTTTGGACTGCCCTCAGAATGGATGGCTTGTGTGGCTTTATGTTCCCAGCTTTGTTTAGCCCTGCAAATCTAGAAAAGCTGCAAGTATGCAGTGGTTGAGCTTGTGTTTCACTTTGGTTTTTCACAGCAAGAAGAGTGATAAGCTCTTATAAGGCCTACTTGGGATCTGTAGGACTAGTACCACTTAATTGTACAGATTTTTTGGCATTTGTGTCCAGCCTTCAAACGCAGCACTTCATGACCAGGACTAACTGCAGCTTATTCATTGCTTTACCATCCATGGGCATAACATTTCGCTCCAAGTAGTGCTGCTGAGACCATGCTGTATTCCTGTTAATATTACACGACAGCTTGAGATATTTTGGAAACCTCCTCTCTCAGACTGTTTATCCATCTACATTGATATTTGTCTAGAGATATGTTTTACAGTCTATTTACTTACAAATGTGTTAGAAAATTGTTTACCAATAAAATGTGGATAAAAATATTTAGTATGTGTGTATCAGTTGCCAGTAAATTTTTTCTATCCACAATTTTTTAAATGTATAAATATATAATAATGCAAAGATTAATACATTTCAATTATAAAAGGTATGTCATTTATTGGGGTATATTCAGTTTATTCTGTCTACCCCATAATCAAAATAAACTGACAAAAAACTTGCTTATTTTCTCCATTCAAACCAATAGAGTGCACCATTTGGACCTTATTTCCAGAATCTTTTCTCACGGGAATTTCCCGCTCATGTTGTGGATAGTCTGTCTGAACAACAACTAAAAGATCAGGCAAAACCGCAATGATTGTTGCAGGCATCTGATTACAATTACTAGCAAAAGTTCTAATCCTTATTTCTCCAGCTATAGCTCCAAATACAAACTTTAACTAATAGCACCACATACAAACATTATGATGACTATTTTGGTGGGTTTAGGCACTGGGCAGTGCAGACAAATTTTGGAGCAAGTTCATGAGAGTGACTCAAAAACTCTGCCGTGACTACAGCTTGTAAGCAATTTTGCAGGAGCCAGAGCAGAGCATGTGAACAGCAATGGAAAATTATCTGAACTAATCAAACCAACTTATCATGAATGAATAGCCTTTCTGTGGAGATAATAAGGAGGGAATAGACTGGAATGGTGTAGGAGAACTTAAACAAGGAGCTCTGTATTTCATGCTTGTGATAGTAAGTGGCCTTGGGACATTCATTTTTCATAGTATTTATACTCATTTTTAGTGTCGTGGTCTTCATGCAGGGGATTAAAATTAATCTCTCAAATTGTTATGTGAATTTTACAGCTGACCTTGAGTGAGGCTTTGACAATCTTATCATATGATCTCTGTAATACAGTATTAAAGTTACCTGAAAAGATAGGCATATTTTGGGCCATATCTTGAAGGTTACGAAATGCCCATTTTTCAAGTCTCACTTAGTCCATTCAGTGGCTTCTTGTGTACCCATGGTCTGTAGGCTGCTGAAAGTCAGCTTTGCTATGCGGACATGCTGGAGTAATTCTCAGATTTCTTTGACTTGTGTCCACTCCAAATGGCCTGCAAGGTGCCCTTTTGATAGTTCTGTCTGCCTAGAGCATCTTCCTTCAATCCCCTGCTGTGGAACAAGGCGTATTGATTACAGCTAGAATCTAGTCTTTTCAATAAAGTTTTTTAACTCATTTCCCCAAATTTAAGATCAACTGTGTTACCAGTTTTTTAAATCTGGAACTGATACTGCTGCATTTTACTGAACACATACATGTTCCATTAGATTTAGGAAAAGAAGTGATTAATAATGTAAAAGCATTTTAAATGGATGCTGCATAATTTCTATTTAATCACTTAGATTTAACTGATTTTTTTCACTACGTGTCTTTGGGGTGGTGCAAGAAGTCCCACTGATGTGTGGCTTCAGTTGTTTTAAATTTCTGGATGTTTTTTAGTTATGAGGGTGGAAGCATCCTTTAGCTAGCATGTGACTGAACAAGGCTTAAATTAAGTCACAGCCTGGCTTTCATGTTTACATTTTTGTCCTGCGTATTATTATCTCAACACCTATCTTTTGCATTTCTTCTATGAAGTTGTTAACAGCTGCACAAAAACTGTCTTCCAAAATGTTCTTTCAAGCCTCTTCCTTAGTTTTCTCCATAAATAAAAGAACTCCCATTTTTCTCTGTGTTGAAGCATTGCTGCTGATGCTGAAGCGGTCTAATAAAATAATTAGCAAATATCAAACTCATATCAAGCTTCCCATCTTCAGTTCTCTGCACAGGAATGATACTGCGGTTAGCTCAGTGCAGACCAGTCTCGAGCCAGCATCAGTATCTGCACGCACTTACTCGCCGGGGAATGAGAAGGCTGTAGTTTTGCCTGTTCGTCCTACAATCACTCGTAATATCGGGCAAACATTACAGTAAAAGTAAATTCTATAATAATCTGTTCTTTAATAAAATAGTTACAGTTTAGCTACTCTTTGACTGCTGTTAGTCTAGAGTGAGTGCAGAAAAAAAGCAAAACTGTGCAGAAAAAAGCAAAAACAAAGCAAAAAGGCTATCTATAGTTAATTTTGTTTCCAGTAGGTTCCCTTTTTTATCCCATAAATGCTCCACCAGAAGTCTGTGTTTTTCGACAGCTAAAGCACGGTTCAAAACCAGCGTTGTCATTGTGGGAGGTGGAGGTGTGCGCTTGAACAGCATCATGTTCTGGCGTCAAGTCTGTCTGTATCAGTTTTTCTCCCAGGGGTTTACGTGTAGCTTCACGTCTCTTCCCAACTGCCCTCCACCTCAGACATTTCATTTCTAACATCTCTAAATAGGATTAATGGCTGACACATGGTTGCCAAGGCTTTAGAAATGCTAATGTCCCTCGGCATGACTTCATGGAGCATCTCTTACCCCAATTTGGGTTTTTTTTCCTAAAACTTCTTCTGGTTCCTTAATATTACTCATTTTTTCCTCCGTAGTGAACAAAGTGATTCCCACGTACTGTCAGGGCAGGATTTAGTGTCTATTTCTCTTTATAAGTTGAAAGCTGTATTCCTTAAAAACATACCAATTAATAGCCGTATCTTATATATGAAGGAAAGTAATGCATGTGCTTAATAAATAGCATGGCCCAGAAAAGACTAGAAAGAAACAGTTAAGCGAACAGCCTTGCAGTAATAGCATTTGAAGGAGGGAATCACTGATCCTAGCTTGTGGGCATCCCTGCCTTCCTCACGCTGGCGAAGCCAGCCGTTCCTCCACAGTCTTCCTCGCTCTTCCTATTGCTTTCTCCACCATTTCCTACTTTGATCCAACTACTTTCAGCAGTTTGATTTTTACTTTCAATTATTTATTTCTACTGTTTATGTTGTCAGCAGCAGTCTAGGACAGAAATGTTCTCAGTGTGATGGATAATATTGTGCCCTGTCGTCAATTAGCTGTTTTCTCAAATCTTTGCTGATTTCTACTGTCAAGGATTAGATATTCAATTGCGTAATGAGGTCATCAGTTCTCTAAGATATGACTTGAATGAAGTAGCAAGTTACTTAGTTAAACAGCTATTTTCCTTAACGTTTCCCCTGTATTTTCAAAATACATTTCACATTTTTTATCAGATTTTCTGCATACTAAGATCTGAAATTGTTGGGGAAAGTTCAGTCTGGGAGGGACTTCTGCAGAAATCTCGTAACTACTTTGCATAAAATAAATAAAATTATTTGAACTTCTGTGGTAATTTGAAATCTAAGACATCCGTATCTCATTGTCTAGACAGGCCTTTATAAATAACAAAAATTAATTGGGAAATTATAATAAACCATATTTCTCTTCAGAATAAATTAGTTTCTTTAAATGCTGAAAGGAAATAGGGGTGTTTTTTTCTGTCCACAATCTGTCATAGTTAATAATGCAAATGCTTTCTCTATGGTGCTTCATTAAAATTCTTCCTGACTTGCGTAATCCCCTTGGGTTTAACAAACTGTATTCTTTTAGAATTAGTTCCATCTTCTCAAGGTATCTAATATGTGTAGAACTAGATAGATAAAATCATCAAGAGTCATCAAGACCAAAAAGAATATGCAAATAAGCAGATCTCTGGTTTTCTTCTTTGCAGTTGGGTTAATATTTACGGAACTAATGTTGTATTAACCCAACCAGCATACCTAGAAATAAGTTTTCATTGATTCTTAATACAGTCATTGTTACTGGAAACTTATCCTCTGAACATTCTCTCAGCCTATTAAGACAAATTCCTTTATATTCTTCTTTTCGTATATCTGTTCCAAAGTCTGTTGTGGGCTTCTTGCTTGTTTGGAGGTGGCAGGGGGAGTAGGAAGAGAAGTAGGCCCTAACTCAAATATATTCAGAGGAAACTGAATATCTCCATCATCTTTCTTTCTCTGACTCTTTCTTCAAATCTCTCCTTTTAGATGCACTCTCATTCAGTTATTTCTCATGCCAAAAAGTAATGAAATATCAGGCTGTGTTCAGAAAAAAGTAATTTTTTCCTCAGGAGTGCTTGCTGATGTCTTCCTGTGAAAACAAATAACAGCAGAAACTTTTGCAATCTAGTTCAGAACTGCAAGGGCTGCATAAAGCAGTAGAGTTGGTAGAGTGACAGGTCTGGCAGGGTTTTAGCTGAGGTTATTAAAGCATTGCAGAGCCAGAAGCCTAGCTTTTCTCGTAAATAGTGCACCCATCTAAGCGGTAAAGGTACAGGAGACCTCACACGTACACAAATACGTCTGCAACAAGCACACAGCTATTGTACCCACAGGCAGATAGCTATAAACTTGCATCTTGGCTTTTGTTAACAATGGTAACTTTACCTGAATAGCTCGTAATAATTATCAGTGTTTAACAGTAAGGAAGTTTACCGCCTCATGTCGGTGACTCCCTCCTCTCATCTGTTTTAAAGAAAATAGAGTGCTTTATGGCTTGTGTTAGATACACAGAGATCTGAAGACGGCAAACTAAAGGGAGAATAAATACATACACAGACACAGAAAGATTTTGCGGACATCACAGAGAGGAAAAAGATCTAAGCAATAGACCTGGTGAACAGCTAAATTGCAGGACTTTAAGGAGTATTTTAAACATTGGGTGTATTGCCATATTTCACTGAATCACAGAATGATTGAGGTTAGAAGAGACCTCTTAAGATCATTGTCCTGGGTTCAGCTGGGATAGAGTTAATTTTTACAGGAACCTGGGAGGTGGGGGGCATAGCCGGGGCAGCTGACCTGAACTGGCCAAGGAGCTATTCCATACCATGTGACATCATGCTCAGTATATAAAGGGGGAGCGGGCCGGGGGGTTGGCTCTTCTTTTCGGTGGGGGAAGTGGCAGAGCGTCGGGTCCCGGGTGGTGAGCAGTTGCACTGTGCATCACTCTTTTTGTATACTTTTTCATTAGTACCGTTGTTGTTGTTGCAATTTCTTTGTGTTGTTCCAGTAAACTGCCTTTATCTCAGCCCTCGAGGTTCCAGGTTTGGTTCTTTTTCCTCTCCTCCGTCTTCCCCCATCCCACCGGAGGGGGGCGGGAGGAGTGAGCGAGCGGCCGCGTGGTCCTTTGTTACCGGCTGGGCTGAAACCACGACAGTCCTTTTTGGCGCCCAACGTGGGGCACGAAGGGTTGAGATAACGACAGATCTGGCCAGAGCGTGTTGAAACAAATTTGTCATACGCATTTCTTATACTAGATAAATAGATGTTAGTCACAATGTTGATTCAGCTGTTTACATGGTGGCGTTTTGTAAGTTCTTATATGCTTTATGTATTGCCTGTAGTTGCGTATCTCATCTCTGGGAGAGTGATTGGGATTATCATTTTGCTGTACTGGGCAATGTCGACTTGTGAAATGATTACATCACTGGTCATGAGGTTAAGCTGTTATCTGTATGAGGCAGTGATATCATTTCCAGACTTTGGGCACCTTCTGTCGGATTTTATTGGTAATTACACCCAACCCATGGGGAAGTCAGGGGGGAATACTTCCCCCCATCCGTTCCCCTCCCTTTTCTCTTTCCAACTAATTACAACAGTTTTCGAGAATTTTGAATATCCTTGGGATGCGCAAGCCTGTGTGCTGTTAGTGCTATGCCTCCTGACTATGTTTCAGGTCTTGTCTAGGGCTACAAAGAGGCTCTTTAAGAGTACCACCCAGAGATCTGTCCCAAAGCTGGATATTCATGGGTGGCACGGCGTGTGGGAGGATGTGGGCAGGTATCTAGAGAACTTCTCACCTCCAGTGACTTGGAAGTTCACTCCCGAACAACTGCAGAACCCTCATGAAGTGATAGAATTTTTGAAAGGAAAATGCTGTGGCTATCCCAGAGACACACAACTCACTACACTGTGCTGGGCCCTGGCCGGTATCTACCAAACCCTGCTTGATACTATGCAGCACCCCCAGGGGGAAAAGGGGGAAAAGATGGAAAACAAGACAACATGCACCGTGGCTGCCCCAACCCCGACAACATGCACCGTGGCTGCCCCAACCCCGACAACATGCACCGTGGCTGCCCCAACCCCGACAACATGCACCGTGGCCGCCCCTACCACGACAACAGGTACCATGGCTGCCCCTACCCCGGTGACAGATACTGCCACTAAACCAGAGAACCAACCTGTGCCAGTATCAGTTGCCCCTGTACAGAAAAAGAAACACACAAAGAAATCAGTTCGCTCAGTGAGAGATGAAGATGAACCAGGGTCATCGCGAGAACAGGAGGAAGAGGCAGAACCTGAAATAATTACCCGATCTCTATCCCTGAGTGAGTTGCGTGACATGCGAAAAGATTTTAGCCGCCACCCAGGTGAGCACATTGTTACCTGGCTGCTCCGATGCTGGGATAATGGGGCTAGTAGTGTGGAATTAGAGGGTAAGGAAGCAACCACTGGATGGCTGGAAACATACCCTGTGTCCCATGCCACTGCCCAGAACACTATTCTGGGCCTTGAAGAGAAAATTTTATGGCAACACGGCACCCCAGAAAGAATCGAGTCGGACAACGGGACTCACTTCCGAAACAACCTCGTAGATACCTGGGCCAAAGAACACAGCATTGAGTGGGTATATCACATCCCTTATCACGCACCGGCCTCCGGAAAAATCGAACGATACAACGGACTGCTGAAAACTACATTGAGAGCGATGGGGGGTGGGACTTTCAAACATTGGGATACACATTTAACAAAAGCCACCTGGTTAGTTAATACTAGAGGATCCGCCAATCGGGCTGGCCCCGCCCAACCAAGACTTCCACATACTGTAGAAGGGGATAAAGTCCCTGTAGTGCGCATGAGGAGTATGTTAGGAAAGACAGTCTGGGTTAGTCCTCCCTCAAGCAGAGGCAAACCCATTCAAGGGGTTGTTTTTGCTCAGGGACCTGGGTACACCTGGTGGGTGATGCCGAAGGATGGGGAAGTTCGATGTGTACCTCAGGGAGATTTGATTTTGGGAGAGAATAGCCAGTGAATTGGGCTGTATGATACCTAACTGCTAAATACCCTGCCAATGCATGTCATTGTATCTATAGTGTCTATATGCCATATCAAGGGTATTACTGTAAGAATTACCCAAATGACTGCGGGATGGACTTTGAAACTAAGCCAAGTACAAGAGCGACAGAACTTGAACTGACACCCAGCAATTTCCTCAAGATCAACATCCTCGACCTGCAGAACAAGGGCGTGAGTTGCACCAAATGTACTAGCCACAAGTTCCAGAGGCAGCATACAACGACCCACCATCTCACACCATCTCTCTTATCCTGAAGAACTGTTACAACAGATGGAGCCCCAAAGTCATGGACTAAATAAAATCAATGGACACATTAGAGGAATAGCCCATACGCTAAAGGAATACCATTCGCGTGTGTGTGTGTGTGCGGGGGGACGACGGGGACGGACGCAAGTCCATATACTTATATATATAAGACAAGGAAGTGGTAGTGGTCGATTGGAAAATGTAAGATCTGGGCATGATGTAGATGGTATAGAATAAGGGGTGGATAATGTCCTGGGTTCAGCTGGGATAGAGTTAATTTTTACAGGAACCTGGGAGGTGGGGGGCATAGCCGGGGCAGCTGACCTGAACTGGCCAAGGAGCTATTCCATACCATGTGACATCATGCTCAGTATATAAAGGGGGAGCGGGCCGGGGGGTTGGCTCTTCTTTTCGGTGGGGGAAGTGGCAGAGCGTCGGGTCCCGGGTGGTGAGCAGTTGCACTGTGCATCACTCTTTTTGTATACTTTTTCATTAGTACCGTTGTTGTTGTTGCAATTTCTTTGTGTTGTTCCAGTAAACTGCCTTTATCTCAACCCTCGAGGTTCCAGGTTTGTTTTTTTTTCTCTCCTCCGTCTTCCCCCCCATCCCACCGGAGGGGGGCGGGAGGAGTGAGCGAGCGGCCGCGTGGTCCTTTGTTATCGGCTGGGCTGAAACCACGACAATCATATAGTCCAACCTGCCCTGCTCAAGCAGGGTCAGCTAGAGCCGGTAATGTTTGATTAGTCTTGGTTATTGTCCAGGTAATTTGCGGGTTACCAATCTCTAGGCTGTAGTGACTCATTTAGCCATCCACATTATCACAGTCTGTATTGAGCACTGTAGTGCTCAATAACGATATTGGTCAGAGTTTGTTTACTTTCATATAACAGATGTTCTTTGCCTCTTGACAAAAAAGCAATAAAAAATATAGGCATTAGCTTGCATAGGGGAGCTAGCGCTGGCTCTTTTCAGAAGCCAGGTAAAAGCCATAAGCTCTCCCAGATGCAGAAGAGATAAGAAAGTGAAAGTTGAAACATGTTTTCATGGAGAAAGGGAAGAGGGAGGTCAAAAACTCAGGAGCCACATGAATATGAAGTGCATTTGTTGCCGTCTCTGTCAAAAATACAGAAGGCTGATGCTCACTGTGGCAGTTGAGGTCATTTCAGGTACCTGGAGGATCCAGGACCTGTGAATCTAGGATACAGATGTTCTAGCATTAGTTAGTTTTTTGGAAAGGAGTAGCTTCAAATTTTCTCTTGCTTCCTTTCATCCTTGCCTGTAGCAGACAAGGTAAAGCAGGAGAGGCATCCTAGCAGACATTCAGGGTCATGGTTAACCTGTAAACTGTGCTGTTCTCACCTTTCATCACCAGCAATTCAAATTTCCCCGTCAATAAATGCAGCCTCTCCCATTAGGCTGATGGAAGCATTTCTGCAAATACGTTATCGTAAGTTCATGAAGATGGCACTTCATCTGCGCAGCACTGATTTCTTCAACACAACTAATACTGCAAGCAGACCATGTTTTAGCCAAGAAGGCACTGATTTAGCAAAGCATGGAGGCCCTCCAGAATCAGAATCTGAAATACTGAAGATGCTCCCCTCAAGCTGAAGCCTGAAACCAGTCCCCAGTCATGGGACCCAGATGAGCAGTCACAACAAGTTCTTTAGCAATCTCTCTGGTATTTCCGTAGAACACGAAGGCTCCTTCTGCTGTTTCTCCTTGTCTGGAAGACTTCTCTTTTCCTCCACGTTACCTGCATTTACTCTCAGTTAGAGAACAACCTTAATTTTCTCCAAGGCCTGTCAAACTAATGGCACGTCCTTCAAGTAGAAGCAACTTGCCATTACAGTTTAATAGTACCTTCACTCCCCCAGTATCTCCAGAATGAAGAGGAGTAAAGGATCAAACAGAATGGTTTGCTCTGATTCTCATCCTGATCCTCTGCTGAAGCAGCTGTGTAGCCCACACTGCCTACAATAAATGGTTAAAAAATTTCCAGTAGCTTTTGAAATCACTTTTGAAATGATAAATCAGCTTTCTCCTTGAACAGCTGTGGAACTGTGCTGCTGATGTTCTCCAGAACATCCTTTCCCATGAGTGATGAGATTTTGGAATCTGCAGAAGATGTGTGGGCACTCTTGGCCCCCATTATTGCTACCTCAAACCAAGTATAACAGAGAAACTAGATCTTTCATAATGGATCTGGAGAACTATACCTTCCTCTTCAAGTTTATGCTCCACTCTTGACCCTTGTCAGAACTGTTATCACAAGGTAAATTCAACAGAGGGAGTATTTTTTTCAGGTAGATGATACAGAACTATTTCCTTCAGGATTCAAAGGAAAATATTTTTACTCTCTGTTCCTGATTTCAAGGGAAAAAAAAAAAGACTTGTGTGGGATCACAGAGACTTCTCCAAGTAACTGGTTGGTGTAATACTTTCCTCAAATAATTTAGCTTCCCTAGATCCTTCAGCTTGATCTAGTACTGCCAACTTCTAAAAATCTTCTGTGAATCTGTGTGTACAAAAGACAGGAAACTTAATTGTATTATATAAAAGACAACTGCTGACAGTTTTCAGTATTTGTATTTACTACCTGAAGGTGGCAAGACTTCTCATAGATAATTTAGACTATTTGTTGGTTTTGGAGACAAACAACATGAAGCCAGGCTCAGTTTAAAGACCGTCAAAGTGATTGCGTTAGAATATTTGTTATGTTAACGAGCCACATCCACTGGAAGGCACTAGGGTTCATTTAGCTTCAGTGTAAGCTGACTCAACAGCAGGCTTCAACTAAGTCCCAGTTGCTGAAATTTCTAGAGCATCCGCATTGATACTAACATGAAGATTAGCAAATCATGTAGAGAAAACAACTGTGCAAACTCCATTCAGATGATGTCACAGCACCCCACTGCTCTTGAGACCCATCTGTCCAGAAGTGTTAGGAGAAAAAAAGATGTCTATTATTCTGCATCAACAACGATTCTTCATATTGCTGCACACATCTGCCTTAAAGCCCCCCGTCCTTCCTGGCGGTTCAGAGCCAATCATCTGGCCTTGCCGGGAACTCGGAAACCGTCCCAAACTGCTAATTCCCATGACCAGAGTGTGAGGGTGTCTAAGGTCTGCACCGAGTCCCTTGTACATGCTGCTAGAGCGTGTATTCTGGGCTCCCATGTGGAGACGGTATCTCAGCACACAACTTATTAAAAAAGTAATGTACTGTAATGCCTCTGTAAGAGAACTGAATTCTTTCTATGGTTAAAATAGCCAGTAGTAACTTATATTTGCATGATCAAGTCAGTTTTGATAGCTGTTCCCACCACAGAAATAGTTATGCTTTTGTTCAAAAAGAAGAGGAGCACAGAACGGAAAAATTGGCATATGATAGACTGAACTCCTGCAGGGGTTTTAATTTTCACATACTCTTAAACTCATGGAGCCTAATGAGCTTAACATTTTGGCCAGTTGCACAATTTGGAAATTTCAACAGTGAATGGTTTTTGGACAGAAAAAAAATGTTCTCACAAATATGAAAAGTGAACAGATGTTAGTTACTATTGGTGCTTCCAACGCCTACTGACAGAAAACATCTGTGTTGAACTTCCTGAATTTTAGGATCTTGAGAACACTCCCACACACCACCGAAAGCCATTTGAAAGCAATTGGGCTGGCGGATCGGCTTTCGGGTCCATGACTGAATGTTCTAACGCGAGCAGGTGCTGGTTGTTGTCTTGCCTCGAGGAGCCCAGCTAGCCAAGCAGCAACCTTACAGCTATCTGACCCGCCGTGTTATGCAAGTTTTTAGCATTTTGTGTGAACTGTGATTTTAAAAGAGTCATAAAAAGCAGTTGATACAATAGTATGATGGTAATAAAATAATGGAATGAATGGAAAGAATGAAAAAAAAAAGATTTTGGTGTAGGTACTAGCAGATTAGGAGGATTGTACTGCATTGTGTGGTGCCCTGGAAAGTGTGCGGCTTTTTTAATCCTGTCAAAACCCATGTTGAACAAACAGAATTTTCTTCTGGTTTGAAAACATGCTCATTGCGCTAAAAAACGTGTGAGGCTTTTGCCATCCCTCAAAATGCTCAGTCAAACATTTAATAGGTACCATGACCAAAGTCTGCCCTTTTACATGAGCATGACACAGCAACTGTCACAGGGTAACTGGGAGCTCCCAGCTTCCTCCTGCTCCACACCCATTGTCTTGATATTTGTCTCATTGTAAGAGCAAATTTGGCAAGGTGATTTTCCTCTCTGGTGAATTTTTGGTTGGCTATCAAACTAACCTTCTCCAATTAATTAAATAGTAATGAATGTTTTGGAAGGGTAAATCAATGTCATTATAGTGTTCTGTGAAACACCATTAGTTCATCATCTCAACTTCAAAGTGATTCAAAGTAACATCCCTAAGTTCTTTTAGTTAACTCTTTCTTGAAGACAGCATTTAATTGGAAGTGGGAGGGACAATATTTACATGTTAAGAGAAGTAGTTTTTTTCTGGTTTTGTAGTTGTCTTAGGCAGGTACTCTCAGTTAAGCCAACGTGAAGCGAGTAGCTCCGTTAATCACACTTCCACTCTCACGCTAACCCAAAGCATCTGTCAGGTTGCCCAGTGTCAGGCCAGCCTCAGCTCTGCTGGGTCTGCAGGTTTCTGAGATCTGAGGGTTTCCCCATGATCCCCTTACGTCCTGCCAGAGACCCATACCAGAATTTTAGCAGCGCCCAATGTAGGTGGAAATTTTGTTATGCCCTCAATAAAGATGACAGAAACGGAGCTAAGAAGCTATATAGAAGCACTGGTATTTATGTGGCTCCTAGCAGCCTAAAAAAAACATGTATCTGAGTAGCCAGACAGGAAGCAAGGTGGAGGCCAGATGACATACTTGGAGTAAAGTGATATGCTTTTGAGCACGCATTATCATCTGGTCACTTTTTTGTGCTGAAACATTTCTAACTTCCGAGAAAATCCTACTATTTTGCACCACAGTAGCAACAGGTCTGGCATATACTGCCTGCCAAGCTTAAGTAAATTTATTGCATTTATATCCAGCTCCTTGTTCATGCAGCATCATTTTCACACTCAAGTTTATTTGAGTCTTAATCCTAACTGCTAAATCCACAATTCCAGGACTTGATCTTTTGGGGTATTGTCTTCTTGCACAGTTTAGAAAGCAGCGACACGGAGGTCAACATTTGAGCTAGGCACCTAAGCTCCTTTTACAGACAGTTAAGAAAAATGGGCACATTCAGGGTGCATTTGTTTGACCTAGTTTGAATACGTGCATTAGGATATACCATGCCGTAAGATGTCACCCTCTCCTGATGGGAGCTTTGGATGACTACACTGCATGTAGATAAATGTCTACATCTGTTCAATAAATACAATCCTTAAAAAAAAATTGGTGCCTTTCAAGTCATTAACAAGTTCTATCACATAATTCAGTAGACCATGCTTACTAGATAGATGTATTTGCTAATATATGTCTTAATTCTGGTCCCAAATTTCCCAATTTGTCTGTGCAGCCATACTTCAGCAGAGATGCTGCTTTGGAGTTTCAGCGCTATCCCCTTACTGAGTGTGCAAACAAAACCACCCTTCCCCTCTGCCCACGGCTTCCTTCCCACATCTTCTCCTCCTTCCTCTTCTCCTTCCCTCTACGCAATAATGTTTTGAAGACTTAGCATGGAAATCCTCATGAGGTTTTGTCTAGACTTGCCCTTTCTGATGTTTATCTTTGAGAGACCATTGCCATGGTCCCAGTATCATTCTTTCTACAGCAGCTCTGCAAAGCACAGAAAGCATTTCTGACATATACTCCTATGTATTTTGTGACATGAAGAAACTTTTAACTGGTTCTTTTGAGTGCTTGACCTACATTCCAGCGTCTATTTCTTTTACGCATGTTTTATCTTCTTGGGTGACATAGCAACTTTCTGGAAGATCACAAATGAGATCAAACCGTGGGAACAGAAAACAGTACAAAATTATTTCATTTACTGGCTACAGAAAAGGGCTGTGGCTTCTGGTAAAGAGAACCCTTTCATAGTTCTTTTTTTATGAAGATTTAATGTTTATTCCTTCCTTAATTTAAAAAAAAAAACAACAACCCCAAAACCAACTTCTGCAAGCTGAATCACTGCTCTGGAATTAATGTTAATGTCATTTGGTCGCCGCTGTCCTGAGAGAAAATGTCGCATGTCCAGACAATGTAGTTGAAAGAGCAGCAAATTGTTACCATGCCACTAGGCTGAACTAGCCTCATTTTTTAGTTATTTTTAACTTAAAGTGAATTTTATAATTTTTTTGTTTACTTTTTGATATAAATAAAAAAGCTTTATAACAAATGAGGAGGGAAGTTTTTTCTGAGAAAACGAGCTGGAATGTGAAACTCAGCTAAATAACATTCTCTGAAGTAGCAAAAGATAAATTAAAAATAGAAATAAGCATTAGCTATGTACTTTTTTTTTAAAGCCTGCTGACTCTTTCAGTGCTACTCTGTGCTTAAGAATTGAATATCACACAGCTTAAGGCACATGAGAAAGGTTTGCTTCATTTGCTTATCAATACTCAAGTTAGATCACAGAATTCCATCCCTTCCTAATGCTGGTAACCATGTGGTGGCAGAAGCTAATGCCAGCCCTACAGTAAAATACAGATTCACAACATAAATTGGAGAAGACGCAGGCCTGTGACATTAAATGTAAATTTAGCAATCCACTGGAGAAATAAAGTAATAAGTTTTTCTCATTCCTCTTAGAAGACCAAGTCCTTCTACTACACGAAATACAGGGTGAACAACGAAACACAGGCACTTCAGGAAGCCGTGCTGCTCGGTCGCATGATGAATTTCATCCCATTTCATTCGCACTTTCCCAGCGATCTCGCTGCCAGACATTTTGCAGGAAGCTACCTGCTTTTGTTGCCTTAGACCTCGCACAAAGACGCTTTGACCTTACCTGAACTCCTTATCAAATTTCTGGAAGTTTATACCACGCTCTGGAAATGTGCACCTGCGGCGGTCGGGGCTGCGCGCGGCAGCAATGGCTGGTGCCATCTAGTGAGGAGCTTCTGAATGCTCTCTGCAAATGGAGACTGGTCATCTGTCTTTTAGAAAATAGTCATTATTACAGGCCTGAAGACGCAGAAATAAAATGACATGCTAATATGTTTAACAACCAAGCCTGCACAAACTTCAGGATTTTTTTTCCCAGATAATCTTTCTTTCCAGTGGCTAGCATTAACTATGTTTTGCCCTATGTATTTATGTTTTCTACCATTCCACAGATTGTTTTGACCTACTTTTGCCAGGTGGAATTGCAAAAATGCTTAGATCTTGCTAAAACAAAACTCTGAGTTGCTGAGGTGGGTGGAACCATTCAAACTGCATTATCAGTGTGCAGCATAATGATGTATGGTGTAGGAATGTACCCCTGTCTTCTGCATCATGGTAGATGTTGAGCTCATCGGTGACTGAAGTTGTACCCAGCAAAGCTTTGAAAGTGAGGTGTTTTAAACTTGGTTTAAAAACTCAGCAACCACTGAGAAGTGTGGGTAAACAAAAATTTCATCTTAGTATTGCTGGCAGGAAAGGAAGACTATGCATGTATCCCTGCCATGGAGACATTATGCAAAAATAACCAGTTAAGACCCATAGGGTCTTAAACTTGTTTTGGAATCGGTTCTGTAAATAGTCAGAGGGCGTTGTGAGATGAGCTCTCTGGAGGCCTGTCCGTACTGGGCAGCCTGGGGCTGCCAGCAGCAGTGGCTGACTGGGAATGAGCTGGTGGAGCTACGGCAGCAGGATGCTCCACACGGGCTGCTTTTGTCTGCCTCTCAGCCCAGGGCTGTGCAAGCCCAAAGTGAAGTATTTCTGGCACAGTGTGCACCCTGTGGAGCTGAAACCCCAAACCTTTCCCTTACATACTCCCCTCTAATATGTTCAATCCATAAACTCTGTGATTTACGCTCCAGGAGAAATGGCAGGTGATATGCCCATCCCAGTCTGACTCAGTGTGCCACAACAGGGTTCTTGAGGTTGTTACTTGTAGTTTATATTTTTGGGGGTGGGGGGAGCATTAAGATCATACATTTTTTTAGTTGGGCTCAACGATTGCTTTACTATGCCTACCTCCAGGAAAGATGCCTCAGAGAATCGCAAATTCCCTGCGTTTACACCCCGTTCTCCACATTTTGCCAGCATTACGTTTAAAAACGTCTCCGTTTCTTTCCCGTGTGCCTGCAGGGATGCCTTTTCCTGGCTCAGAAGTTGCTCATTTTTCCTATAACCGATTTTATTCCCTGGTGAGTTGCTCTCTGTTCCGCTTGCTGGTCTCGCTGTAGCGGGACTGCGTCGAGGTCCTCGCTGTCACGTCCTTTCCCCATCTGTTCTTGCAGAGACCATTCCAGGCTGAGCCTCCTGCAGAAAGTCCCAGCTCCCACTTGCCTGTCACGGTCAGATTGCCCTTCCTGCAGGAAGTGAACTTGTCCTTTCACCAGTGACCTTTTTAAAATGTCAGGGAATTAACCTCCTTTCCTCTTGTCCGCTATGAAATAAATGATGGCCTATAAGGACCGTTTTCCTGGGGGGAATACTGAATCATCACATTCCGTATACCAGAAGCAGTTGCAAAATGGACGTCTGTAATGAAATGTGGGGAAGTGGGCTCAATGACGGTGAAGCTCTGCAGTAATTCTGATTCTGTCTCCTCATTATTGCAAATCAACTGTTTTCTCCTTTCCTCTTAGCTCCGCGTTGGTAGGTGGATTTCTCAGCAATTCGTGATGATGTTCTTGTATTTTAAAACCTTTGGAGCAGGTACTGTCATTTACTGTATCTTTATTTGTATAGCACCTCAAACAATTGGTTGCTCTCAAAATTAGCGCACCCTCCTCTACCAGTTTTGTTTCCACACTGTAAATTTAGCAGTAAATTAGAAGGAAGAAAGTACTGCAACATGACACCTCATTCATTTGACTGATCCTAAAAGAACTGGAAATTAAAGTTCAAGCTGCGAAACATGAACATTCAGTACAGATCTAAAAGTCTGTTCACGATCTTCTTAAGTCCACAGGGACTTAATTGCAAAATGCAGTTATTAAATTCAATCACAATCCCGACAGCGTTGTCTTTCATGCACGTCACAGGACAAGCGACAATGTATATACAATATTGCAAATATTTTCTGGGAAGATTTCCTCCAGGCTTCCTAAATTTCTGACCTTTGCTCCTCCCTGTAAATAGCTTTTGCACATGGCTGGGCCAGCCACATGGATTGTGCGAGACCTCTTCCAGTCAGCTGAAGTTGCAGGAAGAGCAAAGCAGGGACTGCCTATTTAGGAGCGTATCCTGACATTGGGAGCTTCGTCATTCATCTGAACAGTTGTGGAAGTCTTGTATAAGAACAAAGAAAAAAAATCTTGTTAATCTTCAAGTTATTCCATCAGCCCACTTTTTCCTTTTCTTTTCGCGTGCTTCATCCGAGGCACGGACCACAGCATGCCACACATGCTTAGGTAAACCTCTTAGCACTGGACTGTAAATCCAGTGGTGGGTGATGTGGGGTAATGGTGCCGTGCGCTGGATTCGGGAAGAGTTCCAGTTCACCCCAGCAAAATGGGAAGCCTTCTGCCGGAGAGCACCGTGGGCCAGAGCACGTTTTTGCATTGCTGTTATCATTTAAGGAAAGGGAGCACCACAGAAGGTAGTTTGTGAGTTGTCTAAAATATGACAGATAGGGATAGCATGTTTCTCTAGGTTTGCTTTTTTTTTTTTTTTGCTTTTTTTTTGACCTGGAAATTTAATCCAGGCACAATTTCACAGCTTTGCAGAATTTTCTAGGATTTCTGACCCTCCAGGAGCACAAGCAGACCCGTACCATGTGTGGCATGTTTCACACAGGGGAATTCAGGACTCCCAACAGTTGAGTCATGCTTTATTTGACTAAACCTTTCAAATTGCTTGTCTTTGCTTAAACCTCCTCAATGACCTTTGCAAAAGAGAGAATGTTCTTAGGTCATTTGCTAATGAAAAAGGGACATACTTGTTCAACAAAAGATCTAACATAAAGAAAGCAGAGTAAAAGCTGACAAGTCTGAGTTAACGAAGGTTAACGAAGTTAATTCAGTTAACAAGCCAGGGTGCTAATTGGCTGAAGAATTACATAAACATTGTCATGATATTAAGTACTTCTCCAGCTCTGACTCTAGCTTCATGCTAAACTGGTTTCAGAAGGATCAGTTCTCTTGCCTTTCTTGCAAATAATATTAAATAACCCCTATTCCTCAGCAAACAAATGGTCAATTACCAGGAAAGCACAGGGAAGGGGTGCTGGCGTTGTCCAGCTCTCTTCCTTGTTTTCCATTTCTTGTTTACTTCTTCCTCCACACCAGATAAGAAAATGGGACTGGAAGTGGGAGGGTGGTATTTGGTGTAGGAATTGGAGAGATAACCATATTCCGTGTAATGGCACCTTTGAAGCATTTTGCAGCTCTGCTTGGCCCCCGCAGAAAGCCAGGCATGGATTTGACAATTCTGAACATAACCAGCATTATCAGCAGTTACAATTAGATGTTTTACACGCGTTCTGCCTGCTGCCCACAAAAGGGGTGTAGATGGGCACTAAAGAGATCGTTTGCTTATCTCAGGTGGGTGAGTAGCTTTGGGAATTTGTTTGACTTCTTTTGGCTTTCAGGTACTTAAAAATTGGAGCAGCGTTTTCAATGTACAGAATCCATGTTTTCCTTTCGTTGTGGAAGTAACTGAAACATTTGTTTTCAGAAGCTCTCAAAATTAAATTGAAACTGGAGCCAACTCAGATCACTACAACTGAATTTGAATAATTTTTCTGTGTTCTTTGCAGGTGTATGAGATACATTTTCATCCTTTTTAAAGGTTCATTTCTAGATTTGGGTGTATGGGGAAGAACAAACTACCTTAATTATTTAATTAAGTTTTAAGGCTTTATAGTAAGATGGAAATATTTTATATTGATATTTGCATAAGAATTGATACTGCTGTGCAAAAAACAATAAAGAACACAGGCTGTGCATTTTTTTTAAAATGAATGAAATATCTATTATTTCTCTAAAAAGGCAGTTTCAAGGTGTATGCTCATATGTACTGTCTCTTAATTCATTTATACTAAAATTTTGAGCCATAGTAGGTAAGAAAAGTTGAGATGAAGTGACATCAAAAAAGACTTCTTTTTCCTGATCTTGGAGCTCACACTGATGAATAGTGGTTCAGATTTAAATCATTATTCTAGTGCTTCTAATCAGCATCTTTCCATTTGAGTCAGGTAGCTAAGAGAAGTATGTCTGCTGTGAATCTATTTGGACAAGGATCTGCACCTCCATAAGATGACTTTTAGAGATTAACTGATTTTTTAAAAACTGAAAACTACTGATGTGGAGAAAGATAGATCTGTAATAAACCGCTGTGGCTGGCATAAGGAAATGATCAGCCTCTTTTTCAGATGCATATGCCTCCTGCCAACACGAATCATATTATAATTTATATGTATTCATATAACCTTTGTTACTTCTCAGTTTGTTAACTTGAAAAGACATTGGCCTCTTAGCACCTAATAATCCACATGAGCAGGCTTGGTTTAGAAGTAGGGATACTATATAAAGCTGAGCTTGGTTGTAAGCAGAGGAGAGATTCTCTTTCATGCTGACAGCTCAAACACTTAAATCCATGGTGTCCTTTGGCAATGCTCCTAAACCATCAGTTTTGTCAAATTAATCATAACAGTATAGCAAAAGATCCATACTGTAAGAGATCCATCCTGGTGGATTGTCCCGAGGAACTCCATGTAATTCATTCTTCATACTGGCTCATTCCTAGTCTTCTTCCAAGCAAAAAAATTGCACAGAGTTTTGTACTTTGTATGGCTATGCCAGCTTCTCAGTGTGGACTCATTTGGTATAATATACTAAGATTTAAAATACAAAAACCTACTCCAACTGTTGTGACAGCCATTTTCCAGGAAAACAGTGTGGAAAATTGATTTTTTTTTTTTTTTTTTAATTTTTTTTTAAACTAGAAGTAGGCTGTGTTTCAGTCATAGTGTTTGTTTTCAGGTTTGCAATACCAAGACAACTGTAGCATAGATAAATGTTAATTATAGATAGATTTTAACAGTGAAGTTTTGAAGTGTGTCACAAATAGGCCTGTCCTTCAATATGAGAATAAAATAAATTTTGCCTAATATCAGTAAGGCATTGTTCAGTATCTTTACTACAATTTCCTCAATACAAGGAAATTAGGATATCTTCAGGTTCATTTCTTCAAGTCCCTACACTTCCCTCCTTCACTCGTCCCACCTTAATGGCATTAAATGAAGTTGAACCGTTGTCCTTCTTGGACAGGGATTGCATTCATCTTCCAGCTCTTTCTTTCCAGGCATGGGCGAGACTGTAAGTATTTTATCCTAAAACAAGGTGTTATTTTTTTATCAGCTCCTTTGTGTAAATATGTATCTGTTTGTTTGTGTTTTGCTGTAATTCTTGCTTTGTGAAATGTTGATGCTGTTGCAGACTGGTCTGTGAAAAATCTAATAGCATTTTTAAAATACTTTCATTAGAATCGGCTTAATTAGAACATCTTGGTAAATGGTGCTTTCCACCATTGAAGCACATTCCTCCAGAAAAGATTGCGGCGATTTACTATTAGTGTCGTTAGTGCACTGAGTACTGTAGAGCATGCAAAACACATGTGCCTTTGGTGACACTACGTCTGGAGTGGCTTTCAAAATGGCTTTGGTTCACAGATCTCAGACATACTGTCACAACCCATTACTTAAACCACCAATGTGTCATTTCAAAATGATTTTTTCCCCTGTTGAGCCTTGTGATGTTGGCAGTCAACAGGGGATTATTTTTAAACAACGTTTGAAGTGGCCTGAAGAGCCAAACCAGAGCTGGAAGGGAGAATGACAAGGGAGCCCTGCATGCAACTCTCCAACCTGCATGGACACGTGCGCGTCTAATCGTTTTCAGGCTCCACTGCTAAATAGAAATGTCATCCCCAAAGAGGCAGAAATTCCTGCCATTAAATATCAGACTCCATTTGTAAGAAATACAGCCACTAAGCAGATTTCACAGTTAAGCACATTTTACTTGGTTGGAGTGTAATAGGTTATGTTGTAGGTCAGGGAGAATCACTCTTGAGAAGTCTTATTCCAAAGAAAACACTTTTCTCATAGAGTATCCATGAATATTCAAGTAGTGAATATTGATTTGAGTGCTAATTTCCATGTATTGATTTTGTCATGCACAATGTGGTCACTGTTGCTGGAGTTTCTCTGCGTGGTGTTTCCAGATGACGTTCATCAAAGAGTCTGGCCTACTGAAATGGAGACAGATTCTGTGTTTATTTTCTCTTCAAGAGATCGACTCCATTGCAGCAGTGGTAACTAATCCAGCTTCACACATCGCCACTGTTCCTAAATAAATGCTTTTTTTATTATTTTTATCAGGGCCAGCCAGGACTTCTTGGATCACAGGGGTTCACTGGACCACCAGGATTGATGGGGATCCCAGGAGTACAAGGTCCCAAAGGTCACAAAGGTGAAAGAGGATATCCAGGAATAAGTGGACCCAAAGGAGAAGTGGTAACTTCGGAATATCAGATGTTTTAGTTAATAAGCGAAATACCAGGCAGAACATCGTTTTAATTGTGCTGTTTCACTTGCTCTAGGGGCAAAGAGGAGTCACTGGATTCCCCGGGGCAGATGGCATTCCTGTAAGTAGCTGGTTACCTCATCTTTAAGAAATCACCAACTGCAAATATTGCAGGCTAGTTTAAAGCCTTTGTACTTTAATTAAAATCTCTGGGCTAAATTCTGCATCGGCCACGTACGCGCTTTTCAGCTAAGGACATGTGTCGAAGTGAGTGGAACTGCAGATACACAAGAGAGCAGAATCTGTACTCCCTCTCATTCCCTTGGATAATTAAGGTCCATTTGCTTTGTCCTATGGAGAAATCCCCTTGTAAAGGGGATGAGAAAGGATGAAAATTTCCTATGTCCCTGGAGGTTACCCAGCTAAATATGTTCTTTTGTAGGAAAGAGCTGTGAGATAAGTACTTCACGTCTCTTAAGCTTGTAAGCGAAAGACACAAGTGGGTCATTCCTTAATTATTTCAGAGTAGCAAAGCACATAGAAAGACCAATGATTTTAAGAGTACTAACCATTGTTATTTGCTTTATAGCTCATATGGCATGCTTGAGATAGTCTTAAAAAACTTACTGAACACCAAACAGTGTCAAACTTTGAACAAATTGACCAGGTCCATGAAACTGAAACATTCAAAGAGGAAAACTGGGTAAAGTTCACAGCACAATATTTTCCCAGCTTACACTTCTTTACATCTTGTGTCATAAAATAACAAAGAAATCTGAGTCACTGGAATCCCTGGACAGAGTTCCCAGGCTTGGGTTTCCTTTGTAGTGCTCCCTGACACCGGGGCCCCGCTCTGCAGCCCACGCATCCACATCCACTCTGCTTTCACCCTTTTTTGTTTCCAGAAGAGCTCCCTATCGAGTTTCAGGGCTTTCTCTCTCACAATCTTCCTCCTCTCCCTCTTTCTCACTCTTAAAGGAAAAGCAGAAGACCTTCTTTCCCATTCCTATTAACACTCCTGAAGCCAAGGATCTTGCTTATCTCACCACGTCATAACTGAGTTTTTTCTAAGCACTCTGACATCCTGGGAAGGAGAGTAAATCGTCCCCTGTGAAGCCCCATGTCGCTATAGCCTGTTGCTTCTCTTTCCTGAGCAAGTTTTCTTTCTTAGCCCTGCCTTCCCGAACTCTGCACGTTGTGTCGTGAAGGACAAATACCTTCAGACAGTACTTGAACCTGCATGCTCGTTGTGTCCTGTCCTCGAGCTCCCTTGCCCTTCCCACTTGCTTACATTCTCCGACCAGTTTTCTCATGCTGAGACTTAAGACGGGCCGTCGGAAGGCGGATGGATGGGCACGTGTACGAACTGTAATGGCACAGGGTGAGGATGTGGGGCTGGAGGCCAAGAGGGGGTGGTGGCAAGCAGGAATCTCTTCTGGGGTGAGGAATGGAGCTAGGTAAGGACACGGACAGACTTCTTTTTCTTTCTGAGCAAGGGAGCAGAAGCAAAGAGAAAACTCTTGCTCTAGATAGAGGAGAAGGAAGAAATGTCTTATGTTCGTTTCTGGGGGGGTGACTGAGTCCCCTGGCAGAAAGAGCTGCTCAAGGGCAGATTTGCTTCTCACCAGCCTCAGCGCAAACCAGAAGCAACAGCAGTTAAGGTGAATGTAGGTACAGCAATGGAAATCCAGTTTGAGGCAGGAGTAACTTTTCAGAGGCTCCGTGTGGAGCCCCCGGCTCCCTCGCTTTGAGCCCTGCTGTTTTCTTCCATACTTACAGCCTCATCACAACTCTCAGCCTAGCTCCAAAAGCATCTCTGGCTTTTTCCCTGGCTTGGAAGCTGTTCAAAGCCAGCAAGGAACCTTTCTTCCCACTCTTCCAGTGTGAAGCACTGACATGCTTAACGGTCCCAGTTCTTGGTGGCTCCCTGCACAGCAGCCTCATCTGGCTTAGTTCTCTGCTTAACAGAGCCTGCATTGAACATAGCTTTCCTACCCTTTCTGAAAGGTCCTTCACTACTCATTTTTTCATGCTGTCTGGGGCATCTGGTTCAAGCTGCAGCTATATTAAAAAAAGGCACTGTCTGTTTCTGTCTTTGAAAATCATAGTTTCCCATGGATCCAAGCCTTGAGCTTAATGTGAGAACGTCTAAATACTGTGTGACTACAGGAAAAGGAAAACTAGAAACAGATGGGTAGATAAACATATTTTTTTTTTCCTCAACAGGGTCATCCAGGGCAGCCAGGATCAAGGGGGAAACCAGGTCATGATGGCTGTAACGGGACAGTAGGTGACCCTGGTGACTCGGGAACTCCTGGATTCTCTGGTTTCCCCGGTACCATTGTAAGTAGCTGGCAGTAAGTGAGTACCTGAAGCTAAGACCATTACTGAAGTGAGTTTCATTTGCATGTGTGTTGGAAACAAACGGGACATCTCTTAATGGAGCTCCCGTTTGGCCTAGCAGAGCGGACTTACCATGGACACACTGCACGATGCTTAGTTATTAAATTGCAGCCAGGGCTGGGAGGTCTGCCCAGAGCTATACCTGTCACATAGGTCTTGCGGAGAGATGACTTCAGGAAAACCTGTACAGCTTTATCCAACAGTGACAAAATAATATTAAACTCACAATTCCTGGTGAAAGTAACCTTTTCCTTCCCTGCCCCGTGGCCAAAGTACTGGCTTTCCATGGTATGATACGTAGGATCGTGCTGAGGTGAGCAGTGGGGCTCCTGGATTTGCTGGGGCTCGCGTCAGCCCTGGGGAGCTGCGGCTGCTGCTCTGGGCAGGAGGTGCTGCCCAGTAACACCGCTCCCAGGTAATGGGGGGGTTCTTCCCCCAGAATCGGAAATTCATTTTATGTACTGTCAGGGTTTACCCTCTGTTTTTAAACCGTGAATTTCCAAAGTTAGGCATAGGCTCTGCCTCTAAATGGCAGTATGTATATACTCAAGAAAACCCAAACAAATATTTTTTGTTACTCTTAGCTGTTTATGTGTTAAGGTATATGACACAAAAGCTTACTTCTGCTATTTTTTTGGTCCCTTCCAGGGCGTCCAAGGGCCAAAGGGCCAGAAGGGGGAACCCTATGTACTGCCGCCAGACATCGCAAGCCGGTACAGGGTACGTCTGTAACTTCTGTGAGTTATTCACGCTCCATACAGTTTTACAAGCAGATGATGGAGAGTTAATTTTTCTTACACTCTGATGGACACATCCCAAGAGGCCCACTTCGATTCTGTGTAGGCTTTGCAAGGCAGCTCCTGCTTTCTCTGGTTACAGCAAAGTCTATCTGATATCCAGGGAGAAAAATCTCCACTCAGTTATTTACAAGGAATTCCAGCCCACAGGTGGATTGCAGAGGCACTGGAGATGTTATAGCTCAAGTATTACCCTCTTTATTCAATGACTACCTTCATATCATGCATGACAAAATCATTCCTTTGCCATAGTTTTGGCCATTGAACGATTCTATTTAATATTAGCATCCTTTCTATATAATTTTCATGCAGGAGTTTGGTTGACTTGGGATAAAATATGCTTCAATATATTATTTAGTTATTTAGTAAACCCCAAGTATTCCTATGGGTGCTTTTACTCTATCTAATCCTTAAAACTTGTTTTGTAATCACTTGTAGCTTTTTCTCATATATATAGTCTGGTATAATTTGAAGGTATCAGATAAAGGGTTACATATGCCGTTAGAGTATAAATTGTGACAAATTTATGTACAAAGCTACATCTGAGCTGTACTCAGCACAGAAAAGATCTTCTGGCATCGTTTATGTATATTTTGTGCCAGTGATGAGTGCCAAAATAGGTTTTTCTGTTGACATATTCATAAGTTGCCTGTATTTTTTAATGGAATCTTCTTTTCCTTTCAGAAACTCTTTAAATCTGCACTTGTTAGTAATTAGGAATGATTAAGTAATGATTAAGAATTGCTCAAGTATATTGTGGCCAAGAATGGATACTGACACCTGTATTCATTTCAGAAAGTACTTGGATCTACAAATTATTCTGTTAACTAAACTCAAATTAACTACTTACTTAGGATGCTACTCAAAATGATGGAAGGTGTCTGGACTGAATACCCGGATTATTTATGGGTAGTAGAAGATCTTTGCGCTAGAACATTTTTGGATCCCATTTCCAAAAACATTTCAACATGTACTGCAGTTAAAATATGTGGTCACTGAAAACAGTATGTTCCAAATGCTTTTAGTGACTCAGAAGAGAATCAAAATGATTTGGTAATTCCCATGCAACTCATGAAAAATGAGCTTGTGCATTTCAGCTAAGGTTATAGCCCTAATTAAGCCACTGGTTCAATAGGATTTTTCAAAAAAGAATTAAACGTGGTCCGTTGACCACTTCAGCCTTGTAGTTTGGATCCTTAACTTCCCTAGCCAACTTTGTACCCTCCTGCTGTATTTCATGCACCTATACTATATATATAAAGTACAAAATCTGTGGCCCACATTTGGTTATCTCAACACCTGTATTGAACGCATCTGTATGTAAGGGTTTGTGTAGCATTGTATGCTATGATTAGCTTTTGGAATGAGAAAAAAATTAATGAGTGAGAAAAAGATTTTGTTTAATTTTGTATATAGTACTTATTGCATTTTTTACTTCTTTGGTTTTTTTAGGGGGAACCTGGGGATCCAGGGTTCAATGGCTTTCAAGTAAGTAGTATTACAGCAAATGTGATAAAGTGTCAATAGTAACTGATATCAGAAGAACATTAATTGATGGTTGGGGTTTTTTTATTTAAAGGGACCTCCGGGTACGCTGGGTATTCAAGGACCTGTTGGTCCCAGAGGAGAGCGAGGAAGACCAGTAAGTATATTTGAAATATGTTCCATAGAAAATTAACCTAACAGAGGAATTAACTCAGCAAGTTCCATTATGTTGGATTGTAACCTAGCAAATGGATAGAAAAAACAGGTTAGAAATAGCAGTAGGTGTCCTTGGACGCAAAACCTTTTAAAAACCAATGTGAGACACTGATTCTACAAGGATGTATGTTGCAAAAAGACGTATAGCTTCTTTCACCCTGTATTGTCAGAGGCTTTTGATTGATATTGTATTTCTTTAACCTCCGTGAAAGTGTCTTGCTCTTAAAGATTATTCAATGCTGTCCCATCTATATCCCCTTACAATGAGTTATCAAAGATATCGGGACCTAAATATGTTATCTTTTCTGCTCGTAAAGGATATGTATATAAGCTTTCCACACTTCCCACAGGAGATTGAATTGATAACATTCTTCATTAGTATTTAGAATACAATTTTATTTTTAAACTATTTTTCAGTCATTTTTTCCAAAATCAACATTTACAGCATTGCAGTTGACCACTGTTGCTGAATAGTTCTTTGGGAAGATTGTGTTCTCTCCAGATACCATTTTCTACATTTCTTTTTACCATGGTTAATAGTTTTATGGGTCAGAAGCAGATGTTCAAATTCAATATATTTCATTTTCTTTAGGCTTGCTTTATTTTCCTGTAAGACAACTTTATAACATTTGCTTTTTTGTTTGTTTTGTCAAAATTCACCTCAGACCTGCTCGATGTCACTGATTTGAGGGGGAAAAAAATTAATTCAGGGCTTTTTACACACAGCCTCCACAGCTGTTTTCAGGGACAGCACCCTCAAAAAAAAAAAAAAAAAAAAAAAATATTTCTAGGACTAAAGCCACAGCATGCTAAGCCTGTCCAAAGCTAATTTTTGCAGTGGCCTGTTTTATCATCTGGAGTAAGTTGCACCTTGTCTCTCCTCTGGTCCTCCTGAAGGGAAATCTCCTCAGTCCTTTCTTTACTTACTCTTCCTCTAGAGTAAACCCAGAGAGTTCATGAGCTTCTCACAGGAGCCTAGCCTCCAATGACTGATATTCCCAGTCCTCCATCTTGGATGTTAGGAGTGCTATGAAGCACGCATTTTCTGAGCCCCGTGACTACATCCCTCTGGTTGCCATCTTGGCAGCATCTCTTCTGAATGCTCTTCCAGAGTGGATGGATCCTGAGCATCTCCAGCTCTTAACCAAATACATCCAAATACATTTACTGTCTCCAAACCTGTGACTCGCCTGCGAGTGGGTCCTGGGAGCATTTCCCAGGTCTGAGTTTGCATCATTCCTCTTCTCCAAGCCCTAGATCCTGCAGGAAGGCGAGCATCGCTCCCCAGGTCCCTGCCTGGCCTCCAGGCAGCGGGATGCCCTGCCCAGTGCATCTGCCCCGTAGATTAGGCAACAGGTCACAGGCTGCTTGACTAACCAAAGCTGACTCAAAAGTAGTTGTTTCAGAACAAGCCTATTGCTCACGCACACAAAGGTACGTAGCAAGGCAGAGATGCCTAACAAGTTCAGGTCTCACCTGAATGTTGCTATCTTTTCCTTGCAGGTTGGGCTTGATTTTGCGTAACTCAGTTACATCCCCTTCGGGGCTCAGTAGATGGACAGTTCCATCTGCAGCTCGCTCTCTTTTCTATGCCTCTTGTTCACCACCTTCTCCTCTGAACAGCTCATGCTTCTCATTCACCCCACCTTTCCCATATTTGACAGAGTTTTTAATGTGTAGAGCCCTTTGGAGCCTCTTGACTACCATAGCTGACTGAAGCATGGCAGGTTCTCTCTCCAGTTAATGGCTTTCCTTCTTTTTCCTACTTCTTGTAAGACTCCAGCAGCTTTTTTTCCTGTTATAGTTTCATTTCCCACCATCTTCCTTTGATTGCACTCTGTACAATACCAAAGAGGTAATCTGAGATTCATATGGTAGTTCCACTCCCTTTACAGATGGATGCAGTGCCAAGACACCAGTCCAGTGAAGCACTTAGACGTGCTTAACTTTAGGTATGAGGTTAAAATGTTACTAAGTCAGGATCCAAAAGCACAAGTTCTCATTGCTTGAAATAAAAATGGGGTTTCGTTAGGTCTAAACTGGGAGACCGTTACTCTGTTAGGAAAGATTACGATGAGACGTATGAGGGTGTTTTTCAGAACAGTAAACACAGCTAATACAGTGAGGATGACACATTGAATGCTGAGGAATACACTGCCTTCTAAATATATACTTATATGTCAGACATAAAGTAACTGACTTCCTGCATGCATTGATTAGAAAGCAACAAGTAACTTGCTTTCCCCTATTGTGTTTCCCCAGGGACCACCAGGGCCCCCGGGGCCCCCAGGACCACAAGTAAGTCTTTGTGCCAGAGTTGTTCATGTTGGTTTTGTGTCGCTGAGGTTTATCCAAGACCCACTTGAAGGCAGTAAAATAAAGAACCACAGGCTGCACCAAAGGCTGTGTAGCACAAGACCTTCTGTGTCGGCTGCATACCACGAGAAGTTAATCTTACACTGGGATCGCCTACCCTGAAAAGATTAAACCAGTTCTAGAGCCAGATTTAATTTGCTACTGTAGTCACAGTAGCTTCCCATGAACAGAGAATCCTTGCAGTCTTGACAATATTTGATTATATCTCAGCGGAAAAAATATATGAGTTCATTGTTCCAGCCCACTTAAGTATTTTATTTAACATTCAGTGCTATTAAAAAACTTGCAAAAGAAATGCTTGATCTTTTCATGACGTTGCTCAGTGAATGACTCAAAGTCTGTTGTAAGAAGCACTGGTAGCATGAGATTTTAATTAGTTGTCTGTCTGAATATTTAGGTCTATAAAAATACTTTTAAATCTATAAAAATATTTTGAGGTAAACCTAGACTATTATATGATTGCAGCTCTTCAGTGGTGTCCTACAGACTTGTAAGCCTGAAAAGGCCTTTAAGCATGTTTAAATTTGAATTTTACATTAGAAAACTGAGTCCTACACTTAGTAAATCTTGACCTATTGTTTTTGCAGGGCAACAGGGGCCTTGGCTTCTATGGAGAAAAAGGTGAACAGGTAAAGGAAAACTAATGAATTAATATCACTACTAAAGGACAGGTTGATTCTACTTGCTATTTATAAAGGAACCTATTTTAAATACTCTTTAAATTTGCAAATGTATTATGTAATTATAAGAGAAAAATGAACAAGTATAGTTCTGAAAGTAACGATAATCTCCATAAGGAACGTCATAGCTGAACTAACTTGTACATGTCTAGGTCTAGCTGTGCCCTCATTTACACCAACAAAGAGGTAACGCTTCTGAGATGTATAGAGCCAGACCACTTTATATAAAGTAATAATCTTTATCGTCATTCTGGAAACATACAGGGCAAGAGCAAGTATTGCTATATGTTAATCCCGCACAAAATAAATTTATCTTGCCATCAATTTATTCAGAGGTTTAGAACCATGCTCCTAGCAGGGGCAAATCTGCATTGCTCCTTTTGTTGCAGTTCCTTAGACCCTGTGCTGATCAACAACTTGACAAGGTATTGTACCTGTTAGTAAACGTACCCTTATGCTTTTTGTGCAGGGCCCCCCAGGTCCTCCAGGTCCCCCTGGGCTTCCTACAAGAGAACTGATGGGTGTCCCCTCGGACAAACACAAGGTAACTATTTTGCCAGAATACACAAGGAGCTAAGAGGTCTGCAGCACCAAAACTAAAATATTGTACAAATGTGCTTTCACATGCAGCACTTAAAGACTTTAGTATATCAAGAGAGAAATCCGCTACTTTCCCATAGCTTGGATCATGAAGTACTTATTGAAACTATGGTGGCTGAAGTCATTCAGAAAGCACTTCTCACAGACTAGAGGTGCCTCAGGCAAACCTGTTCTTTTTGTTTAAGTGTGCAACCCCTGGCCATCACTCACATCTTCTCATTCTGCAAGCAGAAATACCTGCTGAGAAATCATTCAATATCTTATTTTTCATAATAGTGAGTGAAATTTTCCTCCTGTAAAAGAAGCATATCTTTAGGGAAGCTATCTGAATTATTGTGTTTGTTTATATAACTTATCTATACGGTGCAGATATTTGTGTATAAGGCTTGTTCATACATATTGGAGAAACCCTCAACAGCAAGATGCAGTTTATTCTCATCTATTGCTTCTTGCTGGGAGCAGAGGTATTCATACCCTGTACACGTATATTCTGTATCAGGCACCAACCTCCAGACCAGTAGTTTTTCATCCCAGATTTGAAGTTAAGAAAGTTCATGTGGCTCATGCAATTTCTGCAGTAAGATAAGTAAATTGGTATGATACTGAAAGATCTAAAATGCCTTTGACAGTCTGCATTAAGTAACATACATGTTGGGATTTCCATGACTAAGCAGAGATGTCTGCATATGAGCTACTTGTCTGGAGAGCCTTTATATTCAGTGGAGATATCATCAATATAGTGAGTAGACTTGAGGCAATAATTTGTCTCATCCTAACAGGAACTCTTACTTTTGATCAGACAGTGCATAGATAATCAGTAGGTAAAAATGGGAGAATGTGCATTTATTTGTAGGCATTACTCAGGCACTCACCACCCAGATGTCTCATGAACAAGCCTGGAAACAACCTGAGGTGTTCACATTCCTAGAAACCTTTTCAGAAAAATTATCAAATATTTTTTAAAAAAACAACCTTAAAAACTTCTTATGAAAACATGCGTTTCATATGACAGGCATATGAATAAAGAACAGCACAACAGTGGTGTTTTTTCTCTTGATAAGCATTTGTCACTTTGTGTTGTACAAAAGTTACTGAGATGTAAATGGGAATGCCTGACATATCTGAATACTTTTTCTTTATTGTTAGGGTGAAAGAGGAGAACCTGGACAAAAAGGGGAAGCTGGAATTCCAGTAAGTCAAGTGGAGAAGAACAAAGACAACTGATAATATTGGAGTTAATACTGGTACATTCTTCAGTGAAATGATGCAGTATAGATATGGAGCAATGTAAGCAGAGACACCAGTTCTGATGCATTAGAAAAACTGAACAACATGATGTGTAGTAACTCCACAGTACAATCAGTTGTTCTCTTGCTGGTTTAACAAAATAAGATTTTCCCTCACACACTTCTTAATTTTAGCTTTAACTATTAATAAATCTCTTCACTGCTGGTGATCTGCTGATCTATGTTTAAAAATTCCACTAAATTTCATTAAATAAGTATATATGGAAATTTTCTCAATCCTTTTCAGCCTACTCTCCAGCACATACAGACTTTTGCTCTCACTGGTCATTAAGTCTGTTGAGTAATCCCATGTGTTGCTGTATCATTTAGAGCTGTCAACCAGGCTTGACTGAATGTGGTTTAGTTAACTCACAGGCAACCTCTAGACTGTCTAAATAGCTTTGTCATTGAGTGGTTCCTTTTTACTTCCCAGAGTGGTTTAAAATACAGTCTTTACCAATTAGGGATGCCTCACTGAGCATTTTACAGAGCTTTATTTTCTCAGATGGTCTGGTCAGCTTCTCCACAAGGTTATGGGAGAAGGTCCCAGTGTGAGCCCTGATGCCCTCCGTGTGCAGTTGCTAGCCAGTTCTTCAGCTGTTGGTCAGATTTTACATGTGTAGGATTTGGTTGACTACATTAGGAAAACTGTAGATTTGTGCTGACGTAGCAAAAGGGGATATGTGTTTCTCCCTTTTCTTTTTCTTCATAATAGGATGGATAGCAGCATGCCTGTGTTTGCCAAATAGTTCTCTGAGGCTACAATTTGGGCATAAGCTGAGTTGCTTAATTGGTTGTATAGCTGAACAATTGCTTTAGCTCTTCTTCAGCGTTGCTGCCACAGAAGAAATAAAGGAGGAGATGACAGGAGAAGCCCTGTCCTCTCCCCAATGGCCCACTCCTGCTATTGTAATGAAGCAAGCATGTTACACTTAATTTTAAGGATGACAGTTCTTTCACATGCAGCTATTATTAGACCCTCCATGTGTTACAATGATGTTTTCTTCCTGTTTAGCTTCCATAAAACAGTGTTACAATTTTTTTGCACATAATGAAGAAATATGTTGACCTGACTTGTAATGTTTCCTAGGGTGTACTTCTCTATGCTCCTGAAAAAGGTGAAGAAGGGGTAATGGGCTTCCCAGGACAAAGGGTGAGTCACTCATTAAAAATTCACCCAGCTGAATGTGCAAATCCAAGCTGAGAGCTTGCCTTCAGGAACAAAACACAGATTAACAAACTATAGAAATGATAGTTCTTCAGCCCACCAGGTTGTGGCCAGCTCTGAACGGCCTGATGTAGTGAAGCAAAAAGGCCATTTTGAAATGGCAGTGGGAGGAGGGTCCCGTGGGACTTGCAGGTATGCCTGTACCATCACTGGGGAGCCTTGTGCATCTCTTACCTACAGCAGTGCTCACTAACCACAGCTACTGTCCTGGTCCTCAGCACAGGCTGTATTGCACTGTTTCCATCTTAGCACTCTTCAGACCCTGGTTAACAAACAGGAGTTTGGTTCTGGCTACTTGTGACCCCAGGAAAAAAGCTAATCCAAATATTACTACCTTGTAGAATCTATGGATGCCTTTTCTGGGGCAGTGTTTCTAAAGTGCTTAAGCAGAGTGAGACCAGTACTCAGCATACACTTTAAAAAAATCTCATCCATTTTTTAAATCTTCATGGTCAATTTACAATGTATTGATTAAGAGATAAATGCCAGATTAGATTTCAGACCTGTTTGTACCATACATGAATCTCATTGAAAAAGTATCTGAACTCTGACTGTTAGTGTTAGAGTTTCAAGCTGTCACATTTATTTTATCTAAGAAATAATAATGGTTCTTAACCATTAGGATGTTAGGATGTCACTTTATTTTGCTGATTTTATTGTGCCTTCATAGGGACTGCCTGGCATCAATGGTTTTCCAGGACTCGGTGGAGAAAGAGTGAGTATTTCATACAAGACTGCTGTTTCTGACACATATGTAGACAATCTGTCTTAAAAGTAAACTGTAGAGGACGAATTCTGCCTGTAATTACACCAGCTGTAGTCTAACAAATAGCATCTGGATTCATCCATCATTGTAATTTTGGGTCAGTTATTTTTCTCATCAGTGAGGAGTAATTAGTCTGTTTTGCTTAAAACATAAGCATGTTTTAAGAGCACTACAGGGAGGTGTCATTTTCATTGTTCCCATTACTGTGACCATGATTTCTTTAATTTTCTTCCTACATGCAGAAACTTACTTTTTTGAATAGCTTTCTGCAGATGTGGTTGAGCTGTATGGTTATCTTGAATATCACAACAAAAGAAGAAAAGGAAACTGATAAATATACCAGCTAAATCTCTGTCCCCATGGAAAAACACCCAAATATTTAAAATAGCATTCTGTCAGACAGAGAAGAGCTCATGCTTTCTGTTCAGTCTCAGAAAAAGGCTTCTTCAGTCAGCATTAGAAATCACTTCTGTGAGGTATTCAAATAGCTGTGGGATGCATGACTCCAGCCTTAGTTGTTTAAGGATTTGTCCTGCCATGAAGGCATAACAATAATAACATGAAACACATGGGACATGAAATTATATAGAATATGAAAAATAACATTTGCACAGCTCTTCGGTCTGATCACAAAACCTGGTGGTGTGAAAGGGAATATGTTATCAGTAATACGTACGTGGAGAGGCTGATGCAAAACCCATTAAAGCCCACTGGTTGACCTTAACGTGGGTTCATGCTCCAGTCAGAAATGGTCAGTGGCTTCCCCTTCTCGAGGGTGGATCTTGGCAACCATTTTAGTGGAAGGTGCATTGGTTTGGATGGAGTATCATTGTATAACGTCTGTATGAGAGGGGACAGCTGCTGGATGCGCTGTTCACAACGACCTTCTTTTTGTTGATTTTCAAGTGATTTGATTCTTAAGAAAGAAAGAAGAATGGCTAAGTCCTGCCTGCACACAGATGAAGTCGCAGTTAATTAGGAAGCTGCTGGCTTCACTTTTAGACCACCAGCTCCACCTAGTGTAAAGAGATTTTACACCTGATACTCAAGAGGCTCCTTTTCTGATGGTGTGATGTACAGTTGCCATTATGGAAAGGTCTCTGAAGCGTTTGGTCCAGTTTGTGGCGTCTTGCTGAGAGCTGTGGTATTTGTAGCACTTCAAAACTGTGGAAGTGACTTAGAGAGCTGGTTATTAACATTCAAGTTCTGTGTAGGAGTTGTTCCCACTGTCAAACTCAGGACATGCTGAATTTTAAAAAAGCTGGCTAATAATCTAACTAGTGTGAATTATACAAACCTACTGGTTTTGGTGAAACTGTGTTAATTGGTATTGGTTGATGATCTGGCCACTGTGTTTTTTACTAAAAGCTCACCTTGTTAACACTAGTCTTTTTCCAGAGTAACGTTTTCTATAGAGAACAAAAGTTGTCAAAGAGCTGAGTAAAGCACACAGAAGAGATCATCTCTTCTGTATCCGCATCACTGAAATCTGCACTTTTCTCTGTGCACCCCCAGCAGCTGAAATACTCTTGTCATGTGGTAGGATGTACCGAGTTTTACCACACGTGTTTTAATCCGCATGCTTTGGATTTCAAACCTTTTAAAAGAACGAAGCGGGCAGGACCTTAAATATTATAACATTTGCTGGGGTAGGGATGGAAAATTTTCTCTGGGATACGGCATGCCCGAGGGTGGGAGAGTTGGATGAAGGTGCCTTCAGGGCTGGTCCCAAGCTCTCCTCGCTCAGCTGGAGAACGCCTCTTTGGCCAAACAGGCTCCAGCCGCCTGGAAAACAGCAAAAAGGACCCATGCACTTCGGTGCTATTTCGCTGCTCGCATTCCAGTGAAACTATGTCCACTCGTAACGATTCAGACTCGTTTATCCCGCAGCCTCCATGGATGGTGCGAGGGTAGGTGCTCCTTCTTTACCTGCACTGCTGCCAGGGGCGACAGCCTGCGCCGCAGCGGACCCCTCTGGCCTTTGACAGCAGTTAGGCTTGGTCTGAAAGGTGGAACTTCAAAACACGAGGAGAATTAATGGTATTGCCCGAATTACTACACCCTAGAGAGACAAAATGCTCAGCTCTGTTGTGTAGTTTTTACACTAACATCAGAGGAAGCCAGCTGCTACAGACCAAATAATTTTATTCTCTCTCTGATAAGGAAAAGTCAATCATTTTTATGTGTATTACAGGGTTTTCCAGGATTTGATGGTCCACTGGGTGGCTACGGTCCTAGGGGAGACAAGGTACTGCTTTACTTTCATTTGCTAGAAGCAATAAACCAGATGTCATTTTGCTTTCTTTTCTTTTCTGTCATGTAATAACAATTGTGTTTGTTGTCATTGTAGAACTGATTATGTGGTTTGTTAACTTGAAATCTCTAAGATTTCTTAAAAGTCACATCAGTGCTTTTGAAAGTCTGTTTCTTTGTGTTTCATGGGCATACCTTTCCATTTTAAAAGAAATTCTCTAGAATAATGTGCTTAGATGTGATACTTCAACTTCTGTTAACAGGGAGAGCCAGGCGAGATCGGTCCTCCAGGACCAATTTCCTATTTTCCTTCCAGCATCCCAAGGAAAGGTACGTCTTCCTTGCTTAGATTGCTTATCTTAGCTGCATTTTACTACCATCTACATAGATCAAAAGCATGAAATTCTGAGAATTCAACTCCTCAAAAAGCTGTTGTTTGCTAAACTGTTCCAGAAGATATAATTGCTTTCCGAGAGAGTGCCCCAATCACCTTTTTGGAGGCAGGTGGTTTCTTTGTCTCTCCTGCTGAAGCTGGATTGCTACACAAAAGGCATCCATGCATTCCTGTGTCCACAGAGAAGAAACAAGCAAAAAAGTGTGTGACTTCGTTGTCCAGTGAAAGGAAGAATGGAAGAGTCTGTCTTCTGCGTCCTGTTTCAGGGACCCTGGATAAAGTGCAGCAATGGCAGCACAGCAGAGACCGTTCTTATAATCTAATATTCAGAAAGAAAAAAAGAAACCCAAACACTTTAAAAAAGCCTTGAGGAATAGAAGAGGATTTTTTTTTCCCCCTTTTTAAATTGACAAATTTCCTGTGTGATCTTTTCACTAGGCTCGTAGCACCCGCTGTCAGCTCTCCTGCAGAGCTGTGGTGGCTCTGGCTGCCCAGACTAGAAACACATAGAAGGTGATATCAGTTTGCCAAGGCCAAAATTATTCCAGGGAAGGTGCCAGCAAACAGCAAGGGTGATTACATGCCGTTGCCCCAGCCTGTGTCCTCGTTCGGTTGAGTTTACTGGTTTTGATAGCCAGAGAGTCTAGCAATGAATGGTTCCCTTCCTCCCAGAGAAAGGGAGCAAGACGCTCAAAACATTGTTCAAATCACCCCGAATACCCTGCCGGGCTTGTAGGAGCAGGAGAAACTGTGTAGAGAGAAGAGGAAGCCAGTGGAGGGCTGGACACGCCATACGTCCTCCAGTACCATTGACCTTTGACAAGAGCACAATACTTTCTGCAGGCAATAGCAGATGTTTTTGGTACTGGGGAGCAGAGGAAAGCTCACATATCGTACCTCTGTTATAATGGCAGCTTCTTGCAGGGAAAGGAGGGGTTCTCCTGACAGAGCTGGTCTTCCGTGCTTCCCAGGAGCAGTGTAGCTCTAGCGGCATATTAGTAAGAGCTGAGAGATGCTCCTTCCTCCTGGGCTTGGTGGGTCCACACCATTCCTGTCACAGGCCATGCTCAGCTCCCAGGTATTTGGGCTTTACAGAAATCTCTCAGATATATTTCTTTATTCAGGCTGAGGCAGCATGAGGTTACAGGTTTTTGCATTTCTAAAGCTACCTTTAAAAAATGATGGTAAATTCTAATATTCTGAAGCCCTTGAAGTTCCTAATGTTTACTTTTTAAGAACTGAGCAATCTGCAGTGTATCATAAGTCGGTACTTATGGATCACAAACAGCATCACACTAACATGTGTTCTGTGGAACCGGGGATGTCTTTCAGGTGCAAGAGGCGATCCAGGCTTTCCAGGAGTTTCTGGACTGCAGGGAGACCCCGGAGAGGAGGGAGATCGTGGGCTGCCTGGTCCTCCTGGGTTCTCTGATGGTAATATCCCAGCAACACGTGTTCCAACAGTTTAACTTTATAGCAATTTTTAACTCGTAACAGGGTCAGGGTGGGGGAGATGCATGTGTGGACCATGGAATATGCAGCGCAGAGTGGTAGATAACTAACTGAGGGGAGCATTTTCCTTCGGCCTTGATGGGGCTCTGGCAAAGCAACTGAAGTGGAGATGATGACAGAGCCTTGCTTCAGTAACTGCTGTTGATTTGCTCAAGTGAAAAGTTCAGTTACCTTTTTTGCTCTACGCTAAATACCTCCATTTTCCTTGCACGTTAGATGCAGTTGTGTGAACTTTCCCTTCTGCTACATTACAGCTCTTTGAGCAGCGTTTTTAAGAAATTGGTCTGACCTTCTTCCCTGGTTCTGTTTCAGCGGATGGCGATAAGCCAGGCTTACCTGGAGAAATGGGACCAAAAGGCAAAAAAGGTGAAGTGGGATCTCCCGCTTATCAGGTGGGCCCGCCTGGGTTTCCAGGTAAGGACGGCACACCAGGACTCCGTGGCCCGCCTGGTCCTGCTGGATCCCCTGGTAAGTGCATGAAGAGAGATGATGGGAACTCACAGGAACGTCTTTGCTTATTTTAAAGATAGCGTTGGCAAGGCAAAGTGAGAAAGTAGATTGAGGGAATGAAACAAAATGGGTGGCAGGGAGGACACACAGGGGAGAAGTGTTGTATGCTCATTAATGAAGGACAGGTTTCCATGGTTTTTAGACATTCTGGCAACATCTGAAAGAAAAGAAGGTCTGTTTTGGGGGGGGGGGGGGGGGGGGGGGGATATGAGTGTCAAGGAGTGTCTGAGAGAGCTGGATTCCTTCCTTAGCCTGGAGAAGAGAAAGCTAAGGGGAATCTTACTGCTATCTTCCCCTACCTCTTGGGAGGTCATAGGGAAAAGGGAACCAGATGCTTCACTAAGGAGCACAGCAGCAGGGCAAGACGCAATGGCCACGAGCTGCAACAGAGGAAGTTCAGCTTAGGTATTAGGAAAACCTTTTTCACCATGAGGGTGGTCAGGCACTGGAACAGGTTGCCCAGAGAGGTTGTAGACTCTCCATCTTTGGAGATGTTCAATACTCAGCTGGACAAGGCTGTGAGCAACTTCCCATAACTTTGAGGTTGGCCCTGCTTTGAGTGGAGGGTTGGACCGGGTGGCCTCCAGAGGCCACTTCTGACCGGTGCTGTGCTGTGCCGTGCCTCTGTGAAAAGCACCAGGCTGCGGTGCGGGAGCAGGACAGGAGAAAAGGATGTGCAGGAGATGATCCGGAGCAGGCAGTCGGTGGTACCATGAAGTACGTTGTGCTGAGGGAGAGGAGCAAAGGAATTCAGGGTGAGAGAGCGCAAAGAATGGCAAGGATCATCTGCCACAGCAGAGGGAAGGTACTGAGAACGGGTGTGGGAAGCTGTGAGAAGAGGGAGAGAGGAAGAGGTCGGAGGGTGGATAACAACAGGCTGGGTTAGACAGTAAATGACATTAGGGGAAACAAAAGGGCAGATGCAGTGCAGCTCGAAAGAATAGGGAGGAAAGAGAAGAAAAGGAAATCTTCAGTAGATTAATTTCTGGTTTTATTTAATTAAACGTCTAGGTTCTCTCTTTGGATTAAAAGGACGGGAGGGCGTACCAGGTAGATTTGGCACGCAGGGTTACCCTGGGCCAAGAGGACCAAAAGGACCTAAAGGTAGGTTATAACTGATAACTTGTTCAATGATCTGCTGTTACACATTGTGTAAAGCTCCCGTTGTATTCTGTCTGAGTTTCTTGAACTATGACATGCTTGGGGACTGATGAATTTGATCTGGGGCTAACACAACAAGGAAACATTGTGTTAGTTTCTTGTAAGAAAAAAAAAAGTAGTACTTTTCTGAAGTATTTGAGAAACTACTCAAGTATTCTCAAGTCTATATACAAAATGGATACAGCTGAATGTCTATTTGTTGTGACAGAGCATTCTTTTTTCTCTTTCCAATCCTTTTTTTAGGCGAAGAAGGGGATTGCAGTAAATGCCTTGTGGGTGATGAAATGAGAAGGGGCTCTACTGGCCCCCCTGGCCCTCCTGGCTTTCCAGGAACCCCTGGCCAGCCTGGGAGGAAAGGAGAACCTGGTGATCAAGGACCACATGGTAATCCTGGCTACCCTGGAGCAAAAGTGAGATACTTGTTTCTTTATTGCGTAGTTTTATATGCCTACTAGAAAAAACCCCCAAGCTATTCTCCATGGAAAAACAATGAAAAGTATGGTTTCTTTTCTTCTGTGCCACTTCAGTAACTTTCAGATTGCTATCTAGAAAATACTGAAAGCCAAAAATTGCTAGGACAGAGGTGAAAATAGGATGTTTGGGGAAGAGCAAAAGATTTCCACATAATCCAAAGTCCATTTAAACAAAGCTCGCTCAGCAGAACCCTTTCAAGCAGCTGTAGTACTGAGTATGATCTGACAATCTAGAAGGGTAACAATTCCAGTAGTAACTTAAGGTTGTTGCTCATAAGATGCATATGTCAAACTGATGAAATATAACCCTGAGTTCTGTTTCCATGGTGCTGAAGAGTTGCTCACAGCATTTTCTTTAGTGGCTAAGGCTGAGTAGTTTACCGCATTTTCTCCAATGCAGTTCTGCAGCTGCAGTCGTCTGCAGGACTCTAGCTCCTGGTAAGCCACAGCTCTGCCAGTGCCATCCTCATGTAGAAGCTCCCCTTCCATGCCACATCCACCTTGGTCCTAGTTAGAGCGTATTAATAAAGATTCAGGCACAAGAATGGGATTACTGAAGAGGAAATAATTCACAGAAAATAACGGGAAGGCAGTAAAATTTAAGGAGACCCTTTTTTTTTCTTTTTTTTTTTTTTTTTTTTTTTTAGCAAGACAGTGGAAATGCATATCTTGATACTTATTTCTTAAGTGGTTCTGTTTCTTTTTTTTCTTCAATGTATGTAACACCAGGGATTTTCAGGTCAGGATGGATTTCCTGGACCAAAAGGAGAAAAGGGAGATTCTTTACACATAACTACTAAAGGTAGAGTAAAAATTCATATCACGTGTATTTTGCTATTATTTTTGGCTGTTATATGAGAGATTGGTCTCACAATGAAAGGTCTTCTTTAGGCACCAAAGGAATCCGAGGAGATCCCGGGCTGCCTGGTATCAGAGGTGAAGATGGTTTCCCAGGCAGAGATGGATTAGATGGTTTACCAGGACAGCCTGGCCTGCCGGTAAGTAGCAAATATAGCTAAATCATTTCTACCACACTCAATCACTAATGCATTTAATTCTGAGGGGTTATGATCACCAGGCTATCCTTCCCTCACAGATAATGATGCACAACCTAGACTGGCTTTGCTGGTATTGATATATTAAATATCAGGTTTACTCTCAGGGTTTTTAGAACAGTCTTTCACTTTTATTTCCATTTTATTTAAACAATTAAGTAGTAGCTAACCTATTTAGGCCAGCTTGTTATTACTGGCTAGTTTGTGATAATTAGTGGTTTATTAGTGACTCCTCCTAGCATTGTCTCAGATTCTGTGTGACTGAACTTCAACAGCTTTGTTACGACTGAGTTAAAGAAAAGCAAAATTTCCTGCAATTTTATGACCTCAAAATGTAGATTGTGTCATCATATATATGCTTGATAGCACCTCACCTAACTAACCGTAGCCATCTAGAAGTTAGACAAGTAGTTTTAGTTTGTTTTCTAAGCTCCTTCTGTAAGCAAAAGAAAAAGTTAAATACCTTGCAAGAGGCATTCATATTGTCCATCATAAATGCTGTTTTGGACCACTGGGAAGCTCTTGTGTCATATTTGAAGATGGGCCAGAGCCATATCATTCAATCTGGACCACAGTGCTTTTTACTACCAGTAAAGATGGTACTTTATATTACTTCTGAGGATGGAAATGTTTTTAGTGATGTTCATAAGATGTTGATTCAGTGGTGAAGAAATATCACTAGAGGAACAGACAAAGAAAAAACTCTGCCCATTTGGGCACAATTTTATGTCAGCTTTTCTCAAGGTCTCAGAAGTAAATGCCACACCAGAACATCTCTAGCGATGCATGTGGTTTCCCCAAACCCCACTCACAGCTTTTCAGAAAGGGCAATAAGCCTCTCCACAGCAGTGGTTCGTTTTGCCCGTATGCCGTTCATGGGCCAGCATATTTAGGGGAACACTCCCACCAAGAGTTCTTCTCTCATGCCTCTTCTGCCATGAGGTCTAAATTAAAGTCAGACTATTTCAAATAAGTTTTATTTGCAGTGTTGATTTAAAGAGCTGGGATGCGACACCTGAGGAGTTGCTGCCCATAAGACATTATTCATGAGAGCAGTTCAAATGTCTGAGTTCTGTTTGTTTCTCAGCAAAGCCGGGGTGACCACCTCTCTTCCCTTCCCGCAGGGTGACGGTATCAGAGGTTTGCCCGGCGATCCTGGTTATCCAGGTGAATTAGGCCCAAAGGGCTTTCCAGGAGAAGCCGGCCCACCAGGTGAAGGATTTCCTGGTCCAAAAGGGTACCGGGGTTCTCCAGGTGACCATGGACAGGATGGAACCCAGGGACCTCCAGGTCTGCCCGGCCTGCCAGGAGAGCCTGGCCAACTTGGTAAGAGACATCCCTGCCTTACAGCAAATCCACGGGGATCGTTACCGAATTGTGTGCAGCATCTGTACGATGCACTGTGGAAAGGGCAGCGTTTGGAGGGGGTTGTGTGGGTAAAAAGGGATTGCTTGTATTAGTCGTGCAGAAATCTTAAAGAAAGGCATACATCAGAAGTCCCAGTAGTTTCGTGTCGGGTATTGAAAGAGCATGAATGAATGTCAGTGCCAGCAGGTTTCAAGCAGCTGGAGGCAATGGAGCAATGTCCTGCCATTGCACTACTCACAGGTGGTTTTCTTGGGTCTTCCCCATCCAACATAAACTTTTAATTGACCAGAGGAAATCATGTGTCCATCCTTCAGAGCTCTTCATAGTATCTCTGCAGCTTTCCGAGTCGCTTCCAGTATAAGAATGCCAGGGCTATGTTCACAAGAGCTCAGGCTCGGAGTTTTATTGCTCGACGTCGAGATGCCTGGCAGAATATTCCAGCCAGAACAAACACCTGCCAACCCTACAGAGTGCATGGGACACAGCCTCCTAACTCTGACAGGGCTAGGTTTCAGGCCTGGATCTAAGTAATATACAGATAGAGAGTTCCAGTATGTTATAGCAAATGGTTTGTGTTGACTGTATGCATAATACATAAGAGAATACATTATCTGGTGTTGTAATAGACATTTTGGTTAGAATTGAGAGCATTTTACAATTTTTCTTTTTTAAATAATAACTGTCTTTTCCCATTCTTTGCTCGTAGACTGTGGGCAGGTCATTGAAGACTTTTCTAGGGGAGATGGAACCGAGCCAATATGGTCAGGTACTGTACCTACAAATGGCTTGAATATATTTTAATATTTCGTCTTATGCTGCTCTTATGGCTTGATACTTTCTTTGTGATGACTGCTTTGGATGCTCTCAATTGTAAACTGTTTGAACTTCAGGTCACAAATAACCATGCATATACTGTACATAGCTCAAAAGTAATTTGATCAAAGTGAACATTCTAAAATTACTACACTTTTAGCTTTGCAATTCAGAAGTTCTTTATTTCATTGCTCCTGCGTGTTTATTGTGACAAAGTAATGATTACCATGCAATCTATAACAACAGTCCCAGAAATTAGGTGCCCAAGAAAATTCAAGCAACTTCTTTTAAGGAAGAACTTTGAAGATTTTCAGTGCAACTTGACATACAAAGAAAAAAACCCCTTCATTTGTACCAAAATCTGACTTATTGCTTCAGGGGTATAAACTGCCCACAGGGAAACAAAGTGGTTTTCTTATTCTGAAAAATACAGTCATCGACGAGGGTGGGCTGCCCTTCCCATGCCAGTCTAACCAGAGCAGCCACTATAGCCCCTGTAAAACAGGCAGAAGAGCAGCTCTTGAGGTGGAGCTCAGCTTGAGTGCTCCCCTGAAAATGCCACCCATGACCAATTGGGTTTTTTAATGAAGAATAAAACCTGTTTCAAATTAGGGTTTTGCCTGTTAACTTCATTCACCTACTTTAACACTGTTGTCTCAACTGCAGGTGCAGAGCTGATGAGAGGCATCACATGAGCACGTATGGTGCAAATAACGCTCTTTGTTTGCAGGCGCGGGCTGCGTGAGGCCACCAAAGGGATCCCAAGGCAAGCCAGGACTGCCAGGAGCCACAGGTGACGTTTTGCCTTCGCTTTTGTTTCCCACATATGCTACGTTTTGAGGGAGATCTTGCAAGGTCGATTAAGGTTGAGCCTCAGCAGGCAGCGAGTTTTAGAAATGACAATGGAGGGGAGCATTAACTTGAAGCTGGCAGAGGGATCTAACCAGCCTGCAGCCCAGGTGGCTGCACCATTCTGGAGCTATTTCTGCCTTTGCTAATGAGCGGCAGCCATGAAACAGAAGACAGAAAGGACAGCCCGTTTGCTACTCTCCACATGCAAGTAAGTGAGAGTATACAGAGAGAGTCTACAAGTTTATTGGTAGAGGGTGTACCAAGGTCTCTCAGAGCTGACTGGACACCTCACAAGGAAAACCCTGAGAGCAGGGTGATAAAAGGCTGCAACGGAGGACTCTGGCACATCCTTCTTACTATTCCTCCTGTGCATTACACAGAGTGCTTTCAGCAAGTGTGAGCCTAAAGTCTTTAACGCGGCTCAGTGTCGTGTCTGATGCAATGCAGTTGCGCTGCCTGTAGCCACGCGTGCCTTCCTTGCGGAGCTGGTCCACCCTAGCCCGGAGGGACCTTCTGGTGATCCTGGGTCTTCCCGGTGGCCCAGCACTGAGGGTTCCCCACCTCCTCCCAAAAGGAAGAGGAAGAGGAGGTGGGGACAGGGTCTGAAGGACTGTGTGGGATGGCATCGAGAGAAACACAAACAGGCGTGATGAGTGGTCATAACGATTGACCTTGAAGAGGGAACCTCTGACCAGCACTGGTAGTTCCTATAAGCTTATGTACTCCCAGCCTAAGCAATAAAGCTGTTTCTTAGTAAATCCTTCTCATTGCCAGCTGGTAAAAGTACTGACAAAAAACATGACTGGGTCCTTCAGAGTTTGAGAAATGTAAAATTCTTGATGCCCGTTCCTGTGCCCCCTGTGCTTTAGCCAAGGTCAGACAGCTGGACTATAAATTTTAAGGTCGAGCCCTTTTTTTTCCAGCACAAGGTCTATTATGGCATGCATGGATTGATGGACTGATTTATCACAGACTAATGGATCTTAAAAGGGAACATTTTATCTCTGTTGAAAGGTGATGCGTATCTCTGACCTATCTTTCCTTAGTCCTAACGCCTTAGTTTGTTGTTAGAATCAATGCTTCTGAAGGTTGTTTTCTTTGCCATCTTTGTAATTTTTTTCTAAGTGTGATTTATTTACTCTTTCATTCATTTGAGCTTGAAGGTTTTTCTTTCAGTGAATACAGTCGGATTTAACTCCTAGCTGTAAGACTGCTGTAACACAAGTGATGCTGTTTTTGTGTGTTTTGTATTTTGTACTCTTGGTTAGCTCTTTAACAAATCTTTCTCTGTCTTTGTCAGCTTATGTGTTTCAGTAATTTTAAGATTTGTTTTGCATCCTTTCCCTCCAAAAACTGGAAAAGGCCCCTTGCTGAGCCCAGTGCAGAACTCTGTCTGTAGCCACCTTTCAACGTGAGGCAGTTTGGGAGCTGGAAACCCAGGAGGAACAGGACACGGTTTACAACTTGTCGCAGCTTCTTGTTGCTGTAGCTGTGTCAAACTACTTTCCTGGAGCATCATTCCTACCCACATTCTCTGGATTGACACAAAAACACCAACACCTCCTTTACACTATTTTCATTGTCTGCTTAGAGTGATGTGGTTTTGTCCACAAGATTTCCTGCCTTCTTTTCAGCCCAGATGGAGCTCTGCTATAGACAATCAGGTCTCTCAGTGTCCTTGGTGCTGATGGCACCCTGTATATCAAGCAAGGAGTCATCTTTTATAGTCTCACACCCTCATGTCCTTGTGTTCCTTTGAAATTCCTGGCAACGTACACAGCCCACCCTAAGTTACATCCTGGTTATTCAGTCGTCTCAAGACCTACATGATTGCTGTTGAATAAAATGTTTAAGTTGTTTTCTGGTTCAAACGTACAGCTAAAGTGCTTGCAAACTAAACATTGGCCTACTATAAAAACTTTTTCTTACTACTGTTTGGCACAACGTGTTAACACCAGCTAACATTGCATAATGAGTTACTGAAATGTGTGGTAAGCAGTGGTTGCGTTCTCCATCTGCTGCCTTCTTTCTCTAACATGGCTTTTTAATTAGTGCAATACTGAACAGAATGAATGAAAGTCAGTTATTACAGATGGGAAACAAGACCAAGATGATATTTGGGTAAGAGGCACATTAGAATTTTTTGAGACCTGAAAACCTAGGATTTTTCCTTTTAATTGCTTTCTGAGAAGTTATTGTTCATATAAAGGAAAGAACAATAGTCCTGTACAGCATGGAGAAAATGCTATTCACACTGCATTGGCTGTTTATGTGCACCTTATTTGTGGTCTTTTTAAAGGTTTCCTTCTCCCCTTCACAAACAACAGCTAAAACTGCAAAAAATCATGGTTAAATAATGGAAATTCAGAAAACTAGAGTAGAAAAAAGTATCAAAATTCAAGTGATCTTTTCCTTGGTTTGTCATAGTTAGAGGTGGAGAGAAACTTGCTTTCGGTGTAATAAATAAATGAGTTGTAACTCATGGTGATGCTAAGCAACAACACTTAAAATGTGAAAGCGTGTTGTTGACCTTCAAGCCTGAGCTGGGAACTTAAAATTTTGAGTTCAAGGAGCTGGGGAAGGTAGGGAAACAAAGTGTTCCACAGGAATTATTTTCAAAGAACTTCACAAAAAAAATCTTGATCTTGGAATACAATGAATTAACAAGACTCATGTAATAAAACTGTTGCGGGGGGGGGGGAATTAACAAAAGAATCCTACGAAATGCTTGCAGGTTTTGAGATGTTAAGAAACAGTAATACTTACCCAAATGTCAAATACTACATCATAGGCAAGCAAGGTCTCATTTTACCTGTCAGGAGCTGAACATGAGATCAGTGCCAGAGGAACGCTTTTTCAGGGCACAGTGCTGCTTTTACTACTGAAGCTATAGACCTGTACTGTTACAAATATAATAAGTAGGCTAGTTAATTTGTATTCAGTTTCTAGGATGATTAGATCTAACCTTTAGCCCTACATTTCTGTTTTGTGGTTATCTAAACCAGCCTGCTCTTGTTCTGTGATCAGTATAGCAGGGAAGGGAAAAAATTTGTCCCTCGTACAGCATCTTGTCTATGCCCATTTCTGTTGAGCGTTCTTCTTCGGCATTGCCTTTTGACCTTAAGCTAAAAACCTTAATTTACAAAATATTAAAAGTCTCCAAAAGTCTGTGAGACTAATTATTTTCACCCTAGTAGTCTCCATATCGTCAGTCTTTAAGTCAGGCTAATCCATGTTTGTAAGAGCACTTAGCCTAGATTTTTGGTCCATGTCTTGGCATCTTGAATACTGCTAAAGAGCTACAGTATAATCCCATGAAATTTAAGAAAAAGTTTCATCTTTGCATCCAGAAACACATCATGATGATATTTACCACTACCTTTTCTTACCTTATATGCACGTTTCTCTTTTGTTTGTTCAGATCACACTTTCTTACTTTCTTTTCTTTTATATTGTTTAGGTGCAAAAGGTGCAAGAGGATTCCCAGGTGATCCAGGTCCAGTGGGATACCCAGGGCTAAATGGCACACGAGGTGATCCAGGTCGGGAAGGATTCCCAGGTCCTCCAGGTATGTTGAAATAATTTGTCATTCTTTATATACTTTTGACTTCTTCACTACAGTCACTGAAACACAAAAACTTGATTCCAGATACATTTTTGACTTATCTTCCCTTCTACATTCAAACAATAAACTATTATACAAAACTGCTACTTTTCAAATCCAAAAGGATTTCCTGCAACTTCTATAATGATGAAAAGTAACATAGATGCTAACCTTTTAAAATCTACTTTATAGTGAAAAATTATAAATGTGATAATAAAAATTCATTAAGTTCATGTAGAAATAAAGAAATTCAATAACAAGATACTTCAGATTCCAAATGGAATATATTCAGAATAATGATGCAGAAAGCAAGAAAATACTAGTATTAGTATTTCTATTTGACTTTTTCCAACATTAGTATAAATTATACTGGACATATCAAAGGCTGAGTACTAGCTACTCACCTTGCCTCTAGATGACTGTGTTTCCAAACATTGTTTGCAAGTGTTCAGTGCCTGTCATATTTTATGCTAGTCTATAATAGGTACAGATTAAATCTCAGGGCTTCTGTATCTCTCCAGTGTTCCAGGACGTCCAAGACACATCAATTAATTGCATGTATAGTCGATCTGTTTGTAGATAGTAAGTCAGATGAGCCTAAAATAGTGCTCCTGCATACCCATGTAATAAGCTGCAGTGGGTGTGTTCACAGATCATCAGTCAGTCCAGCAAGAGTTACTGCCAGAAACTACCACTTCGCTGTGGCTGACCAGGTTAATTTGGTCAGAGAAATGGGCACTGAGGGTTTTTTGTAGCACAATTCAGAAGCCATTGATGCATCTTAATTTAGGAGCTCTTTAGAAATTCTCTCCATCTATCTCTTTTCCAAGTACTAAATCCTCACAGATACCAAAGTGCTGCAAACTATCCCAAATCCAGTGCCCAGGTGCTGCTTTGCCCTAAGGCAGCACACGACCTGAAATTATTCTCTAGGCTCATCTACTGCATCTGTAGTAGCAAAACAGAAGGCAAAAGGAGAGTTGTTGCGTGTCCTGGTCAACAGGCAAGGGATGCATTGTAAAACATGGCTCTGTGCAGCGTAGGGCAGGACCACGCACTTGTACTTCCCCTGCTAAGCTCTGCAGAGTGCTCTAAAAGCTAAATTAGGGCTCCCATGCCATACGGCTCCCAGGCCACAGGGTGGTCAGCACTCAGACCAATTTTCTGCAGTCTTCCGTACTGTCTTTCACTGGTGCTTGGACTTAACTTCCAGTCCAGGTCCAGTTTCCCAGTCCACAAGAAGCCTTTCCCCTGTCATTTGTGGTATGGGGAGCTTGTGCCCTCCCGGTCGTTCACCTGAGGGTGGAGGACGGGGACGGTGGTCTTCCTCCATCGAGGGCGTGAAGCGACTGGCGTTGGTGCCTTCAGATGTGTGGGGAACAGCAACAGCGATGACCCATCTGGGCAGCTCCCCCAGGTCTTCCCAGTTTACCAATATGCATTCACTGATTTATTCTTTTAAATTTGACTCCCTGAAATGTCTTACCCCTGCTGCATATCAAACCAGGTTTTTGTGTATAGGAACCGGTTTTTTGTCCTTGCAGAATAAGACGTTTATAAAATGCTGCAATAGCTGTGACAAAATAGTTGCACAGAAGTAACTGTGCTCAGAGCTGGGGATCTTTCATCACCCAGGCACTAGGTATCCTGAGGGGTCACCTGTAAGTCCTGCTGATTTCCACGTTTGGTCAAATGTTCTTATAAATGCTATGTGGTTTAAAAACATTTATATAAGACTTTGTTTGATTCTACAGGTTTCTGCTAAGAACAAATGACAAACTGAATTGCAAATTACAATAATATAAGAAGCGTTATGATGGTGTATCTAGGATTTGAACTCCAACATTTGTAGCAAACCCTGTGACGCCCAGTCCCTGTTTTATTTATAGGTTTTACTGGCCCCAGGGGAGACAGGGGCCCCAGCGGTCTGCCTGGACTGCAGGGACACCCAGGCCTTCCAGGAAATCCCGGCGCTCCGGGAGTGCCAGGACCGAAGGGCTTTCCTGGTGACGTTTTGGGAGCGGCAGCAGGTTCCCGAGGGGATGTCGGGCTCCCCGGCTTTCCAGGGTTGAAAGGCCTGCCAGGAGATCAAGGAGTACCGGGAGCTAGAGGTAACAGCTACTTCTAATAAAGAAATGTTTGGGTAAGAGTGTGATATAAACGTAGCCAAGTTATAGAGATGTGAGAGCAGTAAGAGACCGTGTTAGGACGCGTTGGAGGTACTGGTGACCCCAGCATCAAATCCCAGTGCCTGACGATCTCCCATCCCTTCCCCATCTACCTCAACTGTTACCAATATGCCTGGCACCTCCAAACACCTTGTGGAGATCCATTGCTTATGACCAGCGCTCCTTCACATTGCACTGCATGGAATCGGCTACAGTAGGATACCAGAGAACCAGATTTTGCTCATCTTTCTTGTGTTCAGGTGTACTGTTAATTTTTCACACTGTAGTTAAGGGAATGGTGCTGTAGTTGTTATCCTGACTTTTCACTTACGTACTGTGTACTACTGAGATGGTTTCCCATGCCAGAAGATGTTTGGATAATACATGGCTTTGCAGAATAGCAAATTGCAGTAGTGCAGAATTCGTAAATTTTAAGTAGGAGGACATAGTGTTTAGTAAATGTTGATAAGCCATTTTACCTGGTCAGTCTTTGGGCACTCAGAAACAAGAAAAAGATAACATTATATACTTATTCATAACTTCGGGGTGTTCATTTTATTTCATTATTTCACAGAGGTTAAAAAACATGCTAAACTCCCTATAGAAAACCATAGCTTCTCTACAAAATCTGAGTTTGTTACTCTGAATTCTGTAGAGGGCTTTCAAAAGCACATGTGGGAATTAAGCATCCCCTGCTACACCATTTCAATAGCATTTAGACACATAGTTAAATTTAGGACTGCTGATTACCCCCCTTGCCCTGTTGTGGAAGTGAGAAAGGAGTAGTAACTGAGTGACTAACTCAAAGCAAGGAGCTGTATCACAGGAGTGTGGTTTGGAGACTCTTCTCATGATTTTCAATACAAATTAAAAAAGAAAATAAGAGTATCATCTTATGTGAGTTATTTGAAGTGGGGAGAGCTGGTTTCACCTTTAGTAGAGCCCCCGAGTGAAGGAAAGGGATGAAGGCAGCTCTGTGGCACTTGGCAAGTTTGAGAAAAGACAGAAGACATCACTAACACCTCTGAAAAGGGGAAGAAATTCAAGGTAAAACATGGATTGAAAAGGAAAAAAAATTGTGTGACTTTGTGCCTTCTTTCTAAGCATTTCTGTAGTTTTCAGTAATAATAAGTACAGTGAAAAGAAAAAGCACTACTAGTTTGTCTGATCTTGGTTTATTTTAGTTCTGACAGAATGGCTCCAAAAAAAGCATGTGAATTTTTGTATGAGTCTTTTTTTTTTCTTTTAGTTTTATGTGAAGTAGCTAGTGATTCCTTGATATTATCTATGCCACTTAAACTACTAGCCCTTCCGAACAGAGAACTAAAGCCTCTATTCTGTCATTGAGAAAACTCACCTTATGTGACCTCAGTTATAAAGCACACCTAACTGCCATCAAGCCAATGGACCTACACTGATGTAAAACCTGAATAAAGAGAAGCAGATTCACTTGGCCTGGATTTTAAGTGCCGTGTACTTTTGAGGTCTTGTATGCTGCTGCTTCTCCAATCTGAATGCAAAGCAGGCATTACCTTTTAAATCTTGACACCCCCTTTGCTCTTACATTGTAGAGATGTAAATTTTCACCCAGTGCACTGTCATGTAGAATCAGGGCCTTTTTGCTTAGGAATTTGTATGAATCTTGTAACAATGCCTTGTAACGACCTTACTTGAAAATTTCTGAACACCACAAACCCAGAACCCACTGTCTGCCTTAAATGTTCCCATTCCTGCCCATCACATTTTAGAAAAGATAGAGAGCATTACTTCAGTGGTTCAGTCACCTCCTTGATTTGATTCTTACAAAGATGTATGTGATAGAGAGAGAGGTCAGGAATTACAGAATTATTGGGGTTAAAAGTGGAAGAGACCTGTTCCATCTATATCCACCTGGTGCCAAATTGTTTCCATTCATTTGAAGGAGCCAGTCAACCTTTCCGATGCAACTAACGAGATCAGTACTGGTAATGTCAATTATTTTAAAACTAATGAGCAGTCTTTTAATTTGCTTTTCCTGTTCTTACTGAATTTTCAGAGGAAGAACATACCCTGAAGGACCAGTGCACACACAGAAGTGATATGTAGTAATCGGCTCTCTAGATATTTACGCTCTCTAATGCATGATTATGGTATTTTAGGAGCGGATGGTAACCCAGGTTTGCCAGGACCCAAAGGAGATCCAGGGCCGCAAGGTCTCCCTGGCTTGATGGGACTGCCAGGAACACCAGGAACACGTGGATTCCCAGGGGCACCAGGAAACTCTGGGCCAGATGGCAGGCCTGGCTCTCGAGGACCTGTTGGTGAGGAAATACCGCGGTCCTGCGTCACTCCTCCTGCCAGCGCTCCGTGGCACGGCAACCGTATGGTTTCCACAGCGGGAAGTTACGCTTGGGGTTGTGGCACGTGCCACGCTTTAATTCCCAGCCGGGGAGATGACAGTAATAGTGCAGACGCTGCAATTGCAAATTGTGCTGGTATCGCAGGTGGGAGGTAGGGGTGGTGGTGGTCCTCGCTAGTAGAGCTGCTGCTTTTCCTTCCATAGCCACCTACCAAGCCAGGTCAGAGCTTGCTGGTGGCAGACTGGGAGAAGGGAGCTACCGAACGGGAGGAGTCTTATGGAAAAGGGGCTTAATTCAAAGAGGAGAAGGTCCTGTTGGGAGTGGGTACAGAACCAAGCTGGTAGTGGACTGGTTTGCATTGATGAGCTGCTTTGTCTTTATAATCATTTCTGCGATTCTTTTCTGGAAAAAAAAAAAAAAAAAAAATCCTTATTTCCCTCCCCCTCAACATGAAGCTGGTGGGATAGCAGTTTTCTCCCTCTTGAGCTACTTTGTATGAAATTATCATGTGTGTCCAAACACTTTTTAATCTCCCTGTTGGCATGTTCGCACGGCAGGTCCACCTGGTGCTAGGGGAGAAGATGGTGAGCAAGGTTTTCCCGGCCCCGTGGGCCTGAAAGGTCTGTCCGGTGACAAAGGTGAAACGGGTTACCCGGGATTACAAGGTATACCTGGCGTGACTGGTCCCCCCGGCATAAGCGGACTGGCTGGCTTTCCAGGAGATAAAGGTGAGCTCTGGACAGTTGCTTTGAAAAAAAACTAACGTTGCTTACAGCTGTTCTGTGCTGAGATGAACAGGACGTGTTCTCTGCTGGGCTACCTCTGTTTAAAACAGAAGAATTAGGGTTGTGTGCCTAATATATTCCAAAATCACTGTCTGTTTTCCTCTGTGTTGTGCTTGGCAAAATGCTAGCTTGTGACATGCAGCCCTATTTAGAAAGGCAATGGCTGTTTTATTTCTCCTTTTAAAAAATATACAGTATTTACTCTTTTCTCTCTCCAAAAGTTCTTCCCTTGTCCCAGTCCCACTGGCTCTCAGGGAAACTGAAGAGATGTTTCTCCAAACCTTTGCTTGAAAGTTTTTTAAAGCTGGCAGTTGTGCACTGAGCAATGCCAGACACAAGACCTCAATGTTTACTTTTACCAGGATACTAATCTTACATATAGAGAAGGTGAGATTCTCTCTTGCCAGCCACGAAAATGCTATGTATAATGCAAGTTGTCTACATCGTGCAGGGAGTTTCAACAGGATTCCAATCCACTGAAGCCAAGTTAAACGCAAAGAGGGGGCGAATGCCTAAAAATGCATGTTGCAATTCCATCAGTTGGAAAGATAGGACTTTATTCCTTGGACAACTCTGGAGTACTGATCAGCTCTCACTTGGGAGGAATGAAGATCTCTTTGTTAGCATGACCCGTGTAAAACAGCGTGCTCTTCTTTAGAAAAGAGGAGCACAGGAATTTTTGGTGAGAAAGGGCCAGGCTGTCGTAGAAACTTGGTTTGTATCTCTACACGTAGAAGAACGGACTGACTACAGACCTTGTGCAGAACTAGGTGCCTTTCTCTAGCTCGTCCGTAGGAGGGGGGTTGAGCTGATCTTTCAGAAGAAGACACGAAGTTCTGGTCACCTCCACAACATCTCCTCTTGGCCAGCTGAGGCAGTTCAGGGTACCCCTGCCCTTCTCTACCTCTCGGAGAGCTTGGGTGCCTGATCTAGAGCTGCAGATTGCCCTAGGCATCACGGCACCCCAAAAAATAGGTACTGCTTGCTGCACTGGAGTTTTCATACCGTTTTAGTCATGTGTTGCTGGTTAATATTGACTTAGTTTGCAGAAATCTGAGTGAGGTAACAGTTCTCTTCCCGTTCTTTCTTTCAAGGCTTAAAAGGTTCATCTGGCATCGATGGTTTCAAAGGCATGACAGGCCTAAAAGGAAGACCGGGCATCAAGGGAATCAAAGGAGAATTTGGCCCGCCGGGGGCTCAGGGCGATAAAGGCTCAGAGGGTGCACGCGGCTTTAAAGGTATTTGCTTATGGATGGTACCAGTGTGTTTGCTTTTCACATCTGGAGGACTATTTTACAAGGACGCAAAGACAAGGATGACACATTTTTCACATGGTATATTTAGCTCCTCCACATTCCTCCACCGATTTCACACATGGGCCTCTGGCTGAGAGGCCTGGATTTTAGGCTCAGGGAAAGGTTACTTCTTTGTAAATCTTTATACGTTTAAGGTTGGAGACAGACATCTCATTATTCAGCTGAGCTCAGATAGTGGCACCTCTGGGCATGTACAGAACTCAACAGGGCCTTTTCCCAAGAAGCATAAGGTGTTTGGGGGAAAAGACTCAGATTTTGCTCCAGTTGCACTGTAAAGGCACTGAAATATTCAGAAAACCAGGCAATTAAGTAGTTAAAAGTCAGAAACATATCAGCTGATATCATCAGTGAAATGAAAACTCTAACTCAGTCCTCTCTTTGCATACAATTATCTTTAAATACATGCTTTACCACAAGGCCGAAATGTTCTTTCTAGGGACCCTGAGATAGGTACTTAAGAAAAAGCAGTCTGCAGTTCAAAGGCTGCAAAACAGTGCTGCCAGTAATTCAGGGGAGGTCTGAGCAAAAGGCAAGTGTGAAAACAGCCCTGTGAAGAGAAGTGCAAATCTACTTCTTGGTGAAGAAGTCCAAGACAGTGCATGATCGTAGGAGACAGGTCTGGGTGGCTGGCCTGTCTCTGCATCCCACAAAGAACTAGAGAGTCATACAGTCTATTTGGGTCCTTTCTTCAGGATGTTATTTACTGATGTCACTACTAACCTTCAAATCAAGAAAATAACTGGTAACAAATCCAAACACTTTCTTTCGCCCAAGGCTTTTTGACTGAGAGTTTCCCTTTCAGGGGAAGTAACCTACTTTTCTGTGCTTTCTCCATTGTGCATTTTCGTTTTGTTATAAACACATGACACCTAAGTGATCTGCTGGGAGGTAAATTATCTGTCACAGAGGAGTCTGGGTCCAGCTCCCCAGGGTCATATGTACAAAAATTTAACTCAGTTTTTGTGTTTTCTTATGCTTGACTGTTCTGCTGACACGTTGTATTGACACAGGTAACTTTTTATGCAAGTGGATTTTCCATAGCTTGTGCAAGATTATCTATTAATCCCTTTTTGCTAAATTCACTCTTCTGTTCACTTTTCCCAACACAGGGCCGCTGACTAGCTTTTTGTAACATGGTCGGGTTTTTTACCCTTTAGGTGACCGTGGGGATCAAGGCCCCCCGGGAGAACCCCCAAAGCTCAAGCCCAGCCTGATGTTGGAAGTTAAAGGTGAAAAAGGAGACGTTGGAGAAAGGGGCACGAAGGGATTCTTTGGCTTAAAAGGTCAGTGGTTACAGCAAAACAAAGCAAGCACATTCAGGACTATGGATCGGTGTCCTTTATCAGTTACCATATTAAATATTCCCCACTCGTCGTACCACTGCGCTGCAGCCCCCCCAGCAAAGTCTCCGACAGCGAAAGCTGAGCTCCCGGCTGCATTTCATGGAGCCAACCCCGAGGAAAGCTGCGTGGGGTTATGTCGTGTGTGTGTGCTGCCTTTTTGTACTAGCGCATCATGGTGCCGTGCTAGCAGGAAAACTTCTTGCACGCAAGCAACTGCGTGTCAGCCTTCCCAGCGCTAACAGTTTAAGTCTTTATTTTTCTTCTTCCCCGCCTGCAGGTAGCAAGGGAATGCCAGGTGTTCCCGGAAAGACGGGAACTCCAGGGTCCCCTGGGCATCCCAGCTACGTGGCCGGTGTGAAAGGGGACGTCGGTGCGAAAGGGCTGACAGGTCTGAAAGGGTACCCCGGTCCAGCCGGCTCTCCTGGCATCAGAGGCTTCCCTGGCAGCACCGGAGGCAGGGTGAGTTCATGCCCGTGAGGGAAATAAGGGTGTCCTTGTGCCAGCATTCAGCTTCTCTAGGGAGCGGCGTTCACCCCTTGAAATTGTGCTGAACAGATAGAAATGCAGTAAAAATTGAATAGATAGATCAAATATTTTTGCTCAATCCCTCCAACGTTCATTAAGCAGAGTCCTTTCTTTTCTTGTTGGGAGACATCCAGATTTCATGCGCCAGCTTTTTGCTGATGAGGACCCAGACAGTTCCTTCTAGGTCCTTGGTCCTGTTGCTGTAGCTGTTGGTACAATTATTCTCAGCGCTGGGCTTACTCTTCCCTTTCTCCCAGGACTGATGGTACCACTGCCAAAAATTACTCACTGTCACTCATCTAACAGTAGAAGAGACGCGTCTAAGAATCTCAGCTCCTAGAGGGTAATTCACCATGATTCACTTTGGCTGCAAAATAAGTTACACTGGAAGAAATAAACTCTTAAAAAAGGCCTGACAGTCAACTCACAGACATAGTTTATTTAAGAGAGCCAAAAACTACGTTCCTTTCTCAGGTAGCTTTGCCCTTAGATTTTAATAGGACTTTTTCCTAACCAAGGACTGCAGGACTGTCGTGGTTTAACGCCAGCTGGCATCTAAGCCCTACACAGCAGCTTGCTCACTCCCCCCTGCAGGAGGATGGGGGGAAGAGAATTGGAAGGGTAAAAGTGAGAAAACTCATGGGTTGAGATAAGAACAGTTTAATAATTGAAATAAAATAAAATAGTAATAACAATAATGTAATGAAAAGGCAAATAAAAGAGAGAGAAATAAAACCCAAGGCAGACAAGTGATGCAAATGAAAATGATTGCTCACCACCAACCAACAGATGCCCAGCCAGTCCCCAAGCAGCAGCAGCCCCGCCAACCTTCCCCCTAGTTTTATTGCCGAGCATGACATCATATGGTCTGGAATATCCCTTGGGTCAGTTGGGGTCAGCTGTCCTGGCTGTGTCCCTTCCCAACTACCTGTGCGCCCCCAGCCTCCTCCCTGGTGGGGTGGGGGGAGAAGCAGCAAAGGCCTTGGCTTTGTGTAAGCACTGCTCAGCAATAATGAAAACATCCCTGTGTTATCAACACTGTTTCCAGCACAAATCCAAAACCTAGCCCCATACCAGCTACTGTGAAGAAAATCAACTCTATCCCAGCCGAAACCAGCACAAGGACTCACTACCATGTATGTGTAATAGGATGTTCTTAATTTCACACTTGTCCCTTGGTTTGTACTGGTTTGGTTTAACTGATTTCAGCCAAATGACTCTATAAAGTACTACGGAAATTCAAAAATGGTAAATTTAATAGCCTTTTTTCAGTATTTCCAAATTGTGCTGCTTGGAAGGTTGAATAAATCCTTACCCTCATTAACTGATACCTGTTTTCAATCATATGATAGGGAGAAAAGGGCATTCCAGGAACTTCAGGCCATTTTGGTACTCCTGGATCACATGGTGAAATAGGTAAGTTTGTTCTCTGATCTGAGCACTCTTTGTATTCATTACCCATCAAATGTTCAACACTAAGTTCTGAAGAGTCTTAGGGGGTCTTCAGTCTTAAAGAGTCTTCGTACAGTCTTACAGAATGATATTGTAGATGTGGGAGGCTGTGAAAAGGTTAATACTGTTAAATTCATGCAACATGTACTGTCTACAGATAAATCCATCCATGGCAGGGAGGGCGGCTGTTGTAGAGACTTTATCGTTTTCTTTCTTTAACTTATTCCTCTCTTATTCTAGAAAGATAATAATTACTGAATTTTGCCTCAGAAGTTGCAATTCCTTCAAAACAGGAAAGAGGGTTTAAATTAAAGTCTTACTGCTTATGTGTTCATTTTTGCTTAAAATAGGTGAGCCGGGAGATACTATAAACTTACCAGGAATGCCAGGCCTTAAAGGGGACATTGGTGTGCCAGGCTTAACAGGTATTAATTTCACAGTTGCTCTGGATGCATTACTTTTCACATACCAAAGTCCACAGAGGAAGGGAGGGGGAGCTTACCGTGGGCTTTCGGTGGGTGTTGAACCTGCGCTCTCATGACAGCTCCTGAAGAGGTTCATCTTTTCTTTGTTGGAATGAGTATGTGCTACGTTTACCGCTTCAACTGAAAGTACAGTTATAGCAGTAAACATCAAACATGTGCAACTCCAGTAAACATTTCTATATATTTTTTTGCCATTGATGACAAAAGGAACAATATCAGGCCATGATGATGGAAGATGGGATAGCAGTCAGGTCAATTTTGGATTGGGTTGGTTAGGTAATGTACTAAAATTTCCCTGCGCGTGAAGTACACTTGAACATCAGTGATATTCCACATAATTTGGGGAGTACTTTTAAAAACAAATTCAGTGATGGTTTGGCCAGCATGCTGTAGATGACTACTGATACTCCCAGATTATGCAAGCACCCTGACTAGAAGAATATTTTTATGCGGCAAGACCAGGACCCATTCAGTAACCAACTTCACATTATGCTTGTTATCTTAGGGTCGTATACAGATTATGAAAAGAATATACTGTTTTTGTGGTTTTCCAGGCACAAGAGGCGGCACAGGACAAAAAGGCGAAGGTGGTGATCCTGGTTTCCCTGGCATTGAAGGCCTCAAGGGCACGCAGGGTATCCCTGGCTCTGTGGGACAGGAAGGTAAAATATTCTTTTTAATGCTCTAAAGAATAAAACTGTTTAAGAAGAGAAAGACAAAAAATCTTTTCCCTCAAAAGAAAGTCATTAAGTTTTTTAATATGTTGATCATGCTGTAAGTTGGTAAAGAGCAGTGAAAAGGATGTGGAACTCGTGGTAGTACTTAAGAGGAAATTCCAAAAACTTAACTTGGCTTCATACCAGTTTTACCTTTTTTATAGCGATCATGTGTCTGGTCAAAGTGTTGTATTGCTGGCATACTCGGGTGTTCTAATGCTGTCTCAATACCACAAAGAGATGGGCTTTTTAGTGCTGTTTTCTGCCATAAATGAAGTCAGTATCCCCCAGGACCCAGTAACCCCCAGTTACTCAGGAGCCTTTGAGCCAGGCTCGTTGCCTGACTGCACAAGAGTACCGGGGAACCGAAGTCAGGTTCGACTCTGGCTGGATCATAAACTCGGGGCTTAAGAACATGTCTTATTGCAGGACGATCATGAAAATGTTCTTTCAGAGCAGTTGCTCCACATTTCTCATATAATTATAGGGCTTAGAAACTCCAGCCAAGACTGGAGCAGTTTCGGCAGGTACCTCACTGGGAAACAGTCCTTGTCCGATCAGCTTTCCAGTTGGAAAGGCAAAACAGATGGCAGCAGAAGAGGAACCTGAGGTGAACATAAATGAAATCACTTATTGTAAGTGGCAATAGAAGTAAAATTATCATTTCAATAAGGAAATGATAATTTCCTCAAACACAGAGGAGCCCACTGCATTTCTTAGGTTGTCAGAAACCTGAAGTTTGTAATGAATCGTTCTGCTACACCTTGCCTCTCCTACCTTTGCTCTCTTTAGTTTTCTTCCACTTGGATGAGCGGTGCAGTGTCATACAATGACATTAGGAGGGGAAAGCCTTCGTATTGCTACCTGGGAGAATGGAGGTAGCCCAAGTCCGTGTTTTGGGCTATCGGTTTTAAGGACACTCATGAGCAATGATTCATCGTTGTTGCGCAGGTTTGCCAGGACTGGTCGGCCCCCCAGGGCAGCAAGGAAGCCCCGGGACACCTGGATTTCAGGGCGAAAAGGGAACTCCCGGCTGGCCTGGCTTACCGGGACAAGCAGGTATTTGTACAGCTTCAGCTATTCACTCGTTTCAGTGTTAGCACTTCCTATTGTTCTTTTGGGGTAAAGAAGAAGAAAGGGGGCTTTTTGCCATTCAGAGTGGCAGAGTTCCTTCTAGTAAACATTTATTCCTCATAACGTCCAGGTGGATTAACCAAGACCCATGTGGTTGCTTTCTGATTTATGGCTGCTGAAGGACTGGCGTCTCCCGAGCTCACTTTAACTGCTGATGACCTCCCTCAACCAGGAAAGCAGTTTACAGGAAACATTTTCATTTTTTGTGACAGTTGGGAAGAAAAAACAAAAGATTATGTAAAATGCAGCAAGAGTAGTGATATACCGTAGTAGAATATTATGATGTGGCATTAGATAGCAAACAATATATTTGTCCTACATCATCATCAAAAACTGTGAACTGATCCAACATCTGGTTTTAAGGATAAATGATACATGGCTCAGACAGAATTCTGCTCTCAAAATATAGGTGATAATTTAAAATGAAGCTGTTTGTATCACAGAAGCTCATTGGTTGCCACCGAATTCCTTAATATATTAAGTAAGTAAGCAGGTTTTTTTCTACAGTACACCCAGAAGTTGCCCTGCTTTTAGTAAGATTATCTGTCTGAATCTGCATCAAATCTAAGCTAATACGGTTATGAAGGCTGCCTTTATAGGCAGTGAAGAGAGAGACAGACACTTAGTTTTTGAAGGTTCAATTGTGCTCCAGAGCTCCGGCCACTCATTAGGGATACCTGTCTAGCTTTAACATCACGCTTAACACTTTGACAGGTACAAATAGATAGGATAAATTTTACTTGTAACAGCAGCAGCAGCAGCTATTAGACGTTTTGTTGGTTTTTTTAAATGAGGCAGTGTGAATTTCTCCTGAAGAGAGCTTCATTATAATCACATTTAGAGCCTACAATTATGCCATAATTGTCTTGGTTTGAGGATTTTGGAAAACTAAATGGTTATTAACAAAATTGTGGCAGCAAGACTGGAACGAATGGCATGCTACCAGATGGATCAGAGATATTTAAAAAAAAAAAAAAAAACTGGCATAGTGAATTTATTGGATAATAACAAAATCTGCCAATCACAAAACCGTAGTGTGGTGTATTTCATAATAAGCTTATTGTAATGAATTAATTTGCATATAATACACAAGATTTTAACACAGAATAGTATTTATTCAAGCATTTGAATTTTTTGCCTAGGAATATAAACAGACTCATAGAAACTATTGTGATAATCATGAATGTAATTTTAAAACAGGCTTGCCTGGCTTAAGAGGAATCAGTGGACTGCATGGTTTACCGGGCACTAAGGGCTTACCAGGATCGCCAGGTAAGTGAGACTCTTACTCTGCCTCTTCACAGGCACAACGTTGTGCTGGCTGCAAGCCTGGTCGGTGAGATCTTTGCAGTCTGACTTTAACTGTGTCATCCAAAGCCCAATGTGGAATTTGCTTCATTATTGTGGGCTCTGGCAAACAACTTCAGACACTGTGTGCTGCCACACAGATGGGTTAGAACACAGCTTCCAATCATAATTTCTTTCCTCTTATTAAGTTAAAGCCTCAAGGCCTCTTTTTTCCCCATTATGGGCCATTTTTCCAAAGAGCCGTTACAGACTCACGTATTTAGTGAATCCACATGCTCTATATATGTACATTAGCATGCTGGTACGATGTTACACGCAGAAACATTTCGGCTTCCCTCTTTTTGTACAACTCCACAACAGGTCCAGACGGCTACGGCTCTGCAGGTGTCCCAGGTGCCGTGGGTGACAAAGGCGAAGCGGGAGAGCCGAGCAGAGTGGAAGGCAGCCGAGGACCTCCGGGACAGAAGGGAGAAAGAGGCGTTCCAGGTTCGTGTTCCAGAGAACAGGAGCTACTTATTATTTGTTTCAGCAGTGGGCGTTACAGGTGTCACAAAATGCAGTATAGTGTGCGCAGCTGTATAGGAGAGCTGTCTCGGCCATCAGCTCCCAGAATACTTTTAATGAAGCTCCAGTTACACAAACGCAATGGCTTTTCTTTCTTTTTGTTGCAAATCCGCCAATGTTTACCGTTCTTCTGAAAGCCTCACTGTCTGTCAATGTGTGATCGTCCCACTGATCCCTCCTGGGCATTATTCCCATGCCCAGCACCACCAGCCCTCGCGCAATGGAAGCGTACAGCCTTCCCACTCAAACCCACCGTGCTGTAGTGAGCTGCGCTTATCAGCAGTTCTTCTTCCATCAGGGAGCCACCGGACTGATGTTATGGATGAATCAATTACAGGGAGGGGGTTTAAAAAGTTTTGCAACATTTTGGCTCTGAAAGGATTAAGGACTAGCATAGATACAAAACCTTACTGCCTTTGCCTACTTGGTTCAATGGCTCATTCGTATTCTTTTTGTTACACTTTGTTGTTGCTAGCATGCTGTGCTATCTCAAACACCATTCAGAGATTTATTATCAAGCATTGGAAGAAACAGCTATTTCACATACCTCGTTCATGTTTGTTTGTCAGATTTAAATACTATTATTTTTTTTAAATGAACAAACAAAAGGGGCTTTGTGGCTTCCTGACAATTTGAATCTACTTAAAAGAATAATCTGTTATTGGTGGGCCAGATTTTTGGCCATTTAACAGTTTTCATCTACAGAGAACTTCTTGGATTCAAACTTTTGGTTTTAACTGACTCCAGAAAACCCTAAGTGTCTGTGACCCCTGACTCCACAGGACACAGAAGAACAAAGCTGCTTTCTTGTCTGCTTCAATATACCTAGGATATTTTGAGTACTTCCGATCTTGAAATATTTTACCTGGCAGAGAAGACTGTTAGCATTCCACACCGTGAGATGTAATTAGCTATCCAGAGAGCTTTGGCACAGAACTAGTATTTGGTTCTTTTAAGAAAAACCTCCACAACATCATCTGAAAAGATAAAACAAAAATCAGTGGGAACTGCAGGTGTTTTCCATTTTGAAAATCCCATTCTTTATACTTAGACTAAGGTGAGTCCTTATAATTGCAATTGTGCATTTTCTTTGCAGTGCTGATCATTTCTTCTCTTCCTTTCAGGAGTCCACGGACCCTTTGGCTTTCCTGGGCAGGAAGGATTTCCAGGGCCTCCTGGGATTTCAAATATATCAGGATATCCTGGTGATAAAGGCTCCCCAGGTCTAGATGGTGTGCCAGGTAATTCATGCCTTGTTCCCCTCAGACAACAATAAAAGATTAAGTACAAGGTTGTGCCCTCAGGCAATAATAGAAGATTAAGTACTGGGTTAGAAACAGCAGTCAGTATTACTTCTGTGTTGATTCAGTAGAATATCTGTACTAAACACAGCACTAAAATGCATGAATATTTGTTGGACAGAACTAATGGTACATAAGATAATAGGGACAGACCTCTTCAAAGCAGAAGGCAGTTCCTCCAGGTCATCCTGATGGAAGGGTTTGATTTTTCATACAAATAACAGATTATTCATCCAGAATTCTCTTAACAACTTTCAGAAGCATTATGCTAATTTAATACTTCAAAAACTGAGGTCTGTGGCAGGCTTGCAAGTCTACAGAATATTTTCTTAATCACCTACAAAATTTTCCTATGTGAAATTACCATACAAACAAATGGAAAGCATTAGCTCTTCTCTCTAAAAGTCCATGCTATAAGCCTGCCTCTCACACATATGAAAAAGCCACTCTGTCTCTATTTAGAGGATGATATACCTGTTGCTTATTGGACTGCACAGTCATTTCAAACTGTAGTGCCACTGTAAAGTGCTTGGAGCAGAAGTTGCAGGTGTCCCACTATCATCTTTATATGACGCATGGAAATTTTTATGTAAACTCAGCAAAAACTTGACAACAGGCAAACCAGCTGAAAACCAAAAAAATACCTAAGTTTCCAAATAGAAAGAGAATGTTAGTTGGCCTAACTCTGCATACTGATTCCCACTCCCCAGGCAGTCACTGGATAAAAAATAAAAACGGAAGCAATCAGGAGGGTGGGAACAGGAACACCATCTCCCAGCCAAAATGGTGGCTCGCTCTTACTTTGCCACATGCATCTTACATTCATATCCATACGTGATCCAACTTCAACAGGCAGCATGAGGGATGCCCCACTCAAAACCCTAGTTAGTAAATCCCTCTCTCCTCGGAAACAAGGTCCAAATGTCTTCTTAGGCAGCAGAAATAACTGATGAGAAGCCTGCTGGGTTTAGGTTCAAGCAATATGTAATTCTGGAAAAAGAAGCTGTTCCCCTAACTCCCAAGACAGCATGAAGTAGTTATTTGTATCCAGATGTTCAGCTGAAGCACTAAGATACACAGAACAGTAAGTCCTTGGCTTATTTACCAGCTGGCACGGAGTCAGGTACTCACTGCTCTCTGATTTCTCTCTAGTTACTTGGAGAATTTAGGATGAAGCAGGGAGGCACCTAGTGAAGTGGGGCATTTGCTGAGGAAGGAGTAGCTCATTGAAGGCTGTATCTCAGCAGGTACCCCACTTCCACTGAAATCTTGCTTGAGATGACACCATGCTTTGTGGGAGCTTCATGCTCTAGTTCCTCTGCCACCACAGCCGGCCTGAGAGCAGGCGCAGCAATGCTGAATAAGTCTATTGGGGAGCTAAGCATTAGCTCCCCGCTTCAATTAAGGAAATAAAACCTGATGGGATACAATTGGATAGTACTGTTATTTTCCTCTGAGCCCAGGTCTGAAGTATAAGCAGACTGCAACCTCTGTGTGCTCTGAACAGGTTATCCAGGACTACAGGGGCAGCCTGGAATACCAGCTCCACCAGGGAGCAAAGGAGAAAGTGGACAAACAGGTGTGAGTGGACAGACTGGCCCAAAGGGAAGTAGAGGTGATCCTGGACCAGCAGGCAGACCTGGCGTTCCCGGGTACCCTGGACCAAAAGGTAAGGATGGGAACCGCTGGTCTTGGCCAGGACCCCGGGAACCTCCTATGCTACAGCAGCTTTAGTAACACGGCTTTTGCGCTCACTTGATCTGTGCAGGAATGCAGTAATGCCAACTGTCATTTTTCATTAAAGGTCGTAAGGGTGAACAAGGTGTCATCGGCTTTATGGGCACTGTAGGATTTCCAGGTGATCTGGGACCTATCGGACCCAAGGGGGATAGAGGAGTAACTGGTGAGTAAGTGCAGTCAGATGCATGACTCCTTTCTAAACTCCACAGAGCTGACCTAACTGGCCCTGCTTTGAGCAGGAGGTTGGGCTAGATGTCCTCTGGAGTCCTCTCCAACCTGCATGTCTGTGTGTGACCCCTGGCAAATTCCAGGGGACAGATGCGTAAATGTAACATGGGTGGTCAACTTTCTGCCTTTATGAATTTATTTTGTATGAGGTGCCAACTCCAAAATCAGAACCACTTTTGGAGTTAAAAAAAAGAAGAATTCCTGATGTAAACTAATCCTCCAGAGTAGATGTACTGGATATTTAGAAATATCTTCAAAATCCCTCACTCCATCTATATCACCATGTATTTGGGTCTCCTGAAGCCCACTAAAAGATGGTTCTGCACCTCAGAGAGCTGTTGGCTGTTTGGGGGGAACTTCTCAGCTTCTCTGTCATAAATGACAGAGCAGGAGCATTATTCATTTTCTTCTGCTTATCTATCTGTGTGCTGTCCAAGAGAAAACAATCCCCATACTCACACACATTCCCCCAGTATAATAAATATAGCTGCTATTCCCAAGGTAGTGAGTTGCAAACCACAGTCCCTCTCTCACATATGCAGCCAAGTAACAGCAACATATCTGTAGATGAAAGCACATTAAGGAAAATACAGGGCGGGGGTTAATCATCTCATCTTGCTTCTAATCACAGGCTTTCAGGGCCCTCCAGGCTCTCCTGGGCTGCCCGCTCTTCCTCCAAGGCTGGTTGCTGAGCAAGGTTCACCAGGTCCCCGTGGAAACATAGGACCTCAAGGAAGCCCAGGAGATATGGGACTTCAGGGTCCACCAGGCGATCCAGGTAGGAGTCGCACACTTGGCGTGAAAGCTCAGTTCCCCTTAGCAGAGCGAGGCCACCAGAGCACTGCTTTGGCTCTCTTCTGCTTTAAATTCTGAAGTCAGAGAGGAGAGTCAAATTTTGGTCTTTCAAAGCCAGGGCTTGGCTTTCCTCCTCCTCCTAGTATTCAGAACATAAGCAAACCAGGAGAAAACTTCAACAACACTCACATAGCCAAAGCAACATCAGATACGGATCTCACTTAAATCAAGATTGAATGTCTTTGGTGGAAATGCACACATCCTTGTGGGCATACTGTCAACCCAGGGGACGTAGCGATCTACGTAGTGATGCGTGGCCCCGATGCAGTGCACGTCTTGCTACTAGCCTCATCAGAGATGCATGGTGGTAGCAAGAGTGAAAGATTAGGGTTGTGGGGCTCATGTAGTCTTGATCCCAGCAACCTTTTCCAATGAAGTCAGTGCTCTTTGCCTGCAGAAGAGCCATAGGATCTTGCCTTTAGTGTAAATTGGTAAACCTGGCAGATAGGACCACACATATGCAAGTAAAGCAAATGTGTAGCATGTTGATACCTCTGCAGTCACTGTGCTTATAACCATTGTTGGTGCAAGGTTTCAGAGGCTCACCTGGAGAGCCAGGACTCCAGGGCAGGGGTGGCATTCCAGCTCCACCCGGCTCCAGAGGTGAACAAGGACCAGCAGGGTTTCAGGGTCCAGTGGGATCTGAAGGTAAGAGATGTTGCACAGGACTTCTTCCCTCTTCCCTGTTTCACTGCCATAAATTGTTCTGTAGTTACTACATGATGGGGAGGAGAGGAGGAGAGAGAAAGTTTGTCTTCACAGCTTCTTCACAAGGGACAACTAACTTTCAACAGAGATGTCTTAAAGCAGTATTTTCAGAATAAGTTTTGATAGATGTAGATGTCAGTCCGCTCATGTGAGTGAGCTTGTTTTGATCTGAATATTTTTATATTGGTTTTCTCTTAAGTATTTCAGCCTAGTGATTTACTAACAGTTACATTCATGGAAATGAATGGTTGGGTAGGTGATCTTTAGATAGATGATGTTAAGGGAATGTATTTGTAAAAGAAATACCTGTGTCCTTATCCAATCAAAGAGCAGAACAATTACTATCTTAATTAGCTAAGTACACAGAGAAAAAGGTATTTGCAGAGCATAGTTTTAACCATATGAAGCAAATACAAGCAACTCAAAAACCATTGGTTAATCTTGGACTAAGAAAACATTTTAAAGGAAAAATATGCTCATCTGTATTGTACAAAGTATGCTCAAATTCATCAGAACTTTATATGTGGCTTTCTCTGGCTCTGATAGTGAAATACATCATCTTAGAAATGAGGGAGCCTGATCCAGCACCAATCTACTTCAAAAGCAACTGCTATAATCCTAGAACTACAGCCCTTTTAATAACAACTTACCGTAAGAAGAGGCCTCATGCAATTAAGCTTTGTTCATCAGCAGCTTAGCATCAGAGCATTTATGGGAGCACAAAACTAAGTTCTATTATTTCTCCCCCCCCCAACTCTTCTAAGGTCAACCAGGCCGCCCCGGTAGCCCTGGGCTGCCAGGCATGCCGGGTCGCAGCGTCAGCATGGGCTACCTGCTGGTGAAGCACAGCCAGTCCGATCAAGAGCCAATGTGCCCAGTTGGCATGAACAAACTCTGGAGTGGATACAGCCTGCTGTACTTTGAAGGACAAGAGAAAGCACACAACCAGGATCTAGGTACGTGCAGGTGTTGTTGGCAGTAGCCTCAATTCCATCTCTCCGGCTGAAAAGAACAAAACCAAAAAATAAACAGAACTTGGAGAAAGCTGGGACTTTGGCAAACAGGCTTAGGAAACACCAGAATGAGAAGATAAAAACTGTATGTCTGCATAGAGTGCCCCTGAGAGAGCTCCTGGAGTCATTAGTGTTGTTCAAGAGGACCTGTAAAGCCAGCGAAACATTCTGGACCGCAGGGTTTTACTGGCACGTGCTTAGGAAGGAGCAGGAAACTGAAAATGTGCATTGTCTTCTGTGAGAATGATTGCCATAATTTTTTTTTCCTTCTTTTTTAACAGGGCTGGCTGGCTCATGTTTGGCTCGTTTTAGTACTATGCCATTCCTCTACTGTAACCCTGGGGATATTTGTTATTATGCAAGTCGAAATGATAAATCCTACTGGCTCTCAACTACAGCACCTCTTCCAATGATGCCTGTGGCAGAAGAAGACATCAGGCCGTATATCAGTCGCTGCTCGGTCTGCGAGGCTCCAGCTGTGGCAATTGCTGTCCATAGCCAAGAAGCTTCTATTCCTCACTGCCCTGAAGGCTGGCGCAGTTTGTGGATCGGATATTCCTTCCTTATGGTATTTGTTCTCCAGTGTCACATTTTGTGTAGCACTGGGTTTTAAGTTTGAGTCTAGATACTAGGAAGGCTGCTCTGTTTTGGAGCCAGCAGCACCAAAACCATGCATCATACTGGGGAACTACAAAACTAGTTTCTAGGAAGCAGAAGAGGAGAAACAAAATTTCTGTGAATTGCAGAGAAAATTGCCTCTTGTCAGAATAGCATCTGGAGTCCTTACTTTATGTACAGAATAGTGCTTTGGAGCAGAACACAGGGACAGCTGTGGATTAACAAATAAAATTGCACTGAGGTGCGACAGTAGCCTACAAAGCATTTTCACAGCTGAAGATTGGGAGTTACTTATGTACATGACTATTAAGAAGCTGATCTGGAGGAAAAAAAAACCAAAACAACTGGTCTTTTGGAAACTTAAAATCATTCACGTTTGGTTGAAGATTTAGAAGCCAAAGTCTTTCACCTAGTCTGGGAAGAGAGACAGCCTGCTGTTTTTAAAATTAAACTTCAGTGTTGCATCTCTAATGGCAACAAGAGCTGAGCTGTATATCCCATGACTTATAGGATCTCTTAGATCTTGTGATCTTATAATTAGGAAATGGGATGCTACAGAAAAGTTTAGCATTAGGTGTGCAGTGGAAGACCTACTGAAGGGCCTGACCTCTTCTTGCAAGACTGTAGAGAAAGATCATGTAAGCACTGGAGGGCTTAACATGGTAAAGAGCAGCTAGAATGTGTTAGTGAATAATCTGACAGATACTCATTTTTCTGACTTGCTTGATGTACATGGGAGTCAAAACCTGCAACAGAATACCCATGTTGTAAACTCATTAAAGACTGGACTGAATGCTGAAGTAAACAGGGTTGGGAAAAAAAAAATATTTCTCTGGCAGAAAACATCATAGAAGAACAATAGCAATCTTACCCACAAACCATTTGTTTGTCAAAAGCCAAAAACTTATTTTCTGAAAAATTTAAGGTAAAGGAAATCTGATATTTTTCATTTAGTTACAGGAAAAAAAAAAAAACCAAAACACCCATGTTTTGAGAGGGCAGGTCAAATTTTTGACCAGCCCTGTGTTTGACCTTTGTTTTGCTTCTATAAAAAGCCCTGATACCAATCTCATAGTTACTTCACAAGAATTCCAAGGATTGACTAAATGTTTGCAAAGCCCTGTGTAAACACTGAGCATTGTTAGGAGCAAAGTTGTTACCTTAGCAAGAATCTTTTGCCAGGACAAAGTCTGCCAGCACCAAGGAACACACAGTGAGAAGAGTTCGCGTTCTCCCAGCTAGCGTTCCGAGCAAATGAAGTGTTTGGCGTGCACATTTTTGCTTCTCAGGCAACTATGGAAGAAGTACAGCACACTTGTGTTTATCTCAGAGTACATATTGTTCTACTTCTTGGCTGAAATTTGTCACCTCCTTCCCCTAAGGTACAATGATGAAGGGAGTCACGGACTCCTGCCCAAACAGCCGTAGAAGCCGGGAAGGTTTCATGTAGCGAGGGCACTCCACTATCATCCATCCTATAAAGGTAGAGCGGCATAAGCCTTGCAGAAGGATGAGAGGCCGTGGCCAATACAAGAAGAGATATTACAGGTGTAGAATTGGAGCTTGTACACTGAGTGTAGGAATGCCAAATAGCATGTGCAGTTTCTACTAAGTGCTTTCCAGCTCCAACTGCAGAGGCCTCAAAGCTGTAATAGTTTTAATAGTTTATGCTGCTTCTTACCAACTTTGTTCTTGTAGAGGGATGCTAGAAGGGTTTTGCTCCTGAACTTCATAGTTTAGCAAAGCTTGCAAATTTGTAAGAAAGACAGCTGGTGGGCTGCAGGTTTTGGGCAGGGGGTATGGGAGGAGGGAGTTGCTGGTGGGTTGTGGGTTTTTTTTTAACTCTAAACCTCAGCCTGTAACACCAGCCAGAGATCAGAGTCCTTTACTCTGTTAAAAGGTGGGCACTTCTGTTACTCATTTATATGAACACAGTGGGCCTCTCGCAGCACAAACCGAGCCAGTTACAGCTTGCACTTTTATAGTATGGCGTTTATAAAACATAGGCAGGCAAATGTATTGGATGTGCCCAGATTTCTCCTGCCATTTACAAAACTACTTTATTTTCCAGCTGCTTTCTTTTATATTGCAAATTCCTTCAGTTTTTAACAAAAAATTAAACAGCTTCACTTAAAAATGCAGCTGTACAGCTCTTAAAGGGACAGAGGAAATGCCCGGTTTGTTAGCAATGCCTTTGACAGAAGAAAAGTAACATTCAGTTCGCTACCACAGTGTAACAGTTCAGTGGTGTAAAGATGCATGATTTTGGTGTAATTTGTTATCAAAGACTATGCCATAGTTATTTGTATAGAAGCTAATTTTGTTTCCACAGTGCTCCTCATGTGCAATGCAGAGTAAGACTTCATAATTAGGGAAATTCAAGTTAGATATGTGGTGGAAAGTTCTTCTCAGGGAGGGTAGTCAAACAGAGGAATAGGATGCCCAGAGAGGGCGTGGAAACTCCATCCTTGGAGGTATTAACAACCCGACAGCACCCTGGAGCCACTGAGAGCAACTTTGGAGTTGGCCCTGCTTTGAGCAGGGGACCAGCTGCAGTGACCTCCAGTTGGCCTTCCCACCTAAATGATTCTCCAATTCTAAGACTTCCACCAGTGAAAATCCAAACTACAGAAAAGATGTTAAAGTGGCATCAACATATGAGCTAGCTCCTTTGTGTAGCTAAAGCATAACTGAATCCTTAAGCCTTACACAGTTGCAGGAGTAGCCAACTCTCTGCTCTGGAGATAAGAATTAGGAGCAATTCTAGTGGTTTTTCTCCTTTCCCACGTGTAAGGTTTTGACAGCACTGCCTGAGGTTGTACTCTGAACGCTGCCCTCCTTGTCTCGTTTAGCACACTGCTGCTGGTGATGAAGGTGGAGGACAGTCACTGGTTTCTCCTGGGAGCTGCCTGGAAGATTTCAGAGCGACTCCCTTCATCGAATGCAACGGAGCACGCGGAACCTGTCACTACTTTGCAAATAAATACAGCTTCTGGCTCACTACGATCGACCAGCCCTTCCAAAGCAAGCCCTCGGCAGATACACTCAAGGCAGGACTCATCCGCAGCCATATCAGCAGATGTCAAGTCTGCATGAAAAATTTATAGAAGTCTTTCTCAGTATAAGGAACCTGTTTATCACGTAGTTCTTATACGGTAAAACCTTCTATGATGGTTAGACATTTGAATAAATCATGTTGGTGCTTTTTTAACTTATTACCTCAAAAGCTGAATGGAAAATTAATTTTTAAAAGTGTCTGTAAAAGCAAATTAAGTTTGACACAAATTAAGTCTAACATATGGATCTAGTGCTGTGTTGTCCTACTATCTATACAGTATATATATGCATTTTTTGCTAGTCTAACATTATGTCATTTGCCAAATAATACAAATACTCCCAGCTTTGAAACACCAAAAAAACTTCAATAGTAAATGGTTACCTTGGTCAGATATGCACTACATTTACTTTAAGAGAATATATGTATCTTTTCTATTTGCTGTGTTTGCCACAACAGTAAACACTAACAGCTGCAGTTCTGTAAATTAACAGAGGGTGATCAAAGTGCTAAACCCTTGCAAAATACTGAAAATAGACTCTGGAAAGTGCTTATGTCCAGCATTGAAATCTAACTTTTATTTTAGTATTTTTTGCTTGGGCATTTCAAACACACCCAAAACAATCATCTTTTTATTGTATTTGTTTTTTTCAAGCCTCACCCTGCTTTAGCACTTAACTACTGGCAATAGCAGAGAAGCCCACAGGCCTCCACAAAATGCAGCTCTTTCTATTTTGATTGGCAGACTCTCTGATGATGATCAGCATATTATTTTACAAGCTTGATGATTTTTTTCTAGACAAACCCCAGGCCAAAGGATCATTTCGAAGGTCTCTTGCTCCACTGTGCTGTGGACATTCATCTGGGTCACGCTGCCCCACAGCAGCAGCACCGAGTGGTTTTTGCATTGCAGCTTTTCCCTCTGCAACCAAGCCGCTCATCACAAACAGATTTTAACCGCCTGCTGTTGGAGCGGCCATCGCACATAGGGTAGCTTTTGCAGGAGAGTGTATTGCTCAATGCCACACGACCTTCAAACGCAGAACTTCCAGACCTGCCAGTTGTCTGTCTGTCTGTCTGAAGGCACGCTGTCCTGGCAGCCGGGGACACACGGCAATGGGATGACACCATCCCATCTTGCACACAGCCATCTTTGCCAAAGCAAAGGGGAAGGAAGCAAGGCATTATTTGGCACTATATCTTTTCCCACAGAGAACCAGGTTATTGCATGCCAGGCTTGATAAATGGCCAGAATGGCTAGCTCTTTCCTTCTGTAGAAAGAAGCAATTAGCCCAAAGTTGTCTGGCACCACTGCAAGAGAAGAAGGACAAAAAAGGATCGGCTGCAAATTTCCTGTTCGCATAGTCTGATTATATACCTGAATGCTTAAAACTGAAATCTAAGAGACTTTTATAGCAATAACAGCTGATTTTTTAAGTTCACCTCACTCCTGCTTCAGGTGCTTCTTGGCTTTTGTAATTACATTCCATCCTCACTGTATCATAAATAAAACCTGTTTTTTTCTACACCTCTATTTGTTGATGATTTCCATTTTGTAAATGGTGGTTTTCTATACAATGCGTATGGACTGCTTGGGTCAATTACTTTGTTTGGACCTAAGGAATTAGAAAAGCACTACCAGAAAGCTCCTTCCACTGAAATTCAAACTCTTCAACCAGGAATACAGTTGTTTTTTTCATGGCACCTAAAAAGATCACAGGGAAGCTGTGTTTCTGAAACTGCTTGTTTAAGCTGAACTACTGATATAGTATTTCATCTGTTGTTGGAACAATTTAAGCCAATAAATTGTGATGTTGCAGATTAAAGCAATATATTATTCAATGCTCTACAAGGTTCAGGAAACCAACATTAACCAAACTTGACAAGTGTTACCTCTGCAAAAAATAGAAATTAAAGTTCTTAGCTAGCACACTGGCTAACCTAGATTAGTTGTACATATAATTAGATATATCCATAAATGGAGAAATTACCTGAGCTTTAAATGAGCTCTCTGACAGCTCTGAAAGGCAGCCCCCAAACCAACTGATCACACTAGTATTTGTTTCAGCTAAATAAAATACTTGGAATTTAAAACACTGCAGTAAACACAAGCCAAATCTATTCCACATTTGCCAGTTCTTTTAAATTGCACATGGCAGTAACAAACACCCAAGAATCAGCAACTTACCTCTTCCAGGTGTTGCTAGACATCAGCGTTCATGGGATGATCACGCAGTTATCACTTGTGATTTTTACAGCATGCAACTCCAGGAATGCAGCACATTTGGTATTTTAAGAGAATTCAGGTGGAAGGTATACAAATCTGTAAAAACTGATTACGTCAACAACAGCAGTAAACTATTTGTATTTTCATGGCTAATACATTGCCTAATCTAATTTTTTTTTTTTGGCCTCTTAATTTTCTCTGACTCACGTAAGCTATTCTTAACAAGTTTGTTCGGCGCTGTATCAGCACAGTATTGAGTCGAACTCACCGGCATGCTGCAGGAAAAAAACAAACAAACCACAAAAGCCTGCAAGGTGCCAAGGAGACTTGAACTTCTGTACTTTGTGTACATCATGCGCTTCAGGTCTGTGTGCTCATACCCGTGTTTCTCAAAAGCCTGCGTAATCGCCGTTTGAAACAGGGGGGGAGCTCGCGCATGCAGACACGTGGAATACTTGCAGCAGCCAGAGGTTTTCACCTGGTGAGCTCACCCAGCGCACAGCGTGGAGGGGAACTGACCTGTTCAAACTGCCTCTGAGCTGCAAGTTTACCCCCTCCCCTGTGAGGACAGGCGGAGAGAGTCGGAGTTCAGCCTGGAGAAGAGAAGGCTCCAGGGAGACCTTACAGTGGCCTTCCACAATATGAAGTGTGCTTATAGGCAAGATGGAGAGAGACCTTTTATGAAGGTCTGTAGCGACAGGACAAGGGGCAGGGGTTTTAAACTGGAAGAGGGTGGATTTAAATTGGACAGAAGGCAAACGTTTATTACGATGAGGGTGGTGAGGCAGTGGAACAGGTTGCCCAGAGAGGCTGTGGATGCCCCATCCCTGGCCGTGTTCAAGGCCAGGTTGGATGGGGCTTGGAGCAACCTGGTCTGGTGGAAGGTGTCCCTGCCCATGGCAGGGGGGTTGGACTAGATGACCTTTGAAGATCCTTTCCAACCCAAACCATTCCACAATTCTGTCATCCCAGAACCCACTTCTGAGAAGTTAAAACATTTTTAAACAGGAAAAACTAAGCTACAGCAAAACAAAACAGTCTTTTTACTGAACTATAGTGCTCCAGCCTAGGATGTAAAAATTGCAAGTGTTTTGCCTGGGTTTGACTAAGTCAAATCTTTCGCTTCAAAGCATGCTGTTTGCTTCCTACACTTTCCTGTTTGAAAACACACTGAAGTGTAAAATGCTGCTGAGCCTGGAGAAGGTAAACGAGATTATATTCCCCTTCTGTAGGTAATAGTGCATCAGTATATCAGCACAGATACAGTAAAGTCAACATGGTGACATCAGTTGACACCAATTATTTCTTCAGTGTATCAACCAGATGAGCAGAGTTCATTCACACCCTGTGTGACCAGGCTTGTCCATGGGTCCTGGCAATAGAAAATTAGGAAACGCCAAGCAGCAAATGGCAAGGTATGGGGCTGCTGCCAGAAGAGAGGCTGGGGGGTCACTACCGACGCGCTGATGGCCCCCCAGCGCAGTCGGCAGCATCCCCAGGGACAGCCACCCGTGCCCACCGAGGGCGAGTGGGTCCCGGCCTCACAGCCCTTAGGGACGCCGGTGCAAGAAATACTGGACCGGGGGAACAAGTAACATTGCTGCGCCCCACGATCCACCAGCACAGCAGTAAAAACAGGCACTGGTGCTTCCCACCGTGACACGGCCAGGGGCACGACCAAGCCGAAGCAGGTGGCTCAGCGGGCACCCGGGGGGTTCAGGGTCCTTTCGTGGCCCCCACGAGACTCGAAGCCTTCTTGGGGTTGTCAGGGGCCAACGGCAACCGCGGTCTTGCACCACCAGTGCCCGTGAGGGGCCTGAAGCAGGATGGAGCCTTCCCAACCAGCCCGGCACGGCCCCTCAGCCCCTCGCAGCCTGGTCCCACCATCAGCTCGGGCACAGGCAGCCCCGTAGCTCTCATTCACCCAGAGTGGCCAAATATAACATCTCTTATTTCACTGTTCAAACAGCTTCACACAATCCGGACAAACAGAACGGGGAGAGAGCGGGGGTAAATAAATACTTGTAAAGTGAGGTTGCCCTGGCAGGCAGGGCCGGCGGAGCAGCGGGGTCCCTGCTGTCGCCCACCATCGCTAGTCCCGGCCGGGAGGGTTTCCACCAGGCTCCAGCGGCACAGCCACCGCCGGCCCAGCTCCAGGCTGCACACCGAGGTTATTAACAGGGAAAGCAACCTCGCAGCGCTGGAGGAGAACGCTCGCTGCAGCCAGTGGGACGCAGCAGCGCTGGCATCGACCAGGTGCACGGCACAGCCGCTGGTAATGCAGGTCCTAGCAGTCCTGCTATGCTAGAAGTCCATCAGCTGCTTGGTTGTGAGGCTTTTAAGGCAACAAGAGGTAGAACAAGGGTGCATCAGTGCAGTTCCTGGGCTGCCAGTCCCTACCCTGCAGCTTCGCTGCTCCTCCCTGTCAATAAGCCAAGCTGAACCGTTCCAGTAAAATGATGTAGGACGGTGAGGGGCAAAAAACGCAGGATGCACCTGCAGAAGCAACAGGGAAATTAATGAATTCGTATTAGGACACTTAATAAGCACAAGAGCAGGCCATATTGTATTGCTCCTCTATGCTGTTAAAAAAAAAAACAAAAACCAAAAAAAAAACCAGCACCACTAAACAAAAAACAATGTGGGCAATTTCAGCATTGAGGGTTGAACCGTGCTCTCTAAAAATTACTGCAGACGTGAAGGATTGCTTCCAGACATGCATAGGCACCGCCGCAGCGGACAGAGCATCAACACTGGGCTGTGAAAATGGTGCTCCGCTACAGCAGAGTTTAAATTGCTAGTAAAATAAAATAAAAAAATACATATCTTACATCAAACTCCAGAAACCTTCAAGTTTTGCTTGAAGGCACAATCTGACTTCAGAAAGTAGTAAAGACATAGGGCTAGCACGCACGTTGAGCAACCCACACCTCCTCCTGACCTCCTACCGATAGCTCCCACACATCACGCAGCCTCCCAGGTTCTGCTGTGCAACCCCATGATCTCTCACAGGCTGCCAGCGTGACAACCCATCACAACCCAGACATTTCTCAAGCAATACTAGCCAGCAACACTAAAAAGCCACGAACATCATGCCAGACAAGTGTAGCCCTAAGGGCAAAAAGCACAGCACCCAAGACCGGTTCCTGTGTGATCTCCTTCAGTGAAAACACCCAATTGGAGCTTTTGGAAAGACTGTAAGAATTCCTTCAGATCTCATATGAATCAAACGCTGATGCAACTGAATTGCAAATATTTATACCTCAAGAAGTGTTAGATGTTAAACGTACAACTATTTTTCCTGTTCTGTACCTTCTGGATGTACATCTCACAAAGGCCTGACCTTGCGACCAGTGTGTGCTACAGGGTCAGTTGTCAACAGACGCAGCGAAGCCAGCGGCGGACCTCTCACCGACGTGTCGGCAGATCGCTTCGGTCACGAACAAGACCGAGGTTGTGGCCTGTCTGTCTCTTCCCAGTCCTGAGGGAAGACTAGATAGTGGCCTTGGAATGTTGTTAATAGGTACAAGGTTTTTAATTGTATACAGTTTTAAATACCACAGAGCAGGTGCAGTTAAGTCTCTGATAGAGTAGCAGGTGTTAAACTGCAAACTCCTAGCAAATCTAGAAGATGACACCCCTTAGTAAGGCCTGCTGCGATAGGACAAGGGCTAATGGTTTTAAACTCAAAGAGGGTAGATGCAGACTAGAGATAAGGGAGACATTTTTTATGATGAGGTGTGACAGATGCACTCAAGCCCTTAACCAAACTAGCTGCAGTTTGGTACAGGCTCCAAAGGGGGTAAAGGCCTGAGCTGATAACAGGCCAAGAACTCCTCTAGTTTCAATTTCTCTGAAAACCCACAAAGAAGCAGAGTGACCCAGTGAGCATCGATGCATATGAGCTTGGAACACCCATCATGCGATTAGCACGTGAACAGCAGGTGGCTCTTCCAAGAATCCTCTATCAAGGAACAGAGTTGTGTGTACAAGGAGTCTCATGCATACCCTTCCCCTCACATGTAATCTGACTACAAACCAAGAGCTTTATTCCATAAATATGACATCTTAAGTGAGCCTCCTTTGAGCTCTCCCTGCTCAGCAGCATGGCCGCGTGGCGGTGATCTCCTCTTGGGCTAGGACACCTCTCAAGGTTGCTCCTCGAGGCAGAGACACCTCTTACCAACGGCAGATCTTTGGTAAGCGACCAGTATCGCGCACGACCTTGTAGTATGGTAACCTTGATTTGTGCCTTGGTAACTTTGCATCACTGTTCAAATGATTGTGCCATACAGTAAGAGAGTGAACCTTGCCATCGAACTTTGTAACTTTTACACCACATTAAAACCAGTTTTGCTAATACCTTTGACAATGGTTCTTTAAGCGACATAAACCACCCATTCGCGACAAACTGTCATAGTCAGCAGGACCCTAAATCAGGACTGGTGACATGAGGTGGTGAAACACTGGAACAGGTTGCCCAGAGAGGTGGTAGATGCCCCATCCCTGGAAACATTCAAGGTTGGACGGGGTGCTGAGCAACCTGATCTAGTGGAAGATATCCCTCCTCATTGCAGGAGGGGTTGGAGTTTAAAGGAACCTTTAAAGGTCCCTTCCAGCCCAAACCATTCTATGATTAAATGCACAGAGGTTTTTTCCTCTCTAGCCATTCTTCCCCACTACACATGTACTGCACGTAAACTTGAAAGCAGAAAATAAAGCTACTACCCTGCAGCAAGTTGCTCAGGAGGACGTACTTTTGAAAAGAAAAAAAAGTATTCGTTATTCATTTAGGAATTGCCTCCCTATGTACTAAACAACTATGATTTGGGTGGGACAGAGAAAGGCAACAACAAAGCGTAAGAACAACCAACCTTCAGTTTTAGAAAATGATGCCAGAAGCATCCATAGGAAGATGAAAGAGTCCCTACACAACAACTTGCAGAACTGGAAACATGTGAGCTACATCTTCAGGGGTTTTTTTGTTTGCCTGTTTTCAGGAGGGGTTTTTTTTTTGGTGAGGGGCATGTGTTTAAACTAGCAGTTCTTCACTCTGGTTACGGTGTCTCAGTGCGAGCTCCTGGGTCACTGTATGCGTTCTTTGTAGCCAAGAGGGTTGGGAAGCTCTAGGAGCAGTACTGAGTATTAGCCCCTTCTTTTTACTGCAGTCAGGAGAGAAACCACGTACCTCATTAGTGCTCTGTCATGCACCTTTCTACTCCACAAAAGGCAGTTTTTTCTTCCCTTCCTCCCACATTAGTCAGTTTCACATCAGAAAATGCCAGTCCTCACTTCACTCCAGGCAGATGGTCATGTCATGCATAGCTGCTAAAAATCAAAGCTGCAGCTTTGCCTGGGCACAGTTAAGGAGGAGTTGGAAGGGAGACACAACACAGGTACTCAACACCGTGGTATTCTATAGGCACCATAAAAAGGTCTCTACAAAATGCAGACAAAAGAGAAAACTGCTTCCTTCCCAAAAAACCCTTTGCTATCCACATTAAAAAGAATTACACGAGAATAATGAAAGAACAAACTTCCTCCTGCAACTTGCAATGAGAGCAGCAAGAGCTGTGATGCTGCCTGTTAATACATGAAAGCCTGTGGACACATATTTAGCTAACAGTCACAAGAGCATTCCAGACGCCTTTAGAAGGCCTCGAACAGAATAAACAAGACAACAAAAAAAGAAAGATGCCAATTAGAAGAACACAGGTGCGCATTCCATGATAAAGGGAACTAGGCACAAAGAACCTCAATTCAGCAGTTTATCTTGACCAGTTAGACTGAGACAAGTTTCGCATGTTTTAGTATAACCAATTATGTCCTATGTTTATGCGCATGTACAGTGTTGATATAACCAATCATTAAGTGTAACTAGGCACGTGGACAGCACGTGAATAATGTGTGTAACCAATAGTAAAATAGCTAAGTGCATGTACAGATGTAACCAATGTATAAAATGATGTCTGATGCTCTAGTAAAGGGTCTTCAACTATGATCATATTGATCTGTCGTTGAGTCCATGATTATGCTCCCGCAAAAGCCCACTATGGAAGGAGAATTCACATTAATAAAGTCTCCAAATGACTAGTATGTATCCACAGTGATTTTTAATAGTTCAGCTTCTGATTCTTACACTGTCATATCTGACATAAAAAGATTGTAATTGATTAGCTACAAATATAAATTATACCTGGATTTTTTTTTCCTTAAGAATAAAAAAGTACCATGTGTTCAATCTTCCAAAGTTAGAATTGCAAGGGGAAAGATGATAATCATGTGAAAGCTGTCGATAGTACACAAAAAGATCATTTACATGCAACATGAAATGGCGAGTCATTAAAAATCAGACTCCTTCAAAGCTGTTCAAATGATTGTCGCTACCAATTGTACTAACACACCATTTGTCTTCAGAGCCCATGGAAACTGGCAAGTCTTCCTCTGTAACTTCACTCACATTCCCATTTTCATACACAGAGCTTCCCAGAAACCTTTAATGGTCAGAAGATTTTTTTTTTTTTTTTTTTTCCCCACATACACTATTTTAGTCTATTTATTCTTTGACTTTTCCTTTCTGGTGAACTGCAAGCACTTGTTACTCCTCAGTTTGCTGGAGCCAGCAATTCGTCCCCTTTTCTTACATCATGTAAATGGTTCAGGCACAACAACCAGATTTTGTCCTTTTCGCTGGCTTGTAGTCTGTAATGTCTACAGTTTGCGGTGGCCCCTCAGCTTTCTGCCGTACAATTATTGGGACTACCATCTCAAACACAGTTTCAAAGAGGTAGTCCACCTTGTATCCTGTTTTTGCACTGGTCTCAAAGCACATTTTCTCAGCTGCTGGAACATCCTTCTCATCCAGCATTTTGTATTTCAGTATCTTTTTATAGAGCGCAATTGCATCCTCTGCATGGACTTGTTTTCGCACCTTCGAGCCACAGCTGGCAACAGACTTCTCAGGTCTATTTTCATCCGGTGGTAAAGCACAGTCATCGGTGAGGTCAACTTTATTTCCAACAATAGCAAAAATGCAGTCAGCACTTGCACTGTCCGTCAGTGCCAAGAATCTTTCTTCCAGCTCTGTCAGGCTTTGGAGGCTGTTCACATCATACGTGAGGATCACAGCAGCTGCTCCTCTGCAGTACATAGACCCGAGGCCATGAAACTGCTCCCGTCCTGGCAAAGGTTTAAACACAACAAAAAGTTAGTGTGCTGGAAGCTACGTTATTAACTGAGTAAAAGAGTTTAAGGACTTTTAAGCCAATTTCACAAGTTTGGATGGAGCAGTGAAGGTAAAAATGTGTTATTTGTAGCATTTTCAGGTTTTGCTTCTGCTTTTCCTTAGGAGTACAACAGTGCCACAGAACAGCTCAGCTCACCGCTTGCTCAATTTCAGAGCAGGGAATCTGTAAAGATGAGTGAGCAAGCAAGCGTGACACAGCATTCACAGTTGCAGAAAGCAAAAAGAAGTTCCTTTTTTTTATTAAACTGCATACTAGTTTATTAATGGCACATTAACTACCCTGCTTACATCCACAGATGGCCCTTTCCACCCATTTAACCATTTATAAACAAAAAAAGTTCTACTGTTTTAAATTCTGCTAGAACTTACTACTTCTATAAATTCAGTGTACACTTTCAAGTACATCCAGTTCAGAAACCTGGATCAAAGTCAGTAATCCACTGCTTTCTAGGTTTTGAAGGATTTTGTAAGCAATTTAGTCCTATGCTACATACCCACAGTTCTCAGGTACATTGGCTTGGCAGGAAGACTTGCTGTGTTTAATGCTGCCATATATAGCCTGTACTGATGTGCATCTGTCCCACCACAAGTACTCACTTTTTTTTTTTGAGTATCAAACACACACAATATAGAGAACCCTAACTACATTTTGAGAGTAATTTATCTTTTAACTTGCCCTGACCATCACTCAATAACCAACAGTTAATAACAAAACATTTCTTCCTCCTCGTCATTCAGCAAGTATCTACCAGCACTTCTAGCTAAGCCTTGATGGTCTCCTTCAAATTCGTTTCTTGGAAGACAAAATTGACTCTTCCTTAAGTTCTGGGAAGCAAACAATGTTCTTCAGTAGTTGTGAAGGGACAAAGGGAAACGCAGCAGAAGACAAACAGTGTTTTCCTCTCCTATCGAGCATGGTAACTTTACCCAAGTATCTGCTATGTGTAGAATCTGCTGTAGTACATTCACTTTACTCCCCAAAACTCGATCAAGAAAAAGATAAAACACACTAGATTTCAACCAGCCATCAGAGTCAGCCTTAGGTCACTACAGACAGAAGAGTGAATGAACAAAGGAAAAAAAAAGGGAGGAAAAAAGCCAACTGTGCTCTTCTGAACTCTTCTGGCTTTTAAGAAGCATCATAATTTTTCAGCTCTTTTCATACAGTCCCTTTGCACAGAGCCTCCATTTGTAGAAAATCTGGAAGTGATCTGGTTACATTCATTTTCTGCACAAAGCTACTGACCACCACGAGTTACAGCATCACAAAATCCTTGTAAGTGACTGTGGAATAGGAAAGGCAGAAGAAATTCATACTGAAAAATACAAGTCAGCATATATTGGGAAAACACACCTGCACATGAACATGCACACTGTAAAGTAACTTATTGCCTGTCTCCATTTGGGAACAGAACTTAAAATACATCTTTGAGTCACTGTAGTAAGTCCTTTCACAAACTTCAGGACTCTACTCCATGGTGGCCAGAAGAGGGAAAAAGTGTTCATCATTATCAGTAAAACAAAACTGGAAAACATCAAGCTAGAACATGAAATCCAAAGCTCACCACACCTTTAACACTAAGTGAAGTTCTGGTAACTGCCAGAGAAATAGATTTGAAAATGTGCAGAGTAGACTATAAAGAGGTATAAAAGGAAGCTCAGAAAGAGGTATAAAAGGAATGGTAAGGATGCTCAGAAGTATGCACAACTTTTGCATGAGGAAAAATTGTGGGATCTCTCAGGCTGGTGAAGGATTGAAAAAAGGGTATAAACAGTTGTCTATAAATTCAGGCTTAATACGGAGAAAGTAACCCCAGAACAACTATTTACTCTTTCTTGTAACACAGAAAACAAGGATTTCACATTAAAAAAATCATGCGTGTAGTTTAAATACTTTCCTGCACAGTGGATAATTGGCAATAAGTGTAATATGGCATTGCTGAGGTCAAAAGTTCAATGAAGGGAGTTAAAAAAAGCATTAGGCAAAGTTTATGGAGAATTGCTTCTGTGCAATTTTGTATAACATCCAATTTGTTTTTCCCCAGCAAAAGAAATTCTTTAACCGATGATCTGGTAGGTAGGAAAAAAAAGAAGGGGAAAAAAAAAAGAATAGATATGCCCTTGTTTAGGTATGTTGGCTAAGGGCAAGGGAGATTGGGATATTGGGGGGGGTCAGTGCTTTTACAGTTTTTCCTCCAATCTCATGTTGAAAGTTGTGCTTTGAGTTGCACTGCAACTAAGTCTTTGAAAGTCTCTGATTTTTCAGTAGAAGTTCGTGCTGTGACCTACTTTGTTTTCATACGAACCCTGATTATACTGTGGTCTGGAAACCACAACGGAACATATATCCTCCCCCGTTCTCCCACTTCAGATGCCTAAACCATAAAATCCAGCCCCCAGAATAATTTGCTACAGCAACTCAGTACTAGAACAATAATATTACTTGTTGTATAGAATTTGTATGCTAATCTAATCTTGCACAGCATAATATAAACCATGATACTTTTACACTCTAACTACAAACTGGCTACTTCTACAACTAGTATACTGTTGAAAAGGGGAAAGAAACACTGAGAAGAATTTACCTTGCATAAGGGATTAATTATGTCAGAGGAATTATGGATAGTCTGTCTCGCTCACCCACACAGCACAATTTACATGCAGAAAAAGCGTATAATTTATTTTCGCAGTGCAGTTTCCTTGTCCAGACCACTTAAGGGCTGGAACAACTCTAGATGTGCAAAAAAAACCCCAGAACTACACAAAGTATTTAAACTAATATCTCTGTCCCCGAGGTGTCAGGCAAAATACTATCAGACTTCATGGTGAAAAACTTACTGCATGAGAACAACCACCCCCTTCTTATGGCCAGCTATTTCTTTCTCTGGATCCATCTGGTCCCACTTCAGCCATGTACATTTTTACATAATTAGCTAAATTAAACAGTAAACCCTGAATCCAAGAACTAAACAATTTCATCCTTTCCAAAAATAAAGGTAACAGGGAAGAGTGCCAGAACTATCAAATAATTTGCAATCAAACAAATTGCAAGAACTACCAAATCAACTAAAGGCACAACATTAGGGAAACTTCTTAACACCAAGTGAACAAAACTAATTTTCATTTTTCTTTTAATCTTTATATTTTTGCCTTATTTACAGCAGTTTGACAACCCTACAGCCATATCACTATGTGCAACACCATTAGCTTTTCAGAGGCTATTCAGCAAGGAGATGAAGCCCTGTTGGAGACCCACTCAGGAGACCACTCAGAAACGGTGCAAGCCAACGAGTGTTTTCAAAGTCCTGTGATGGTCATCATAAACAAATCTAAGAATTTTGAGCCAAATGGACCTCGGTGCCATAAAGTTCATAGGAAACCCAAGGGAGAAAGAAGGGAAAAGTAGACCTTGCAAGAGGCCAGCCAGATAGATAAGCAAGGCTAGATTTAAAGCGTGCCAAGACTTGAACTTCAGGCCTAGGCTTTGGTCTAGCCATCCTCCTGCAGCACCCCAACCTCCCAGCTGGAAGCCAGCAGCCCACATGAACGCTGTCTCTGGATGGGACCACAGCCTGACCAAGCATCCCCTTCCCTTCCCAGCTGTGGGATCCCCCAACAGCAGCAGTGGTAGCCACTGCCCATCTCCTTCTCGGAGCTCTCCGCCTGCCATCCCTGAGGGTGCTGGTGGTATATCCAAAGTAGCCTGTGAAGTTGATGTTGATGTTTACAAGAGCAAATGACTCCCTGCAGCTGGATTTGAATGCTCCTTACCTACCACTTCTTCAAAGGCTTTCACCACAACTTCTTAAGTAGCATAATTTCCCACACACGCACTCTTTCAAGAAATCCTCTACCAGAAGAGCAAGTTTTAAATCTCTCAGTGTTGAGCATGTACAAGAGTGCAAAGGAGACTTACTTCAAGTCTCAAGGGAATGAAGCACCACAAATACTAAAGAGCTAAAACAGTCTTCCAGAAAGTACTGATAAAAGTACTGTTGTTACTCTGATATCACAGTCTGAGTAGGGTCCTAAATTCTGAGTTCCTAAAGTAAACATGTAGCATTGAAAAGTACATGAAGGCAAGTGATAGAAGCACGCTAACATTGCTATAAAAATGAACAAGAGTACAAAATTGTCCAAAAAGTTTTCAATCCATAAACCAGCTATCTTCCAATGATATTCGCTGTAATTTAAACAGGATTGTAATCTGAACAGTAGAGAGGAATTAACACAAACACAAGGTATCAGCTAGGTTTTGCCCTTCAAATTCTCCTTCTCCTTTGTAAGAGTCTGAACTCGAGTATACACAAACACAGACAGGAACTGTGCCCTAAGGAAATAGCCAGAACAGGAAACAAAAGAGAAAGTATGACACCGCACAGAAATCAGTACGAGAAAGAAATGAGAGTTGAGGATTCAGCTGCAGTGGATGAAGGTTTAAAGCATGACCCTGATGCTCTTGAGTTACCTCGGCAGGAACAGCCGCGTGATCACAGAAGTTGACAATGAAGGTCCCTTTTAAAAAGGGAACAGCACTTCCTTCTGTTTGCAGACACAGCAGTAAAGCTGTGACCCTTTAAAGGGCATTAGGGAAAACAATTTTGCTAGGAACTGAGATTTCTGTTTGTGCACGTATGCCAAGATATATACCGACTATCAAAGAACAAACAATAAAGGTCCCTGAAGGTTTCAGAAAAATTCCCCTGCCCACATGTGAGTCAGGCTGTAAAGTTGTGACACTGATGAACTCAGAGTTCTTCACTACCTTGGTCAAGACTGATACTTATTCCTTCTAGGTGGCTTTATCACATTTCCCTTGAAGTCAGGAGCTTTATTAAGAACTGGACTATGCCTGTGGTTACTTGGGGATAAAAATAAAGCTCTCCATCCCAAAGGATTAACATGGATGACATAAGTAGGAATTAGTGAAAACAAATGAGTCAGAAAGCACTGGAGAGCTCAATTTTTACATATCCAGGAGCTGTCTGAATATACAATTTCCTGATCCATTAGAAAAATCCCAACATTTGGGTTTCCTCCAAGACAAAATTCCCCATAGAATAACCCTCGGGGCAGGAGGGAGAAAAAACCAACCAACCAAAAAAAAAAAAAAACCAACTCAAAACACCCAACCACCAAAACCATTAAGTTGAGCAATTAGAAAATTCATTTAAGCTCCACCTTCACCTAGTATTATACATTCACAATGCTACATTATAGAATATTCTTGCATATATTGAAGTTCAGTGCACTGTTACACAGAAGGAATGTAATGTTATTTTCCTGAGCTGGAAGTAGCATTACATTATGTCACTATAGTCTAGTCCCCATTGAATTCACACACAGAAGTCTACAATCTGCTGGCAGATTATAGAATAGAATTCTATCAAATACTTAAACATTCAGTTCAATAGATCTGATTTTGTCTGAACAGCTTGATAAGCTACTTGAGAAAAATCCAACTAGTTATCTAACTGGAGGCAGAGAAAGGTTTTGATGAAACAGGAAAGGTCTTGGCACTATAATCCCAAATTTATGAGCTATGGTACCACAGTATGGCTTTTATCCTGAGAGATTAAGCTGCACCCTTCCGTGTAAATAAAATATTAAAGAGAGTTTTTAGGAAGCCTACTCAACTACCATCGGTGACCCAGCAGTTCCTGGAATAAAACATATCCCAAAATAGATGTAACCTGTGTTATTAGGAAACCTAAATTTCGATACAAATCAAAAATGAGGAAAGATACACAGCGATGAATACCCAAAAGGCTGTTTGAAAGGACTAATTCTTAAACACAATTTTTAAAAAAAGAGCATAAATCTTATCTTTTCTCTTTGGAGGATAATCATTTGTCCCCTTCAAAATTGTGCAGGAATATTTAACAGATATTAATATATTCTCCATGGAATAAGAGAAGAAGTGACAATAGTATTTGGGGAAAAAACTGGATGGGATGATTAGCATTACCAAGCATCAAGGCCTATTATTGGGCATTCCCTCTCCAATGTAATATGCAAGGGAAAAAATAAAATTTGTCCTTTATTTCCATTCCTTTAAGTAACAAAGCCAACATCTTTCAGGCATTTAAATTATCTATTTACACTCTGCCAAGAGAGGACGACTACGCCCTGGAAGGCTAGTCCATACCAGCAACTACCAGTGTGCATTAAGAAAAGCAACTTGCTCTTACTTTCCCCGCTTTAGTTAAGGGCACTAAACACAAATCATGTATTTCTACCCCCTACTACATTTCACCAAAAAAAGCAGACATGGAAACAGATATGGAAAGCAGGACAAAGATCTAAAAAGAGTAAGTTTTTAAAGAGGATAAAGACAAACTGTAGAGAAAAAACCCACCCTGTAGCCTCTACGAAGTTTTGTTCTTTTTATTTGTTCTAACACAAAGGCAGCATATGAATTCAATTTTTTGAGTTGTAACCACCACCCATATGGCTGGGAAAGGAATCAACTCAGAATCTTTACAAAGAATCATCACTGGAAGATGGGTATGCTGGAAAGCATCTCAAAAACAAAAAGTGGGCATTTACTTACTGGAAATGGAAATTTCAGTATACTCTATACCTAAGAATAGTAATAATGATATTCATGATAGGCTTCATGATATAGCCTTAAAGAAGGCTATATCCAGATTTCTTTTGCCTATTTCTTTCTCCTCCCCTTTAAATATAACAACTAAACTAAAAATAGCTGACACATCATTGATAAGGTTTGCAGGACATGTTTCAGCAGGGACCATCAAATATGAAGGAGGTAAAAGAGTTTGCCCTACAATTCTAGCCACTTCACCTACCTTCTGAAAGATAAGCCTTCCCTTAAAAGGATTAATAACTTTGCTAATAGTAACATTCTATATTTCTTTACAGATTCAGGCTTATTCCTCGTTTACAGCCTTTTCAAAAGGAAAGTCACCTTAACAGCCAGCTAAAATAAACGACAGCAGCAACTATTATTAATTTGCTTCTCCTTTTATGGTTTGCATCAGTAAAAAGTGCTCATAATTCTGTTTTGGCTGTGTTTCCTTTTTTTCTTTTTTGCTACATACACCCAGATTGATTATAGCACAACCCGTTCAAGACAGCCCTGACCGGGAGGGAAACAACCCCCTTCGTGGCGCTGTCCTTTCCGAGAACAGCTTTCCCTCCTCAAACTTGAACTATAACAATAGGTCAAGCAGTTTCAACTGACTCTTTAATCACTATTAAAACACCAATTCAATTAACATTCCAAAAGTGATACTTTGGCACAATTCACATAAAACATTTCTTCCAGAGAAGTTCACTTAAATGGGCCTTTTATTGTTAGGACAAATAGCACGCTGAGAAGTTATGCAAGAATAATGTCAGCGTGGTGTACTGCACGTCACATGTCAAACTCTCTAAGACATGGTTAATGATCTACAGGATCATCTGAGCTTTATCTGAAGCTGTCTAGCTTGTTGTGATACATTTTTCTTCAGCAAAAGGGCACACACAAAAACTTGTTTAATAAAAGTGGCAAAACAGAAAATAATGGGAGTTTTTGCTATTCAGTTAGTTTTATTTCATATCCTCCAACAAGGCTATCTTTCTAGTCATGTGCTGGTAGAAGCTCCAAAATAAATGTCTAGACACAACACTTTCCTGATGTGCTGAAGAAATGACTCAAAAGACATATAGCCTTAACTCACAGCACACCTTTAAAGAACCCACAACTGAAACATGGGTACAAATCTGCTGTGGTTTTTTGACAGTTACTAGTGCAATAGTTTATGGAGAAATGTGCTTTTAAGTAAAAGCTTCACTTTCTAAAGGCAGCTAAACTAAAAGCAGATGCCTAGCAGTTTACACTGGTGCCAATCAATCCATTGTTACATCCTGAAGAGCATGCCAAGTCACAGAGGTATCCAAAAAAGCTGATTACTGCAGATGAAACCCTCTCACCCACACATCAACTACAATAAACACCCCTCAGTCATCTTGTCAAATCTGCTATTATTTGGGCATGAACTAGTTTAAAGATTCCCAGAACTTTTTTTAATCCAGCCCTGAAGAGTAGTTAGTCCATTTTCATTCCGTAACTGGTAGTTAAGACTTCCATTACTGGTTCCCAAAGACAGACTTGTTGGTCACACTCAAGGGAACAGGAGATCAAGTTAGCATGGACAGAAGAGAAAAAAACAAAAGAAAAAAATTCACAGAGCAAGGCCAGAGATCAAGTGTAATCCTTATTTGAGTCTGATCTCCTGCGTAATAAAGATGATAGAATTTCACTCAGTCCTCGTCTTGTGACTGAGAAGGAATTTGTCTTATATAAAGCAGCCAAAGAAAGAGAAGTTAATATCCCACAAATTAGCTTGCTGTGTTTCAGCTTTCAGACTCTGAATTTCAATAGACTTTCTCCTTCATGGAGTAGCCTCTTCAAAACACAAAAAACAACCCCAAAACCAAACCTAAAAAACTAGACCACCACCACATTCCCCCCCCCCAACCCAGAAAAACTCCACACTCCTCCCTAAAAGGTATTCCTGTATGACTTAACCTCCTTCTTGTTAGGCCAGAGAAATCAACATTTTTTCATATTCAGGCTCTTTGCCTTTGGCAGATTCCTCTAAACCATCAACCATACCTGTAGCAATTTTCTCCAATCCTTCCATACTATTCTATAACCAAGACTGTAAAAGAGTCACTGAAGCTATGAGGTTACTTAAATTCTTCACTACTTTCATCCCTCCCTACACTTGGCATACTTCTCAGAACAGCTCACAGGCTCTGGGACACCACAAGTTACCAAGAGCTGAGTTTGTCATCTACTACCAACTCAATGGACCTTGCAAAATACATATTGTTGCCCAAATGAATCTAGCTTAACCTGCTACCAGCACTCCGTACCAGTAGTGTCTCTTCATTTGCAGCCTTACGCACTTGTTTAGTCCGCATATGTGTAGCTGCAATAATCTTTTTTATAAAAGAGACTTATAAACTGAGTGTCTTTGGACTAAATGCATATTCATGGTATCTATCACCAGCAATGTCTTCACCAGACAAAGGAGCTGCACAACTCCTAGACAAAGGAAAAGAAATACTATCAGAGAAGACCCCTATTATCCCTATTAGACTTAGCCCATGAACTAGTTTCAGCTTTTCTGGGACAAAAGAGTACCTGGGATCTGTTCTGTTGCACAAATACAAAATTATTTTTCTTGCTGGCAAGAATAAACCAGAACTTACCATTCTGATAATGAAATTAAGCCCAAGCTTCTGAACTCACAAGAATTTTCATTTCAAAATCAAAGTTCCCATAGAAGCACCGATTTTACTCCACCAATATATCCAAAGTTTTAAATTTAATCATATTATGCCTAGTAACACAAAGCATTACATACAAAAAAGCTCCTAACGTACCACCTAGCATGTTTTTGCCAATAAAAACTTTGACTAGACCTAAAAAAAAAACCCAAACCCAAAACACCCAAACAACCAACCAAAAAACCCAGCCTATTTGTAGCTAAAGATCCCATTGCTGCCTCTACAATCCTGAATAACTTTTTCATTTAGCTATTCATTTACTTTTTTCAAACCACCCATTTTATTTAGTTCTCTTGATGTACTGTGTTTATTTTTAAGAGAAGGAAATAACCCCAGAAGCTTCAAGCAGTTCATATATTTTCAGCTGTCTGGAAGGGTAGTGCCTTGTAAAAGATGAACAGAATTGACCTTAGCCCCACCAGTCCAGCAAGCCTATCTTGAGTGCATCTGCAACACAAACTGAAAAAAACTACATTGGTATTTATCTATTTCCCTCTGAAACCTCACAGTTCTGTAGGAAGATGTCTTATCTAAACACTGAAGCCTGGCAAAAGAAATGAGGGCATGCCAGATTTATGGGACATTATCATCCGATCTATGAGCAAATGCTCCACCAGAACTCCAGCTGAAACCTAGCATCAACACCATCTTTACTGAAAAGAAAATGTGGCAGGGTGCTTGAGAGTTAAATTTATGAAACTCCTGTATGCCTGTACTAAAATGAGAGCAGGAGTGCAAGGATTCATTCAGAAATGTAAATCTAAGTAAAATGTAAATGATGTAAAATTCTTCTGAAACTTTGTGTTTAAAAGACAATTTTAAACTGCTACTTAAAAAGAAGTGGTTGTTTGGCAAATGACCCTCTTAAGGAAAGATACGATTGGAAGCAAACCATGGGGGGGGGGGGGGGGAACCAACCTTCAGATTTACTTTGGCAGAGTTCTGCAGGGAGCAATAGCACTGAACACTTAACTGCAGCAGCAGAGCTTGACGGTCAAATGCTGCTCAGCGGCGGGTAACAAAGAGGCCAGTAGCGGGACAGGGCTGTAAGACCACCTCTCCAGCGTGGGACGCTGGCTTCTGGGTTGTGCAAGAAGCCTTTCAGTTGTAACGCCCACTGGAACGCCAATCCACCTCCTCAAATAAAAAGTCCCTCATACAGAAAAGCAATTAATTTTCCACAGGATGAGTTCTAAAAGCAGCTGGTTTTTCTTTCTAGTACCTGAAAACCAGCACTTTTTCCTTAAATTTACAACTTCGTTCCACAGGGGAACAGTCACTGCAGATGAGCCCACTTCTCTACGCAGTGGCTAAGCAGAGGCTGTTAACGGGTCACTCAGAGTCAAGGAGATCTTCAGAGCCCACACTCCCTGCCCAAGCCTGCTCTTCAAACTGAGAAGCAGGTCCTTAGCTCAGGCAGGAATGCATGGCCAGGTGTATTTAGCACAGTTCGGCCAGGGCTGGGAGGTCACTCCACACGTACTGGATGTTTTAGATTGCTCAATAAGGAACAGGCAAGTTAACTTGGCTTCCAATTCACCCAAGCAAACATTGATACAGGTGTGTGATTTAAAAAAAAAAATCCAGAGATGGGTTGGGTTAATTGAGATTGCCCTCCTAAATGTCTCTCAATAAGCACTCTGAAAAGCTACCACTCACCAGGCATTCCTGCCAGGTCTCAGCAAAGAGTTAGCAAGTCAGTGTCTGCCCACTCCCTCACAGACAAGAAATGCTTCCTGGTTTTACTCATTTTTATTCCTATTTTAAGTTTACTTAGGTTTTTCAACTTCCTCATCAGATAACTTTGCTTTTGCCTTAGATATCTCTTTAGAACTTTCTTCTTTTTTTAGATCAAAACTCCCCATAGGACTTTTTGCAGAAGGGTAGCTACATACATACCAATTTTTAGCAGAAGGGTAACTACATACATACCAAGTTAATGAATACAACACACTATACCATTTTTTGAGTGAGGCAATACCATGAACTTAGTAAACATCTTAATTAAGGACAGTGACATTTTAAAGAAGAAAAATAGTTCATTGTTACTGATTGCAGATCCTCTTTGGATTAAGTTTTCTATCCAAATAAAATTAAATGGTCTAATCTATTAGAAACATTATTATTATTTTTTCATACTACCTCTTTAACCCCAAACACATCATATGTATTTCTGCCTCCCAGCTGCCAGTCTTCAAATCCTTTCTTCCCAAGTAGAGGAAACCAAACCACCAACGTGCAGCTATAAACTTTTTTGCACGCACGCACCCACCCAAGGAGAGTCATACGATAACACAGTAAACTAGCTTTCTCTTTCACAGACCCACAGGAGACCTTCACTTACAAGAACATTAGCTATGGCAGTACCCATTTTCCATCAGCCCTGCTTCAATGACACTTCTTCCCATCCTGCCGTCAGTACTCGGAAGCATTAGCAGCAGCAACGGGCACAGTGCTCCGCTTTGGGGCCGTCCCAGGGCACTGGGCAGAGGGTTTTAAGACACTGCAAAAAGCTCAGTCTTCAGACATTTTCAGGGATCTCCAGGGTGCTTTTACTGCAGCACCAGGGCACCAGAAGCAATAGCTTTTTAGCCTTTGGTACTCAGCCTGGAAGACTTTGAGGACAACCCGGTCACGCATCCCTGGGAGCGCAGCCTCCCTCCCTTCCCCACGGTCAGAGACCACCCTCTTCTCCCACAGCAGCACGGCTTTGTTCAGTACGGCACTGGAGCCCTGCAGTAGAGAGACGGACCCAAGCGTATTGACCGTGATTGCTTTTGGAGATAAAATTAATTAATAAGCCCATATGCAGGCAGTACCTCAAGCACTATTTCCATAACTCTTTTCTCCTGCTAGTCCCTTCCAGGGTGATTAGGAGGAGGTGACAGGAAGAGGAGGACTAGAAATACTTCTAAATGACCTAGCTTTTACAAATCAGAAGTTAGTGCAAGAGAGCAGCTGAATGCCAGTAGTCATCACTGTTCACCACCAGGGAGGGGGGAAGGCATCTACAAATCCCAACATTCATATTCTGAAAAACAGAGACCAGGTTTCACAAAAACACATCAGAGAGCTGGCAGGTTGTCTTGTCAGAAGTGACCACCTGTGTCACACGTTTCAACAATGAGAAATGATTCTTGCATACATAATGAATAACACACAGCTGTCTGAAATGCCTTTAGGAAGCTGTGGTTATCAGATCAATAGCAGGCACCCACAGATGGTCTGCCCCAGCAAATAATTTAACCTTAAATAAGAGGCACTAATCAACTCTCTTCTGGTGAAATGGAACTCAGCTGTAGTAGATAACTATATGCTAGCTCCTGATTTGTAACACCAAGTATAACTTTAAACCAGCCTTCACTAGCAAATTGAAAAATATTTAAACCTTTCTAAATGGGTAGAAGTAAAAAAGGCCATGGATCTTGCAAACTGAATGAAAAATCTACTTTTTTATTTTTTGAAGAGAAACTCATATTAGTAACATGGGACGTAAACCTAGGCCCACTCAATAGACCAATATTTTTATGATTTGTTTCAACGTCAGTTCATTTATAGGCAGGTTCTCAACTAAGAACACATGCAATTCATTCACACATAATTTATCAAGAAAATTACAACTGCTTCTACTCTTTACCAACCACCACCAGTTTCTATTCAGCCAAAGTCATCTTTACTGGGTGCTTCTGGGCAGTTGCTGTTTGTCAAAAGCAGGAGGAAGTTCTGATGACTCGCTGGGCTGCCTTCAGCAAGTACCCAAAGTGGGAGGCCGTGCCAGACATACAGCTGCTGCCTGGGTTTTATGGGAACGTACTTAAAACTTGTTCACCTCATTCAGATAATTTTATCACAGGACACGTGGCTTGTGTTTCCAGAACTTGCGCTGGCAAAGATGAACACATGGCTTTTACATTTCCAGCACTACTTCTGCCCTTTAATTCCACTTCTGGCTTCTCAGCCTACACTCTTAAGAGCATATTTAGTATTCACTGTTTAGAGGCATGAATCTGAGGATTAAAGAAATGAAAACCACAAAACAGGCATGCTAAAAATCAATCTCATTAACATTCTCCAACCTGGCACAAAGGGAGTAGCACTAAAAACCATAAACAACTCAGTTCTGAACTTTCTATACAGAATAGGCTACAAAGAGCAATGTGACCACTGTCCAGTGTCTACCCATTCAACCCTCATGCCATGAGGGGAAGCTACTTACCAAAAGGGAACTGACTACAGGTTTGCATTTACAAATCCTTTTCTTTCATAATTAAGGCAATGAGGCAGTATCTCTAGGTCACAAAGTGTTCTGCCACTCAAAAAGAGGATAGACACCAACTATTCCACTTCCACTGGGCTTCCAAGGCTTGAAGTAAAAAAAGACATTGAGCAGGACAATGTGGAAATGGCATCAAATGCTAAAACAGGAAAAGAAATAAGGGAAACAGCTGTATGCATTGCATTCGTATTATCTGCTGTGGGAGTGGAAGCTCATGTCCTAAAGACAGTCCGATAGGAGTGTTTGTTCCTCCTCGTAAAAATAAGAAGTAATCATACTGGCCGGGGATGGAGGAGCCGAGTGGTTTGAGCCATTTTCAGTTTCACAAAACTAGAGATTTACTTTTTAGATAAGCAACAGCCTGTATCGGGGGGGTGGGGAGGGAAACCACTCATACTATACCAGTGGGGTTTTTTTGTTTGAAAACACCTAAGTCTCACTTGCAGCAACCTACAAGATTTGATGATCCCTTTTATGAAGCTTGGAAGATAACTACATAGGGCTTTTTCTTTCATTTGTTTTTTACCTATAAACCACTACAGATTCCAGTCATTTCTCCCTTTTCTGAATGAACCAAAATATTTGCTTTTTTTGAGAGTAAATGACAGCCAGGGAATGGAAACAAATAAACAAAAACCCCTCTAAAATATAACCAAGAGCCTTATTTCTAACTTCAACAATTAAGAAGAGAGCAACAACAGATTTGTACATCCAGATCACAGACCCACCCCACTACAAAGAACAGAAATTGAACTTCTGAGGACTTTCACAACATAAGGCATTAAACTGCATGAAGCTTCAGTCCCTTCGCTGAAGTAATCTGCACAACCAGAAAGGGAAGTTGGTGAGCCCAAACCCCTTGGGGAAAGAGAAGCAGGGAGCAGCAGCTCAGCTGAAGGTCATTGCAATCAGGGCACATCATCACACATGTATGTTTTTATACTGCTGTCATTAAGTGAAGTGGGAACATGAGCTTAAGCCAAAATCAAAGTTGGTTGACTCCATGTAGAGAAATTACTACCCAGCCAATGACCAGCATTTAGACATTTGTTTTAAAGTCTATTTCAATCTACCTAACTTTTGCTTCGCATTCTTCATGAAGTGTACTACACATTAATTTCTCTTGCCCCACTTCCCAAACTGTTTCTTCGGGGTTTCTAGTTAATGTATTCTTACAGGAAGAACATTTTCCCGAAGGTCTAACTAAGCCACCCTTCATTTTACAGATAATGATGTAAGGAAAAGAAAAATAAAGTCTCAAGTATTTAAATATCTCTGGTCAAATATTATATATGACTAAAAATTCCTAAGCAGTCATCAGCTGCAGGATGTAAGACAAAAATATCCTGCTATTTCAGCTGTACTGAAGACCATTCTTTTTAAACTAAGTATGTAAGAGCATTTGGATGGCTGGACAACACCTTTTCTCTGTATTTTGTAGAAATTTCCTTAAGTACAAAAAGAGCAGTTAGGAATATTAAAATCACATAACAGATTAAAGAAGAACTGTCAGTGGATCAACAGGAGAGGCTGATGGAACAGGGAAAAGTATCTACATCAGATGCTTAATCATTATTGAACAAAATTATTCCAGTCTTAAATTCATGAACCTGTAGATCAGAAAAAAAGGGAAAAGGAGGTATTGTCTGTAGCTGAGGATATGATGAGTTATTTTCATGACAGAAAAAAGCAAAAGCAAAAAAAGAATTTGTGAAAGGGTAGAACAGAAAGAATCTGAAAGCACAGAAGCTTTAACTCATAATAAGATGTTAGCCTGTGAGTATTCAGTTTTAAGCATCTCTCCTCCTGGAGTCCTGTACATCAAGTTTCCAACATGCAACAAACTAGACTGAAATGTATTTTTGCTCCAATGGAATTGGTGAAAAGGCACAAGCTCAAATACACATTTTCCTTTTTCCTTTATGTATAACACATTAATAAATTCAAGTTCACACAGGTCTTTAGACTGTCAGCAGAGTTCTTCCATGAATGGCTCCTTGGTGGCACATGCAAAGCCAACTTCGATTCTAGTCTGCTTCCTAAGAGATGGACAGATATATCAGAAGATTCACAAACACATCTGGTGATCCATCTCCCTTTAAAAACAATGTTAAGAAGTTCTCTTCTAGATTTGTTTTTTTCCACGCCCATGTAGGTTAGTAGAATTAGGAAATCTTATATGCTTATTGAGTACGTTGTCCTAAAGGATGTTATCCTGGATCTCCTGTGGTGAAGGATGGTAAACTACTTATGTTGAGAATTCACTGAAATTAAGAGCAGAAAAACCTCATTTCCTTTGACCCCCTCTGCTCTCAACTGTACCACTTGCATAAGCTAAGTTTAATCATCAAGTTCAAATCTCATTTCCTATGCATATCTTCAGGTACTGCATATGAAGTTATAGTTAATATGACAGGCACAGGAAAAGGAATTTATCACAAGGTTGATGCCTTTTGATCAAATCCCAGGATCTTCTACCCAGTGCTCACCTAGAAGAAAGCAAATTATTCAGACTTGGGAGAGAAGATGTTTCTTTCTGTTCCGTAATTTTTAATGGCTCCAAATGCATCCACCACAGACTCAGCGTTTTTCTCGACAGAGACCGAAACAAAGGTTACTTGTTTGGATGTTTTGCAATAGTACAGCGTGACTCAGATGAGGAATTACTAAGTGTACCTTCAGTTCAGGCAGTTCAACACTGACACAGGAGAAATCACTTGGAAGCTCACATGGCTAATGGCTTCAACACGAGATAGTAATTGTAGTGAAGCAAACAATTCATCTATAATATAAGATGCAACTGTACTGTGAAGTAAGGATACTTAAACTAGCCTAACGATCAGGAGCAGCTCAGCCCAGGCACTGTGAAGCTGGCTACATGTCTCCCTGGCTTTCACGTTTGTACACTGCAGCGTGCACGTAGGTGTGAGATGAAACAAGAGAAGTACTCACCATACATGTGCGCCCAAAGAAGTAATTGTAAAACCATACAGCTAACAGCTAGGTACCTGCCCCATACTTGTACTTTAAGCACCCACTGTCACCTTCCTTCCAAAGGAAAGAGTAAAAGTTCATTGCAGAGTCAATAGAAAAAGACATCATGACCCAGATCGACTAAGTTCAGGCACCTAAACTTACAATCCTGATTTTAAGTAGCTATTTGTTTTTCATTACAGAATGTGCCTGGTGCCCCAGAAATAACCAGAACTGAGTCAACATGAGTTTCTTTGTACACATTCATCTCTGTTACAGCTAATGAAGTTTTTTTGCTGTTCTGTGCAACAGTATTTACTTGGCTAGAGAGAGAACTACTGGGGAAAAAGGATCCCATTCCATCCCCGTGTCTTCCCCCTCATGCTCACAAACTGTTGAAAGAGTGGTCATTTCTTAGACAGCTCAGGTATACATTTCACAAATACTGAAGTCAAACTGAAGAGTGCAACAGGGGATTAATAACTTGCATTCTTGCACAGAACACCTATTTACGCCTTTGCACATACCCTACTAGGAGACCGGGTTTACTGAAGTGAATAATCCAGTTCTTGGACACCCTTCCAAAATTTTCTACAATTTCTCTCACCTGCTCCTGATCCAGCAGGAAAATGAATTTCCATATGTCCGCAACTTTTGTCAGCAGCTTTCCCATTGCGTTTACATTGACTAACCACTTCTCTTGTACAAGAAAGGGAAGCATGAACATTTTCATTATTGTCACAAAGCAGACGGGCAACACTTAAACTAACCTTTCAGCTGTCAAGACAATTTTGACAGAGATATCTGGAAAATACACCTCTTCCTTCAGTAAGCAGGGAAGAAGGGATGCAATGCCACAGGCACAGTCTCTTCATTATGAAGATTCTCAGTATTGCTCCAACCTAGGATCTGGGGCTTTAAAACATGGGTTTGAGATAGACGTATTCAATCAATTCACGGACTTTGTATCAGCCAAAGCCAAGAAGCAAAATTTTCACAGAAAACCAAGAACACAGGGCATGCATCACAGACTAGACAAACGTATATTCTTGTTTTCCCTTCCACCATCCACTCAGATGCACTTGAAAATGGTCAGTATTAAGCCCTCGCCCCCCTTTTACAATATGACTCTCAAACTCAGGCCTCACTCCAGGCTAAAACTGGAAAGCAAAGACAACCTCCTTTGTTATGGATGCTGAGGTGCTACTGAGGACTCCAAAGTTGCTCATGTTCATCAAGCCACAATGCCATGGCATGACACTGGACAGCTTTCGCCAGGCACAGACCTCAGGTCACCGATACTATTCAGAGAGAGTCTCATTAAACCGTCAAGTGGTTTCCCCACTCAGGCTAGAACAGTGCAGTCACTTTGCATGCTATTATTAAATACCACATGCAAAGCGGGGATTTAACATGGGGGTTGGAATACAGAAGTTACGGCAGAGGTTCATACACGACATTTATCTTGGCCCGCATCAAGTACTCACAACAAAGAGGCTTACCCTCCCTATTAGCTTGCCTCCCCAAGAGTCGGTACTAAAATAACACATCAGAAACAAAATTCCTCCTTCAATAAAGTGAGTTAGCCATAGCTGAATAAAAAAAGTGCGTTACTTTTGTCTCCTGTTTCTTTTTGATGTGTATTTTTCACAAGTGCCTCTGACAAGGTATTCCCATATTTTTCTTCATTTGCATACAAAAGCACTCTCTTTCAGCAGCAGCAAATTCACTATCTTTGACTTTACTTGTGTATCATTGTATTTTTAAGTTGTGGGACATGGAAAATGGAACTTCCTCCAGGTCTTTGTCCAGAAAATTCATTATTTCTTCATATTTTTAATCACTTCCCAAGTTATTCTGCTCTTTTCAGGAAACATTCATTGCAGAAAAAAGTAATCTGGTGCACTGTTTCATAACAACAAAACCATGCTTCCACAGATGATCTAAAGCTAAACCTTTATTCCTGCCCCTGAACCTGCTTCAGAGGCTTTAGATACACAGCTCACTGAGTGAACTCTTTTCAGGGGTTTTCACCACATACACAAGATATTTTTCTCAGCAGCTAGCCATACTGTCCCTTTGAACCTCCATTCTTATGATTTGCTTTTAAAGATGTGGGGACTGTAATCGTACACAGTAATCCCAGGAAAGCCACCCTATTTGTGTATGAGGCAGTGGTCCTCAGCTGTCATTGTTTTACATGCAACAGTTATGAACAACTGATAAGCAGAGGCCAACATCATATTCTGCAGGATAATATTCCCAAAGGCAAAAAGCAACTGGCCCCCGAGCCACGACTCACCAGCAACAAAATTAAGGCATTTTATGCTCCGTAATTTCCATTTTGTATCTTAAGTTCCCACCTCCTGGGCACAGGCACACACTCAGCAGCCTTCCCCACTAAGTGATCCCTGACACCCAAGGCACTTTGGGGTGATACCCCCTAAACCCTTCCAACAAGTAACCTCCTCAATTAAAGATACCTCATCACACATTCAGCAACACCCAACCCCAACTGCTGCTGTCACCATTTCATGGGTTCAGAAAGGCGTTCCCATGTGCCTCAGAGTCCCCTTTGGCTTTGACTAACCTACCTAACCACCTCATCCATAGCTGCTTCTCCCCTCTTGTAATCCTCTACTTCCAAAAGTCAAAACCAGCAGAGTATCAAACAGAGTAGCTACTATCAGTCTTTGCTTGTGAGGAAAATACGCCACTTAATCCTACTCTTTCTTTCTTCTGCTGCGCTGTGCTGGAGGACCATGCTTCCTCCCTACCTACAGCCAATTTGTATATTGTTCACCACGCAGGGGAACGTTTGCTCCAGGGAGACCAGCCTACCTGGGATGATCTCATACTCCAAGGACGCAGTCACACCCCATCCCAGGCTTCCCCCGAGAACTTCGCTGGGTCACCCCCTTTCCAGAAGAAAAAACATGTGCAGAAGGAAGTGTACATCAACACAGATAAATTTTGAAAAACAAAAAAAACCAACAAACCTCAAAGGCTAACTAAGCGAGGGAGGAACTTAACACTTTGACCAGCTAAACACTCACAGCTAGCCAGAGAAAGCTCAGCACAGGCAGCTGCCTGCACTGCTGCCAATGAAACACTGATGATCAGAGATCAGAAACTGTGAGCAATTCATGGCCACCAGCACCGATCAATCAGACATCAGCAAACCAGTCACAAGAGATGTAAGCATTCGTTACGCAGGTACACTGCAGTTGACCCAAGCCACAGAAAAGCCTTTTCCAGGCTATGTTTATCTCCTTTGTCCCTACTAGCTCCGACAAGTGAAAAGTCACAAAAAAAATCTGCAGGTGCAAAATAAAGGGGTGGAGGATGTAAAAATAGGAACCAATAACTGAATATTCACAGAAGAAAATAGTCAAATCGGTTCTTGCATGCAGACAGCTAGCTCAAGATGAGAGGAAGAAAAAGGAGGGAAGTTTGCCTTCCCAGTTAACCTTTATGTTTCCCCACTGTAATTGCTGCAAGACTATCTGTTGGCAAGTCCAAAACCCAGCCTCTTTCTTAAAATGCAATTACAGGATCATGAAGTGAACTTTACGAAATACTTGTCATTAACTTACCAGATGGCTGCTCTAATACTAAGCCAGCAACACAGGGGACATGACCACTAATAATCAAGAAACCTTGCTGCTGGGGGGAACCACTTCAGTCAGATGTACAAATGTCAGCTTAGAGAGACTAAAAATCTAACGTACAAACAAGTTTTTCCTTTTCAAATATGAAAGCATCAGAAAATAGGCCTGAATACCAAAAGACTCCCACAACGTTGTTAGCTGCAGCCACCACGCATTAGTATTCCAGGTTTAAAGGTGAAGCAGGACCAAGACGCTCAGAACTTCAGGATGTGTTTGCACTGCCCAAGATAAAAGGCTACGTGCTAGCTCAGAGCTGCATGCCATCAACACCCAGCAGGAAGTTTTTGGTTTAGTCCACAGTTGCTGTCAGCACTGCCCAGAAGATATAGAGATATATATACACACACACGTACAAATATATATAGCTTTGACATCCTGAGTCTCCAACCTCCAATCCTTTCATGTGAGAAAGTTCTTCTGGCTGATGCTGTTACTTACCTTCCTTGGTTCAGAAAAATACTACTTCAAACATACTACTACGAAGGTCTCCAAGCATACACTCAAACGCTTTAGAGACGAGGCCTCTATCCAGCAGACTAGTCCTTTAAAACATGCTAAAAGTTCACAGTTTCTCTCTTTTTTGTATAGTTTATGTACTTTCTTTTCTTAATTCCTTTGAATTAACTGACCCAAACAGAGAACAAGCAAATATAATTTGTAGCATCAGAATATAAAGAGTAAATAAATAATTCTCTGCACCAAGAATACAACAGCAGCCATGCTGGGTCAGACATAAGACCATCTATCCAAGCGTCTGACAACAGAGGAACAGTCAAAAGCAGATGGCTAGGAAAAAAAGAGCATAAAAACATGGCAAGCATATGATACTTCTCCCAAGTATTCTTCCATCTGTGGCTTATTTGCTTCCTTGAGTTGAATGCAATTTCCAAATAACTTCTCTCATAATCACCAGATCGGAAAACTGGAAATGTTATTTGCTGTGAGCATTTACATAAAAAATAATCAAGTCTGACAACTTCTGCACACCCATTTCACAAGACTTGCGGATAAGAATATGAAAGATTTAGACTAGACTAAGCAGCTGATTTTTCCAAGACAAGGAGGGGTATGAATGTACAGCCAAGAGAAGAGTCCTCCCTAGAGTAACTGATTTACATTTCAGACCTAGCTTGGTAGAACAGGTCAGGTGTACACTTCTGTGATTTACCAAGTGATAACAACAGAGAAACATACATTTTAAGCACTTTGGGAAGCAAATTTAATTCTTCCTGGGAAAAATTTGACATTTTTCTGAATAACAGATTGAGAGATAATGCAAGATCAACAGTGATGAGTAAAAATATTTTAAGTAATTCAGAAGATCGGCAATTAAACTGATGTAGTACTAATATCGACGCATACTTAACTTTGGTCCATCACTGCTACTGCAAATATACTCATCAGCCACTGAAGTCTAATCTTGTAAAGACAAAACTCTGTATTACAGGAATGAAGCTTCAGTGTATTAAGGTTTACATCATTACAGCCAACCGCCTAACCATCAAAACTGAACTGAAAGTAAAATATAGGGGACTTCTCTGGAGGTAACAGTCCCCAAAATAATGCTGATAAGCAACAACAAAAATAAACATATGTTTACAGATTAAATACGTGAAGAAAGAAAATTTAAAAAAGGACATGCATTCCAGTTACGCTTGTATAATTATGTACTTTACTAGAGTACTGACCTAGTGTAGTAGTTACTACCAAGCATCCCCTCATTTTCTAGGCCAAATCTTCCATATTTCTACACTGTACATTGTGTAAAGTACTACTGGGGTATTAAGACAGTCATCTTGAGTTGGCACTCAGTATTTAGGTAGGTAAGATGGGTGCAAATGTTGAACTGTACTTTTGTCATATTGTTGCGCTAAAGAATTTTTAATCTCCTGGATGATCTTTTCTTTCTGGATTCCCCTATGTATCTATATGCACGCACAGTTAGAGAAAAGAGCGTATCTGTATTTGATGACCTTGTAACTGCTTCACAAGAATTCAGTGGTAAGCAATGTCAGGTTAATAAACAGACCAAAGAGCTAAATTTTAAACTCCTCCATACTACAATAATTCCAAGCTTACTTGGTACCCACCTGGTAGAGGTAAGACAGTGACACAATAGAGAGATAAGAGCCACAGACCAAGGACTGCAGATGTGGCCAGCAAAAGTGTAAGGTCCGCACAAAAGAAAAAAAAAAACCAAAACAACACAGGCTTTTGAATCCCCTTGTTGACTTAGCATCAGAGTTGCAGTGTCTACAAGGTCCCTTCCTTCTTCACCAGGACAGGAGAAAGCATTTACATGCCCTGGGAGCTGCTACTTCTTAAGAGATTAATGACAGCTGTTAATAAACCAGAGCCCACAGGCCCCAACACAGTCTAGCCCAGTCTTCGCAACTTGCATTGTTCTGCAGGAGCGCAAGTCAACAGGGAGATGGTGCAAGAGTCTGTACCTGACTCTGAAAGGCAAGGGAGAGGACACTGGGCTCGATGCTAATTCCGACAACAGAGGAGAATGAGGAAGACGTGATATGCCACCCTCAGTACAATACAACGACACTCTTCAACTGGTGCTCTGCAAATACAGCTCCAGCAATCCTGCTACAGGAGTCCCGCCGAGGCTCGGGAAGCAGCAGGAGCTTCTACTGCCATGCTAAGCAGGCACCAGCATCAGCAATGGCCCTGCTCCAGGGTACAGAGGGAACTCTGGCCACCAGAAAGGCGATGAGCTCTGAATGCTTGCATTGCCCCCAGACAGGTATCACCTGGGTGCTTCACCTGGCACGGGGAGAACCACCTGTGGAGCTTTCCAGATCCCACATAAAGCTGGAACCTGAATCCTCAGCTAACACTGAATAAAATATTGCAATAAGTATAAACAACTGAAAAAAGGGCTCTAAAACCAGAAGACAAAGCCTGGGAGAAACTTATTTTACAGTATATGATTTAAAAAAAAAAAAAAAGCAGAATGGTGTAAGGGAAATTACCAAAGAACAATCTCACCTAGATAACTCTTCTGTTGAAATAAAGCCCATTGCTAATCACCCACATGGGTCTGGCTTACTAGAAACAAGCAACAGTTGCCTGCAAGAGACTCCTCACAGTAAAACATGTCAGTTCTAAAACGGAAGTAGAGTTTTTGAAAAGATACTGCAAAGGACATAAAAAGTGTATTTAAAACAAAGCTACTGTTAGGGAGCTTTCATCATAGTAATAGATTAAGAAATGCAAGAAGCAAAAGCTCTTAAACATCTCCTTCCCCCCCTCCAAAAAGTGTTTCTGCGTAACTTCTCAGCAGTTTCATTCCCCCCTTCCTCCTTCTCAAGTCCTGATGCAGGAAAAGCCATTTTGGACTAGATTGTGACATGAAGTGACACAGCAAACGAACTTCCCTCCCAAACATCACCCAGAGGAAACTGGAATATTGCACGATGCTGCAGCTCCCCAAGTTTCACAAGAAAATATAATCTTCATTCTTCATATTGCCACTCACAAATTTTAACAAAATTCAGCTAAACCTGAAAACAAGAAAAACATTGAACAAGATCTTTCTTCCACGAGCAACTTAAGAGGCAAGAACGTTTGCAGACCTCATTTTTGAGGGTAGTCTGACCCTCTACATGACAGAGCGGAGCTTCCTGACCTAATAAGCAAGAGCAAGATATTCATATGACCAAGAGCACAAAGCACTTCTCCAGTCCGTGCCCTGCCAAGACTCCAAACCACAACCCGCGCTCCCTCCTGCACTCCAGCGATGCTGCCTGCTGCAAGGCAGCGGGCCAGACCACCCCTCGCTGCTACCCCAGGCAGAAACTGCCTGCAGCCCCTGCTCTCCGTGCGCTAAATCCTGATGTGCGGGCTCTTACTGCTGCGGCGAGAGCGCGAGCCACGTCCGAGTGGTTGGCAGGCGTCGTGCCTTTGGAAGTCCGAGCTTGACACCAGTGGATACCAGTTGGACATTTAAAAGCAGGCAGCGAGAAGTGATGAACAGGAGCTGTGACCTCTCTAACTCCTGCCTGAATTCGCAGTCAGTAGCCACCTCCCCGGGCAAAAAAAAGCAAACGGGCATCTATCTCCTCCGCACACCCACGTTTTGCAAAGCAGGTCCCCAGATGCTAGAGATCAGCAGCGGTAAGGCCCCTTTTGGCCCGTCAAAAAGGTGTTTTTTCTCAGACTTTGCAGCAGAACCGAAGTAAGGCGCTAAGCGCCCGCCCGTGTCCCGGCCCCGCCGGGGCAGAGCGGGCTTCACCTCGGCATCTCCCGGAGAGGCGAAGCTCTCCCGACCGAGGCCACCCGACCGCAGTCCGCGTCCCGTCAGCAGCCTTTACGCTAGGGCCGGGCCAAAAATTGGGGAAAAGAAAAAACACACGCCGAGCGACCGAACGGCGGACGGTGCCGGCGGGCAGCCCCAGACGCCGGAGGGGCAGGCGCCGCTCCCGCCGCAGCCTGAGGAGACCCCCCCACCACACACACCCCCGGCGAACACCCCGCAAGTTTCTGGGAGGCCCTTTCCGCCGGGAACCCGCGGGGCCGGACACCCCCCCCCCCCCCTCCCCGGGCCGCCCTGCACCGCGCCCGGAGGGGGGCCGCGCCGCGCCGGGGGTCTCACCCGCCGTGTCCCAGATGGAGATGTTGTAGGGCCCCCACTGCTTGAGGTAGAAGGCGCCGCCGACCGTGCTGACCGTCTCCTGGAAGCGCCTCTCCATGTAGCGGTGCAGCAGGGAGGTCTTGCCCACGTTCATGTCCCCCAGCAGCACCACCTTCCCGTCCGGCTTCTTCATCGCGGCCCGTCCTGCCGGCTCCCGCCCGCCCGCCGGCCCGCTCCGCCCGGCGGAGCCCCGGAAGCGGCGGGAGGGAGGAGGGCGGAGGGCCGCCCTCCGCCGGCAGCGCAAACTTCGGGGGCTCGGCCGCCACCCGGCCCCGGCTCCTCCTACGCCCGGCCCGGCCCCGCTCCTGCCCCCGCCCTCCGCCGCCGCCAGGGGGAGGGGACGCGGGCGGGAAGGCGGGCGGGAAGGCGGCCGGAGCGCCGCGACCCCCCTCCACACACACACACACACACACCCCCGCCCCGGGCCTCGGTGCCGGCCCTGCCCCGGGCGATGCGTCCCGGCCGCCCCGGTACCCCCCGACCCCCGTCTGCCGGCGGGCTGCCGAGAAGCCGCCTCCCGCGGGGGCGTCGGGCCGGAGCTCGGCCGCCCTGAGCCGTCGGGGGGGGGGGGGGGGAAGGCTGAGGCGGCCCGGGCTGCCCGAGTCTCTCTGAGGTAACAAGCGGCTCCGCGAGGCCAAGGGGAAAGCCCGCGTCTCCGCTTCCCGCCCAGGCTGCCGGCGGAGGGGCGGGCAGTTCGCTCCGGAGCCGGGATCTGCCGCGGAGCCCGGCAAACGCGTCTGCCCGGGTGAGAGGTAGGTTTTCTGTGGGAATCGGGGACTGTTTCCCACGTGGCGGGTCCGCCCGCTTGCGCAATCGCTTGCCCAGCTGCTGGAACTCAGCTTAATTCCAGCTCAGGTGACAGGACTAGCAGTCGTTTAAGTGAGCCAGAGATCCAGCCTGTCGGTTTTGCATCGGTCGCCTTCGTGCCAAACAAATCCCGGAAAATATTTTAATAGGACGTGAAGGTGTTACAGATTTTGGGCAAGGAAAGGGATAACGTGTAGACCAACTGGAGAGGAAACACCTGTTACAGTATTTTTAAGAGAACTTGGCAGTTATCGATCCCTCCCCAACACGAAAGCATTCAGATAGCAGCACTTTCCGTAATAAACGAACACGCATCCTCACTCCTGCATGTCTCGTGTTGAAACTGTTAGTACTTCTTGAGCCAGTCTAGGGTTTGCATCTGTGAGACGCCTTGATTTTTGCTTACCTGCTAAAAAAGGAATAGCCACGTAGCAGTACTTTTTTTTAAGCCATGCCCAGTTAATTTGGCTTATTCAGCTTTTACCGCCCGCATTTGTGCTTTTGCAGCTGTACCTGGTGATGCGTAATTTCAGTTCAGAATCAGATACCCACCAGATATTAAAGTACTGGAGACACCCAAAGAGAGAGGATGTTACATTATTTGGGAAAAGCAGAAGAAAAAACAACTTACAAGGGACTCCAAAATAATAATATGGGATGTGATTCGGGGCTGTGTGAGGGGGGGGTTGTTTCGCTTTCATTATTGTATGGCAGTATTTTGCTGTGCTGTGTGCAGCCTTCGCCTCGGATTCCCGTTTCCCACCTAGATTCCCATCTCAATCCCAGAGTTGGGAAAAAGAAACTCATTGCATCAAAGTGCTTCTCTGAGGTGGTGCAAAGCGAGTAGGTTTCTTCTGGGTGCCTGGTATGAAAGCGTAAAAAGAACAGATGTTCTCTTTGCGTGGATACTATTTGCAAATTCCCATGTGCAATGTATGTTACACCCTTTTGAAGTGGCGGGCACCACTTCAGAAAGAGAGAAGAAGAATCTTGTATCAAAGAGTTTAGACCATGAAGATCTGAACTGGTACAGGGATCCTCATGTGTGTGTACTCTCACTTTATGCATTGATTTACTGTCCACATAATAAAGAAATACCTAAAAGCTTAGGTATGATTATTGATTTACAGCAGTGCTGCTGTTACCAAATCATAGCAGTCAAAGCACTTAAAGCACTTATTTCCGTATTTTACCAAGATTCTGCTGTACTTGAGTTATTTTCGTGTGCTAGTGAAATGTCGCTCTTCTGGTATTCAAAACAGGTATCAATAGTTTCTAACAGTGATGCAGACAAGTCAGGACAGAAAACAGTTTCAGTAACAGGGTGAAAATGCAACTGGGATTTTCGGTTTTGTTGACCAATAATGTGCATTATAAAAAGAGAACACCGCTCCCTTTACAGATGTTTTCCACAGTTGCTTGAAACAAGATACCCACATCCCCACAGTTCTGCGTGTGTGCATTTCCAGCTAGCAGCGGTCAGTCAGACCAGGGACTCTCCTGAAAGTGTCACCAGCCAACTTTCACTGATGGCAATGTGTTAGTTTTGTATGTTAGCCATGGCCTAGCTAAATGAGATGACAAATCCATCAGGCCCAATACTTATTTGGACCTGGTACCACAGCTAACGACTCTGACACAGCCAGGGACGTGTGTTATCCCACTACTACGCAACTCCCCTTCACCACTTGCTTAAAGGATCATCTCTGTTTCATAGTGATCTACCCCTAATAATCGGATGCAGTAAGATGGGAGAGTACTGTGTGTTGTTTCGGATCCTTGGGAGAATTTAGGAAAACGGTGATGTGGACAGGTTCCAGGTATATAGAAGGGCTCCTGAGGTAAGCCCTTAGATACTTGAGGTTGTGAAGTCCTCAGCAGTCTGAGCTTCCACTGACCTCAGGAGAACAGGTTTGCAGGGCATAGCGCAGTGTGTTGGGTTATTACTGCCGACGTCTCCTTGTACGAATGCACTCCAATCTACAGTGTACCATTTAAGTCACCTGTTGTTAAAGTCAAATGGCTCATGATAGTCTGTAATGCAATACAGATAATAACAGAGCATATATGAAAATATTTGGGAAAACATTAAGAGCCTGTAATTTGCTCTCTAGCCCTCAGATGCATAGGCCTGTTGCAAGATTTCCCCAAATCACCGAGTTGTCTGTAGCATGAGGTCTCCACCGTAGTAAGTATGGGCATGAAGAATGTCAAAAGTTGCTTGATAGGAAGGAATATGGAATACTTCACTGTCTGGGTAGTGCATGTATGCAGGCTGTACACATTGTCTGGGGTTTGTTTGTTTTTCATTTTAGAGCATCTGAGGTCACCATTTAATTACAGTGAGGTTATTCATTAGCCTTCATGACAGTGTGGCGACGTGGTCACCGTGGTTGGTCTCCAGATGTTCTGGAATTCAGACACTTGGGCTAGCTTACGGAGGCAGACAATGCATTAAAGTTTCCTACCGATTTCTGTGCTAGAGTAAAACCCCCTCAAGAAGGGGTATGTCAGCCTTGTACCCCACCCAAAAACCTGAGCCAATAATGACTGTACTGGTGTCAAGGTAACTCAACCTTTCTAGTCTCCTACAGTGTGAAAGCTGCCTAATTTTGCAGGAGAAAATTAGAGCCTGTTTATTTGTTTCCTTGCCAGCCTTCCCTAGCTATTTATATACATTGTCCTGCCTATGGGCCCCATTTGGTCTCCAGGCTAACAGTATTTTGTAAGTTCACATGGGGTGAAGTGTTTGTCATGGAACAGGGTTGATTTTTGCTGAGCTGATCTTCTTTTGGAGACAAATTGAGCAAGTGGTTGAAGGTGTATGTCATGCCAGCTACTAACTGCTGCACCCAACATGTCACAGGTTTGCTGTGTGTGGCCTTGGTGTTCAGCACCTCAGTCTGTCTCTCTTTTTGCTCCACTGGCAGTGTCTCTGTCTTCTGGGACGTTGAACCTCCATGCCCAGATGAGTGCTTTCTGGAGATACCACAGGGACTGAATGGGACTGTTTGTAATGATAGAGGAGGTACAAACTGCCGAAATGGACACGCTGCTTTTTAAACACAGATGCATCCGTAAAAGAGAAGCATGTACCTCAGTTGTTTAGTGAATCCTAGACAAGGCCTTACGGACAAAAGAGAAGGGCAGTAAGGGAGGCTTATTTCTCAGCCTTGAAACATGCTGGCACTCCAGTGGTTTATTAGTTGCACCTCTTCATGAGGCATGAGGTCACTGTAAAAGCTATGAACAGGAGAAGCATGGCAATTTCTGGTTTTGTTTCTGCTTATTGCTTTCCTTTATGACTTCTTTCTCCTAAATGAGCAAATGAGTGTGCATGCTCATTAAACAGAAATATTTGCACTCATCATCTTCCAGACAGCCCTAACTACAGCCTCTCTCAAGGCGCTACAAAGCCTGAAAGAGCTATTCATCACATTGCCACTGCTCTGTCTGCATATTTGTCCTTATATGGGCTAGGTTCTTCCTCCTCACCCCATGGATTAGTCCACAGCCTAGATGCCCTAATCAAGGGAAATTGCCCTGCATTTCAAGAGTTAGTCTGCTTTCTCTAGAGTTGCAGTTCCACCCCTTTCTCCCTCTCCTTTTCCTTGTGCTGGCACTGGCTTCTGCTTGACCCTTCCCCAAGGCAATCGAGCTCGACGAGCTGATGAAAAACTAGCTCAACAGTGACAGTGAGTAGTTTTCTGCTGGTTTTGTGATCAGTACAGAGGAGGCTGATGAGGCAGCCCATGGCTGGGGCCACTGACCTTCAGATCCCTGGGGCTTCAGCTGGGCAGCGCTGTCTGCATCACGCCAGCGAGGTGCACGGGCCTTTGCCTCCCCTCGGCAAGTGTCTGTGCTCTGCCCCCTCTTCAAACCTCACAGCTCTTGGAGCACCTCCGTGGTAGGAGTGTTTTCTTTCACCGGGATTGAACAAGCGTATCGCTGTATTACTTCTGCCTGGTAGGTGTCGGAACCACAGCGCACTGAAAATGAGACAGGTCAATCAACCAGCTTGAGACAACCTTATCACGGAAAAGCATGACCTGGATGATTAGAATTTGCCTGTGTTACAGGCAACTGAAAAGAAGGTCTTAGATAGAAACCATGAGGCAACCCAAGCTGTAGATACAGCCACCGAGCTGTAGTAAACTCTTCCCTGATACACAGATGCGAGAGATGCAGGTGAAAATGCGGGTTCAGGAGGAACTCCCCACCCAGGTCTTCTGTAGGAAGTTAGTTTAGCCTTCGTTGCTCAACTGTGAGTCAAGGTCTTAAATCAGCTTTCTTCAGTGAGGAATCTGAGTTTGTGAATGGCTGACAGCCAGCACTGTGTGGAGGGAGCAGCCCTGCTGTGTCCGTGCCGCCAGCCAGCTCGATTCTCTCCTTACTAGTACTTCCCATTCACCAAAACCATACGAGTCCTCCAGTATTTTGTACCTATCTAGGTAGATTTATATGTTCTACCATATGAAGGAATCAGTGCTCTAATTTTTCTAGACTTTATGCTATATGAAAGAAAAAACTTTTTTCCTGAATTTCAGGGGGCTTAGTGTGGATGTAGTCACCAAATGACACGGAAATATAGGATTAGGGGCTCGATCAGAAAGTAAGCAATTGTGATTCAAAGTGATCACAATGCAAGAAGTTCTGGTAGGTGCACAAAATGAGAGTTTTGCATAGATTTCTTTTTTCTAACTGCAGCATTTTAAGATCTAATCAGACACCACCAACACATGACAGCCCAAGGCTATCCTACTATTCTATCATGTTTTTGGAGTTTAATAGGGCACTGTGTGTGGATGTGTACATAGGTCTATATGCCTACAAGAAGTTACAGAATTATGGCCTATAAAAAGATGTATTAAGTTTTCACTCTTCCAGCATCGTGAAACGGATGGAGTAAGTTAGCTGGTAGTAAGACAGAATTTGCTTTAGTTCTTATAAACTCATCAACATTCTTGTTCATGATAAACAGATCCATGTATCTATGAGAAGTCCTATGGACTGCAGCAGCCCACGAATGGGAATCTGAGTGCAGGGTTGGCAGAATCAGAAGGCACCATCCTAGTGACCAATAATGACACGGGAGCCAAAATGAATGCAAGTTATTTTCACAACACAGGTTTGTGACAGTTGTAAAAACTTTATTTTTATTTGCAAGTTCAATACTGTCTTCATGTGACTCATTTAAAAAAAGTGACAAATACAGCAGAATAGACCTGTGTTTTCAGTTGAGCCCACCTCTTCACTATTGACATTCGTGCATATCAAGTATCTTCTGCACTTTATACCCTAATTTTAAGTCATTTCTCTAGTCCGTGAGCCATAGCCATTCCCTATGAAGCAATTCATGTGGTGCCAAGCCTGGTCAGGAAGAAAAGACCATTGAAGAGTGTCACAGACAACTTTGCCTCAGGGCAAAATCACATCCAGTCAGGAGTTCCACTTTGTCCTGTCTCTGGCTGTGTTACTACACTTTTATTTCACCTCTTGGCTGGATGAGCCATTGTGTTCCCCGTTTTTCCTTCCTCTTTGAACTCCTCCCCGCCCATACTGGCAGTATGCAGAGAGAAGTGGAACTTCTCTTCCAGGCGCTTGTTAAAGGTCAAAAGAATGTGATTGAATTTGGCAGTAAAGAACAGCTGTCCTCTTTTTATCCACTTACAGAAAGATAACATTGTGACCTTCAAAGGGTAAACTGATCACTGTGAAATGGAATTTATCACAATGATTTCTCCTAAAAGCATGGAACCCCCTCATGGACTCTTGCTTCATCTGCCTACATCTCACCCTTTCTCGCCCTTTCTCGAGGGATGCACCAGCTATTGGTGGATAATAGAACTTATTTAGAAAGGCAATATTAATGTAATTAGGAGTATAAAGACAGTCATGATTTACTTACATGTGTGAAGATGGGACTTGGAGATTAAGAGACGAAAGGATGATCAAAGTGGAATTTAGAATATGCAAATATAATTGATACCAGTGTGGTTTTGGAGAGTAATAGTGGAAAGTTTTGCTTAAGTTTGTAGTCTTCAAATTAGAAACTTACTGTATAAAATTTTAAAGTCCTCTTCTAGTCCTAGTTTAGAACTAGAAAAAAGGATGCTATGATGATTTTGTTAGTAACAGTTACTTCTGTAACAGAAAATCTTTCCCTCCTAGAATATGAAAGAGGACTTCCTAGCTGCTTTCTAATTTGTATAAAGAGACAAAAACCACAGAGTATTTCGGATTTGGGTTGATAGCTAGTTAGTTGGATTTTCACTGTATTAGACATTATATCTAGGTACTAAAGCCTACTAAAACAACCCTAAGGTTTATTAAAATCATTTCGAACACAGCATAAGGGCAACATCATTACATTTGAAACATTGCCGTACTGTAATATCCTGTAGAGAGTTTACATAAAGATGCTGCATTCAGAATTTCCTATTTTTCTGTGCCTTTAACCATGTATTTATGATTAAAATAAAGTGCACCACTCCCCAGTGCATCCCTTTAGATCACAGTGTTTCTGGGAGTTAATTTCTATGTCATTCTTTCGAGCGTATTTTCAATTTCACTATTTAGAAATTTGCTGTTGATTGATCTTATGAAACTGTTCTGTTTTGCTTTTGCCCTTTCTTTTTTAATAACCAAGTTTTTCATCATTACTCACCTTGGGTACTCCTCCAGAAGTCTTATTGAGATCAGTGGAACTATTCATAGCCAAGGTATAAATAAGCATGATGGGATTTGACCTTCAGCCACCTCAAAAACATATTCTCCCATCTAATTATATAGACATAATCCTGCTCTAAATTCAAGAGCAAAAATACTTTAAAATCGCCTCTGACGAACAGTGTCTACTGTTTGCAGCTGAAACAGAACTTTTTCCTCCTGCTATAATATAGTTATCCTCTATGTAGTTCTGTTATGGGAAAATTTGATGCAAATGATGTTTGCTGAAGCAGTATATTTTTTGGCACTTTGTTTCTGAATTGCATGCTACTGTTTTGATGTCTTTCCAGATTGTAGATGCTGCTGTGTTTCTTGGGAGCCTGGGAAGTTACCTAAAAATGAAACCTGTTGCTGGTGATGCCCTTTATAAAAGCAAGTTGCTGAAATAATTGCTTTAGTACCTCCTGGTCTGGCTTCAGCTCTATTTGAAAGTTTGTTTGCTTGCCTTTTTCCATTTGAAATGCCAAGTAGGAGGTAAACATAATTGCAGACTGCCTTTCTTTGGCTATTTAGTTATCAGTAATAATTAGTATTGTCACGATGTTTTCATCTTCCGAGCATTGCAGAAACATAGTGCTATGTTATGTGCTGATTTACACTTATGTCAGCTTCACTGAAACATTGCTTAAATTGCTTATGGGAGCAGATCAGTTCTGTATTTGGCCTGACACACCACTGACCGGTTCCAGCAGCTTTGAATATAAGGTATCCCAACCTTCCTTCACACCCCGGGGCAAAAAACTCTTACATCAGAGAGAAGACTTAGAACCATAAAGAATGGAAGAAGGAAAATGCTCAAGGAAGAAGTTTCTCTCTATTATGAGATTTTTTTTCATAGAATGTGAATTATATATATATATCCTTTTAACACACTGAGAAGACAGCTTCTGTGAGATAGAGGAAGTTGCAGAAATTATTAATGCTTGTTGATATTTAATCTAAATCCCTAATTTAAACAGAAGTGCTGGGTGAAACTCATTCCAGATTTAATATGATATAATCTAATTGACTTCAAACACCTGCTTGTGTCAAAGCTGGTCTGTTTAAGGGGTAAAAATAACAGAGTAAAGAGCACTTCTAGAAGGTATTGGAGATGTTAACGTAAGATATTATTATTGGGGTAAGCTTGTTCCTATTTAATTCAAATAAAGAAGCTTGTAATTCTCTAAAGCTCGGATGAGATTACTATAAAATAACATAGCAAGATTGCTATTCTTAAATCAGAAAAGGGAGAAAGGAGAAAATTAATTTACTGTAGACAAATGAAACTGAATGGAAAAAATAATTGAAATTAAAAGGTGAAACAAAAGGGGGCTTGTCCAAAAGAGAAGAGAGAAGATACAAAGTGTAAAACAAAAGCTTCATTATAGAATACGTACATGGACAATGAGAACGGAAGAGAGTAAAAGAAAAATAAATAGGAATATCCATTCTGGTTGGAAGATAGCAGTGCCTGTAGAAAAAGATTTCCATTCTCAGTGAAATGGCAAGTAGGGACCTGATCATATAGCCTGTTGCTGGTCAGCTGAGTGCTGAAGTATTTTCTTAGCTCTTAGGAACACTATTAACAGTTAAAAGCATACCTAAATGAAGCCTATGCTAAAATTCTTCAGTGAAGAAGGATGGACTTGAATTTAAATTCTATTATGAGTTTTTGATTGGGGTTATAAATTAGCTAACTTCTAGACATACGGAAAATGGATAGTAACAAAAAGGAAATAAAAATCAATAGAATACAAATGGAGAAATCACAGCAAACACTTGTTAGCTGTGTTCTTCAGAGGCGGTAGAAAAAATCCATCCCTTTCAGTGAGCTTCAGGTCAAAGCTTGTGTTTTGATGGATAAGGCACGCAAGTTCACAATGTGCTTATATTCATTATAAGTACATCTTGTGATCAGGAAAGAGAAAAGATTTGTAACAAACCGTTGTATGAAGGCACAAGAACTGTAACAACTTGAAACTCAAGGCCTTTTTAAAATGAAAGAATTTAGGCAATCCAGGGAATGGAAGTGGAGTTTGTTCTCCAGGTAAAACATTTGCCTCATTGCCTCTGTCCTCAAGTTGCCAATATAAAGGATGAAAAACTTGGTGGGAAGCTAGCAATAGTGAGAGAAGCCGTTATAATATTGTGGTAGAAGGTTTAAAACCGAAGGAAGTGATTGTTTTTTCTCAGTGCATGATTACATTGCAGAACTCCTTGCCTTGTGGAGGCCAAAAGTTAAAAAAAAGGTTAGACTAATGGAAATCAGAAAGTCCCAAAGCTGCTAATTGTCAGACACTTCCAGCGTTTCCCAGGAAAGAGCTCCTGTACGCTTGCTCTGTGTCCCACTTGAATCCATCCTCCCCACCTCTGTGAAAGGACTGCTTTTCTGAAGCAGCCCCCAAAACACTGCAGTTGCATATAAACATAAACTGAAATTTGGGTCAGCTTGTCTTAAAGCATTAATCTAAAAGCTGTGGCATTTCAGGAGATGAAAATGACAGCTCATTTCTGTGGGACACTGAGATTTTGAGGTGCAGTCAGGGTAGGAGGTAACTGTGGAAAGGGGCTGCAAAGGTCTCCCAGACTGTGGGCTAACTCATCCTCTAGTGTAAATTAGACCCACATGAAGGGCAACAACTGTTCAAGGCTTTATTTTTCCAGTTTTTGAATAACAAGCCGTAGGTGGTCTCTTGCTTCTTGATTGTCAGCTGGAAGGATCATAAAACTTACGTTGACACGATCCAGCTAGTTGAAAGAAGAAATCAAGTAGTGTTGATTTTAGGAAGTAGTATAATCTATATTGGATTTAAGCAAAGAAATGTAGAGATAGTAGTTGGAGATTATAGAGTTGAAAAGGTTTTGCAAAAGCTGCATAACTTGATCAAAACTTAGATGAGGGTAGATGTTTGGCCTTAAACTATCTTACACTATCTGATAGCAGTGGTAACTTATTATTCTGGTCTTTGTAGCTTCCTCCCATCTGGTCTTCTATTTCTGAGAGATTTTTCAGTTAAGTCTTTTATTAGGTCTCCCTGGCAAGGCAGGTGGCTGCTTGTGCCCCATTTGTTTCATGCTGGAAATAAAATCGAATCACAAGAGGCTACAGAAATAAGTGGTTCATATTTTCAACCTGCTAAAATAAACATTAACTCTGAGCCCTCAAATGTTTTCAGGAGATCTGACCCAGAATTTATCAGGCACTTGAAATAAACTGTTAACTATTAACCAGTAAACGGAGGCTGGTTTGGTCACCTTCTGAGATCAGCCATTGCCAAGGAATGAGATGATTTGTGACCTTGACAAACTGCGTTTCCGACTGCAGCAAAAAAAATGAGCCTCTTCTAAGAGAGGAGTAGATTAGCATCTACTGTTTGTGCATATTAATTGCATTAATATGATAACAAATGTAGCAGTAAAAGTAACTGTTCACCAGGGTGTACTCACGGGCGAACAGTCCAGCCTTCAGTTTTGACACTGTTTGTCTGAAAAAAGCAGAATTGTATTCTAGCCTTCTTTACAGTCCACTTTTTTTCAGAAAACAAACCCCAAAAAACTAGCTGTGGGTGGGCTCTTAGGACCTCAGCCCACCATGGGAAGCATCCTGTGAGAAGCAACTCATCATCAGAAATAGTATCAGAAATCGTGTGGCCAGCAGGACTAGGGAAGGGATCGTCCCCCTGTACTCGGCACTGGTGAGGCCGCACCTCAAATACTGTCTTCAGTTTTGGGCCCCTCAAAGACATTGAGGGGCAGTGAAGCTGGTGAAGGGTCTAGAGAACAAGTCTAGTGAGGAGCGGCTGAGGGAACTGGGGTTGTTTAACCTGGAGAAAAGGAGGCTGAGGGGAGACCTTATCACTCTCTACAACTACCTGAAAGGACGTTGTAGCGAGGTGGGGGTCAGTCTCTTCTCCCAAATAACAAGCAATAGGATGAGAGGAAACAGCCTCAAGTTGTGTCAGGGGAGGTTTAGATTGGACGTTAGGAAATATTCCGTCACCGAAATGGTTATCAAGCATTGGAACAGGCTGCCCAGGGAAGTGGTGGAGTCACCATCCCTGGAGGTATTTAAAAGTCGTGTAGATGTGGTGCTTAGGGACATGGTTTAGTAGTGGACTTGGCAGTGTTGGGTTAATGGTTAGACTCGATGATCTTAAAGGTCCTTTCCAAGCTAAATGATTCTATGATTCTATGATTGGAACTGGGCCATGGATACATGGTGTACCTTGTCCTGAAAGCAGCCTGTTGCTTTCTTTCAGCTTGAGCCACATTTCTTCCTCATAGTTCCCAGGCTGAATGGTTTGGGCATAGGCTATACAGTCAATGGAGAGAGGTGTTTTCAAAGGCCTCCTGTAGGAGACCCTGTCAGCCCATGTAGGGGTCCCCAGAGTGAATTATTTCTCATTCATTTACAGTGAGGTTCATCTACTATTGTGTTACCCTTTCAGTTAAATCCAGTTAAGATTCTCTGAATTTCTGCTTTGTCTTTTCTGGACATGGGTAAATGAAAGAACTTGAAGCAGGAGGGATAACTTGCCAGAAGAAAAGGTGAGCAAGTAGAGAGGGTGGGTGTCTGGGTTCCCTCTGTGGTCAGTGGAGAGAAACGGGAACCTCACCACTGCAATTTACTTCACCTTGCAAACGGAGTGGGGTGAAACAACCTGCTTAGTTAGGCAAGGCATTGTAAGATGGCCAGTGTTTGAGAAATGAATCCTACACATTGTACCATTTGTGAGAGTAACCTCATTCATCTCTCTTCTTTAACTGGCCTTTCATCTTTCTTCTTTTATTTTGCATATCAAACCATGTCATATCTAATATTGAGACAACCCTCTATTAGCTTTTTGTCATGAAGAAATGTAGTATTAATTTCTAGCATGTTTTCCACTCGTCAGCTGTATTTTTGATCCATAAAAATGCTTTGGCTGTCACAGTCTGATGCCTAATCAAGCAGCGTCACCTTGGAAAATAATATCTCCCTCTTCGATTACAGTTCTTTAAATGTGTTCCTAAGCAGGGAAAAAGAAGCTAGCACAGTTCACCCAGACTTTCAAAAGGATTTAACAAGACTGGCTATATGAGGTTATCAAAAACATTGAATAGTTGTGGGCCAAGTCTGATGAATATAGTAAGGGTTTTCTTAATTTCTGTTCTGCATTTTTTTCCTTTGAGACTCCATGTTTGCTTTTGTAACTTCCAAAGATTTTTGTTTAAAAATGCACAATAAGATATTAGTTTGGAATGAATTAAAAATTTGCATGTCATACCATAGTTTCATGGCTGAATGCTCAAGGTAATCTCCTTGACATCTTTTCCAGTGAGTAAAATGAAGAAAAAAATCCTTTCCATTTGACCCAAATTATGTCAGAGAGAGGAGGGCTGAGTCACTGTATCTTTACCCCTTACTATTGCTAACACCACAGAAGCCGGTGGGTGGGAATTATGATAGTCTGAACTACTTGGAGCTGTAGTCATGAATTTGGCTGCAATGTAGGCATACCCGTAGAGGTGTTTCTATTTTGGCTAAGAAAATGAGAATTTTAATGTGTTGCATCAACTTCCTCTCTCTGACTAAGAACATTTTTCATTGGAAGATGAAAGCAGGAGCTCTCTGCTCACACGTGCTTTACAATTCACAGGATTTTGTCCAAAATCATGGGGGTTCGGTGATTGTGATCCTCGCTTCCTCTGTGACGATGTGAAATTACATCTTCCCAACCATGAAGTGGTTCAGAAGAAATTCCAGTTTCTGCAATTCGATAGGATTTGTAGTGATTATCCCAAGAAGATATTCTTTGGAAGATAGATATCCTTTTGGAAGACATCCTGGAAGAATCTACAATGTAAGTTGGTGCCTAGTCTCATACTACAGTACATGGGGATTTTGTGGATTTGTGTTGTCATGTCTTGAAATACAAACTATGCCAATCACAAAAGGACATTCAGGAGATGACTATTATGGGGCATGAGGACATCTCTCTGTTGCAGAGTCTGGATGCTTAAAAACTCCTGTCCTGATTTCATGCTTGAAACACCATACCAGTCCGTTCACTGTCCTTTTTTTTCCATGTAAAAGCAAACTTGATGTTCAGACTGGAGGGTGCAGGTGCAATGTGGGGCAGGTGCAAACGTGGGCAGGTGCCTTTAACTGGACAAGTAGGAAAATTAAGACTGCAGACATATATGCAGTCTACATGCCCTGACAGTATGGGCACAGCCAAAAACTGGAGGAATTACTTCTGAAACAAGCTCTTGCAAAGAAAAAAAGTGATTAGCATTTCTCTCAGACATATTTTTTTTTAAAAATCTTCTCCGTTGAATGTGCAGTATGTGTCATTAATGTTTACCTTAGAAAGTAGGATAAAACATGCTGGATGTCACGTGAATGCTCAGGGTATGCATGGTCCCAGGTTTGAACAACAGATTAAATATAATTTGTGTAGTGCACAAAGCAGGGGGGAGAAGGAAGGTCTCGGGGTGCCGGCAGTTCATGCGGGGGCTTCGCAGGGCGCTGGCGGGTGGCAGCACAGGGGTGTCCCCCCCGCCGAGGGGCCAGGGGGTCTCATACCGGGGAGTCGTTAGTGAACACCCACCCACTGCTCCCTCCTCTGCCTTGCTGGCCGGGGTCTCAGCGCTGGGTTCCCAGCTGTGGTGGCCCATTAGGTATTTTGGGGTTCTGCTCTTGCCAACCTTCTAAATCCCAATGATTCGCTGTGGTATGATGGCAGGCAGCCAGGCCGCCTGCACTTCTCTGCTGTTCCTCCTCACAGAATCATTTTTTGGCATGATACCGGGTCCCAAATACAAACCGGCTTCTAGGCAGTTCAAGCAACACCTGTAATAAACGAGCCCATTCGTCTTGCTGTCCTGAAGAGCCCCGGGAAGGCCGAAGAGCTTTTCACTGTGCCTCCGAGTCCGTGTGCTTGGGCTGTTGAACCGATAGGAAGGTGAATGAGGAGAAAAGAGACAGACCACCCCAACTGCTAATGTCCAGGTTCAGATCTTTCTTCTGAAAACCAGGCAGCTGCTAGCTAAAGTCATACAGCTAAGGGAAACATGTGTGCCATGACCCAAGGGGAAAGGTGGACATCGCTGTAGGTGCAGGGGTCACAGCATACACTTCCCATGGAAATTAAGTGGCTGTGGAAATCATAACTAATGGAAAACCTGTTTCTAGTGTTTTAGGTTGCAACCCCATTACATTTAAGTAGTCTGTTGCAATGCTAAAGGTAGCAGTACCTTTGGCAGAGCTACCATCCACTGCATGGAGGCTGCCAGCCCCTCACGGACCTGCTGAGCCTTCAGAGAGGGCTCCCGCTGCGTGCCTTTGCAGAGGTGCCAGCCCCACCTCGTGGGGAAGGGTACTGGGGACAAATTCTGGTAAATACTGACACATGCTGTTCCCCAGCAGCTAATAAATTAACTAGCTTCAAAGAGTCAGGGGAAACCCCTAGGCGCTGAAGGCCCAGGAGTTTGGCTGTCCCTAAGTATTTCCTCACTACTCTTTGCTCTCTAACTGCTCAGCCTGAAAGCTCAAATACATAACAGTCATGTGGCTGCAGTAAGAAAGCTTTTCTTCAGCAGTGGATTAACAATCTTGCGTTCTGAAGAAGCTGGCAAACGAAGGAACTGATGATCAGCCTCAGCAGTTGCCTTTTCAACAGCCTTGCTCCTGGAGAGGGAGACCGAGAGCTGCCCAGAGCCTGTGTCCGAGGCTCCGACGGCTGCAGCTGCTCAGAGGGTCTCGCACCCGGGGAGCGGTGGCCCTGGCTGGTGCTGGCCCTGGTGCAGTTTAGTGCTGGTCTCGGCGATGCTGACATGTGGACTGGGGGAGCAGGGGCTGCACGTCTTTCCTTGAACACATCCCCGGTGTGCCAGTGGAGGACTACGGCACTCTTAATCCCCCTCCCTCTAATTCAGACAACAGCAGCATCATGAAACTGCAGTAATACCGTGGCAAGTAAGGACCAGCATTTATCCTGTTTGGATACAGCTCTGCTACCACCGCTCTGAATATGAATGATCCTATCCACAAATTAAACTGAAAGCTTATCACAGCAAGAAATACTTGACAAAGACTAATGATTCAAACAGCAGAGATTACCTAGGTTGTTCACCCTCTGGAAAAGCTTCACTGCTAAGAGCTGTGAAGCTACTGTGGTGGAGATGGAGAGCCTCTTCCCCTGAATAGTCACAGCATGAGTCCAAAAATCATTTGTATTGCAGTCACACTGCGCTGAGATGCTGACATGCTTGGGATGTTGCTGTTCATGTTCTCTGTCACAGGCCGCAGTCTACCACTGCAGTAATCAAGAATGACCCTGAACCTAGGAAAGAAATGGTTTAGGGGCCACAGCTGAATTGAAAGAGACAAAAGAGGGTACGCTATTTTTTGGACCATTGATAAAATGGTGAATTGATACATTATTTCCTGGAATAATCCGGTACCATTAGTCAGAAAGTAACATTAAGTCAGCAATACAAATGAACATCCCGGTGGAAATGAATTCCCGTGATCTCTGAACTGGAAGAAGCGTTGGCAGAGGGCAACAGTCAGCTGATAGTAAAGGATTAGTCACAAACCCAGCCTCCATGCACTGTGCGTGAGCGTCCGGAGCCCGTGGCCGGGGCCCCGTGGTTGTCATGACAGCCCAGAGGCTGCCGCTGCCCGGGATTCACCGGCCAGCGCGAGAGCCCTCTTCACGCCGGCTGGAAATGGATCCCGTGGGAAGAGTGCTGAGGGCAAGATCTCGTGGGTGTCAAGCAGGATGCGAACAGCCGCCTCCATGTTTACCGCACTGAAACGAGAAGGTGTTCCTTCTTCAGTCACTTTTTTCCATCCTGCTTTTACAGTAAATCCTCTGTCAGGAAGTACTCTTCCCAAGGATTCTTTATATAAAAAAGCAGTAGAAATGTCGTTGTATTCAGAAAATGTTCGCATGTGCAGTCAGATGCTGTTAAGATCACACTCGCTTTCCTGAAAAACTTGTTCGCTATTTGTTTCTGATGAGCATAGAGACTGACAGCATCCCTTAAAGACATGAAAACAAATAACTTCCTTTAAAGTGCAGTTTATATTCCTTGTTTCCTCTCTCACAGACATGTTGGCACAGCGTATCGGTCTGCTCCCTCCTTTGCAGGCATGTACTTCTGCCGAAGCCTGTTTTGAACAAAACCTGTTGTCAGGTGTCCCGTTGTTGCCTGCTGGATAATTTTCAGGTTGTGCATTACCACCTGGCTGTGCGGGGCTGCCGCTGAGGATATTTTTTTCTCCTGCACTTACATGCATGTGAAAAACTCCACTGTTCCTCATCAACAGCAGGTGATGGTCTTGGTGCAGGGGTTCTGTGTACAGGCTGCTAGTGCTCCCCATCCTGGGGCTGCCTGGAAAATGGACACGGACCTCTGTCAGCCCCTCTTCGCCAGTCTGCCCTTTTGCCCTGGCACCGGTAAACCACAGAAGGGCAGCACGGCTGGTGCAGAGCACAGCTCTGCTGGCTCTGCGCACCTAATGCCAATGAAAAGCCCCTTTGTGTGGCGGAAATTCTCTGCTGCCCGTCTCCAGATGCGCTGCAGCCCTTTGCTAGCGCCTGAGCTGTGCAAAGTGGTCAGAGCAGAACAGAAAACCCAGCTGGAGCAGCACGTGTCCTGAGGGCTGCAGAGCTGTGTGCTGGTGGATGGGTACTGCCTCGGCCACAGGGATCGCAGGGACCTCCACCTTGCGGGAGTTACCTGAGGGTGTTTCTGTGGCTTTGGGAAGAGAAATGCACCCCTCCTTACCTTGCACAGCCTGCAGGAATGAGCGGGTGTACTGGATTAGGCTGCTGGGAGTGAAAGTTGTCGACTCAGCTTCCAAGTTTTTCATCTGTATATTTCCCACTTTCCACGTCCTGATGCAATGTCAGTATATCTATAGTAAAATAATGTCTATACATTATGTTTCCTCACCTACCTCAGAAATTACCTCTGACTGGACTAAGTACTCTGGCAGCATGAAAGAATACAGTCATTTGTATGGTGAGAAAGCATACGAACAACTCTGAGTTAGTTGTGGTCCAAATATCCTAGTGTCTTAACCCAAATCTGGGTACGCTCCTTACATAGCAAAGGTCGCAGTAAAGAAAGAACAACTGGGGGGAAAAATCAAGCTGAGGATTTCCTTTGATGCAAAGTGCAGTGCTGAGAGTTTTAGGTGGTTTGGGGTTTTCTCCCCCATTTTTAATTAAGCTTGATGATAATATGTGGATTCTCAAATGTATTTCAGTAGTTGCTCATGGTGAGTAAAAAGCTCTCCACGGCTGCAACAGAGCTCTGTGGAGCAGCTTCTGCCAGCCCTGGGCACAGGAGTAGTACTTACACAGCCAGTGTTACTCTGGTATCTGCAGTTAGTTAGAAACGCTTTTCCAAGAGGTGAGATGCCTTGTTTTCAATTTATCAGTGATGCCCGTGTGTCAGTGGGATAGTTAAAAAGAAGAGCCGCTTTTACTTCTGCTTCCTTGAAATACAGATGACAGCCAAAATCAGAAAATGACAGAAAAAGAAGATTCTTAGTCAGGCACAGTATAGCACTGTAAGGCATTAGACATGAAGCAGCAAAGTGACTAGCTGAAAAGTTGCCTTACTTTCAAGGAGCCAGTGTCTGACACCATTTGCAGTATTGTAAATGTTGATAGAACCCGAATAGTTCCAATGCAACAACTCGTGAACACCAATGGAAATTATTAGTCAAGTCTTCTGAAAGTTAAATAACTTTTATATAAGGCATTTTGAAGCCTGTAGAGTTACATGTATATGAGAATAAAAGCAACGCTGAAGTCTGGGTGAAATGAAATTTTGCATGAGCTTTTTTGGAAAACTAAAAAAAAATAAATCTACTTTTATCTATATTGAAAAGGGATAATTGAACTTTTTCAGCCTGGAGGCAGGCTGAGTCTTTTAGCAGTGGTATATATATATAACACAATAATATTCCATTGGTTTAAATTTTGTTTACCAATTAAAGGCACACACTCCAATCACAAAAATACAGAACATTAGGAGTAACTGGTTTTACTTGGATACCTAAAACTAGATCCCTACATCAAATGGTCTTAGTAGGGCCAATGAGTTAGTTGGTGCCTTTGATTATTAGTTGCTGAGACTCTATTAATAAAGTGCATCCCATCAGGCCAAGCCTGTAGCTGTCAGGGAAGTATTCTGTAAGACACTCTGGCTGATTATTCATTTCTAGGTTTGCTCTCTTCCTAGACCAATATTATGTTCATTAAAGAGCAGAAATGATGAGCTTCAAAGTTATTCTACTTTAAAACTGTAGAGCAAAAATTCAGGGAAAAAAAGTGTGTGTGTGTGTGTTCTCTCTAACGAGGGCGTTCTGATCCAGGGTAGCTACTGTCTTTTTATATAATTATGAGTGGGGCTATAAAAGAGAAAATGACCCTTGTAAAGGATGTACATTAATGAAACCCTGTGCAATTCAAGCCATGGAAGGAGTAACAGAGAGCGGCAGCAGGGCAAGATGCATTGTAATTCATACTGATCAAAAGAAACTGTTCCATGTCTGTTCAGCCAAATCATACGTGCCAGTTTCTGAAGGCAAAATGAAGTAATGATACTGTAACGAACATATTTAATTTGTTTTTCATTTCTCCTATAGTCTCCCATCTTTCAAATGGCTTGTTAAATCCCCCAAAGCTACATATATAATGAATTTTTGATAGTTGAGGTTACAGACTCGTTCATGCATCTGAGCCAGGGTTCCAGAACGTCTCTATTAATTTTCACAGGAGCAGTCCTTTGCAGTCTTTCTTGCTCTGCTGAACACTCCTAATTTTGATTCATTCGGTTGGCATTTTGAGCTGAAGGCATTAAAAAAAAAGGGTTGTTGCAAAGTCTTCATTAGCTTGTTGGGAATTTGCCGTCCTGGCCAAAACCTTAGGAGTGACTTTCTTCTTTGTTATTATTCATATTCCTTCGCTATTCCATCCCTCAGTTCATGTCTTCGACAAAGATGATAATGAGGCCCTAATCTTCAACAATTTATTTGACAATCTAAGAGGCACTGGAAACAAGCAAATGACAATCATATCCCATAAATTTTATTTTGCATGCATTTCACAGGCTTTTATGGGTGTGTTAGTGATGCTGAATGTGATTCTAGAGCAGATTACTTGGTTAGACACCTCTCCCTCCGCTACAGAAACAATAAGATAAGATGAAGACCCTGGACTTCAGGGTCTAAGACTAACAGGACTCAAATGAGGTTAAGAAGGTGTCAAACCAAGCTAGACCAATCGCTCTCATCCTTGTAAGCAAGGAAGTATTTCTGCCACAAGCTGGCCCCACTGAGACCTTCTCCACTCAATACCAGCAGCCAGTTTGGAGGCAGAGGGCAGGTAAATGAAACTGCCTCCACAGGGTGTGGGAAGATTACCGATCACAGACCCTGTGGCTGCCATTGTGTGACACCTTCATGGTGTCACAAGGCATAGAAGGCAGCAAAAACCAACCTTGGGTTGTCTCCACAATGCAGGAGTTCTCCCCCTCTCCCCATCCCTCCAAAAATGTGACACTCTGTTGTCTGTGTTTCCCTGATCAAACATGCTTCTTCGCCAAACCATTTTGGGAGTGTGTTCTGGAAAACCCCAAGCATTTCTTCTGTACTACCTCAGCTTTCCAAGGAATGAAGAACAGATTTTTTTCCTGGCTCACTTACTTGCATCCAGACGCTTCCTAGAAAGTGTAAAAAGAAGCGTCTGTGTCCCTAGCCAACCTCAGAGGACCACCTGGTCAGTGCAACTGTTCAGTGAATAAGATCGCCTGCATGGTTCTGCCAAGCTCCTGTTACTACCAGCCCCTACAAAATAAGCAGGTGGAGAACCTACACAAAAGTCCAGAGAAAGTTTTAAGTCTGGAATAAGATTTTTATGATGTTCTCACACAGTGTTACCTTGTGGGTTGCTTTCTTCTCCCTCTGTGGCAGCATTGCCGTAGTTTGAGTCTATGGTTTGCTTGCTGGGGTCAGGCACCAGGGTTTCTATTTTGTATGCCACTGGCCAAATGTTCAAGCCAACATACTCATGATGGCACGCTCACGGCTTTTTTCCAGGCTCTTATATGTCAAGAGGTATAAAGCACAAGCAACTGCGACCAGCTGCCCTCCCATCCTGCTCCATGGACACCAAAAAATGCAGAACCTGAAACTTAGCAAATGGATGTATTCCAGGGATTTGGATGAAGAAACTGAATCCTTCTTCACTCTCTGAGATACTTGAACAAAATAATACTGTAGGAAGGTTTTGCAGCGTAGCTGGGTGAAATGAAGTTTGAGGAAAGTAAGTGCTAATCTCTAACTCGAAATAATTTTTCAGATCTGTAATGTGTTGCTAATTAATTATACACACATTTTATGATAATTGGCTAATTCTCTTTTTAAGTCTGGCTGATGATAGTACACAAGAAACTTTTACAGGTACTGGTCACTTGAACAATTCAGATTTAACCTCACTTCAGGCTGGTTTTATTGTCCTTTGCTTCCTTTCTCTTGCAGGTTTTGATTAATGATAGAACCTACAACCCCATGGTTTTCAAGTTTCTTTTACAGCCTGTCGTGTGAAAGTTCAGCCAGTAAATTATTTGCCTGGTTTTCTTTCTCCCTTCCTTTATTAATTTGCTACAAAAAAGACACAAAATTAGTCAGAATTTATCCTCATGAAAGCTGATAATTTGCTCTTAAATCGTAAGCATCTCCGTATTTTGTCATTCTTAATGTGTTTGCTAGTTACTATTCTTAGTAATGAGACTACGATCACTAGTTGGTATTTCTTTGGAATTTCTTTAGCATGAGTTCAGTGTTAGCAACATTTCTGTCCTTCAGGATAATGCAAAAATAAAATATCTATAACTTAACTGGTATTCCTGGGGCTAGAGTTAGAGTCAGGGTTAAGGTTTCATCTCAGCATGGCATAATAAATGTGAGATGATCACTTGTAGATATTTATTAACAAGTCAGCTGTTCCATTCTTTATCATGCCTGGAGAAGAGCCATCCAGTCCTGATGGTCACTAACTGTCTATCATCTCAAGTCCTTCTGTCACTGATTCTTACGCCTTCATAGTTGTGTTCTACTTTTGTTACCTGTGAAGAGGGATGTCCAAGTTCGGTGAACATTGAAATATTGCCCCCAATCCACAGTCATCCACAGCAGTCGGAGCTAGTACCCTATGTTCTGTTTAAGTACAATGGAAGGAAACAGAGGAATTGTCTCTCCTACTTGCCTAACTTTTCACAGGCATTCGTTTTAGGATGACATATACCAACTTTGATGGTACATTTCCCTGGTCATTGATTATAAAAGGAGCCTACAATGACAATCTAAGGCTAAATACCTTCAAACACCTAATGAAAGCAAATGAGTTCTACCTTTGCCTTTCAACCTTCATAGGGAATGCACCTGCCAAGCAAATACACTTTAGCCTTGTCACAACCACTGGCGTAAGCTCAAATCTGATTCTGCCTACAGTCAAAAATGGAGATTCGTGTGTCCCTATTTCCTCAGAGGACACTTGTAGGAGGGACGTGACAAAGGCACTTCAGTCACCAAAAAACTTTCTAGTCCATCCACACATGCCCAGAAGAGTACCAGTGTAATCAAGCACATACTTTAAGTGTTCCAGTTCAGAGTTTATTGTAGCTAAAAAGCAGATGAAGTGGGTTTGCTGCCCTGACCTATGGACTGCAGTAGCCCAGCCAAAAGAAGGAATTTTGTTCTCCTTGGCAAAGGGAAGGAGCAGGCAGCTGTTGAAATGTTTATAGCCTAAATCACCACAGCTATTTGGTCCAGTGCAGGTGAGACAGAGACCTGAAAAGACCAACACTTCTTGGCACAATTCATAAATTCTGCTTGGAAGGAGAGTAAGAAGTGATCCAGTGAACATGGTTAGCAAGGGGTAAAAATGCAGAATCCCAACAAAGAAGAGAAAAAATATATCTTGTAGAAATCTTTGAAATCCTAAATAATAATTTCACTTTTTTAAAAAAGCAGCAAATCCTCTCATATCTTGACAAAGTAGGCAAAAAGTATTATTTCTATAGCAATAGTACCTGCAGGTTCTGGGTAAGACCCAAAGCCCTGGCTGTGCTGGACACTGGACAGCACCTAGTACCTATCCCAGCAGGCTCCCGTCACCCTCACTCCAGGGAACTAACTTCAGTCCAAAACATGTGTAGATGCATTCATGAAGCACCATCTGTAGCTAGTAAGCATGACCAAGAGATTCAAGTGATGTGCCAGCAAACACAGTTACAGGAATTTTGGATGAGGGCATGCTGTTGACGACATGCATATCCAGCTGCCCGGGAAGGCATGCTCCTGTCCCTGGAGAACTTATGTTCCCAGCTTTAGGTCTGCAAGTTCTTAGCCTTGTGCTTAACTTTGAGCACATCAACACCTTCCCACCCCACCCTGGAAATCAGTTTGCACACTTGAGGTTATATGGGTGCATATGTCTGTGCAGGTCCTGCTCTGAGAAAGTGCCTAAGATGAAGTGGAAAGAGGCAATGAAATGCATCCCCTCTTACTTTTGCGTTGACTGTAAATAAAGTTCCCATCTCCCCATTTGTCCCTGTAACATAAAGGATGTTTTTAGCAAACTGTATGAGCACATGCACACCAGCATGGAATGAGACGCCTGTGTTCTGTGTTGGAAAGAAAGCATTTTACAAATTAGGAAGCCACTGACGGTACACATACCTATTCAGTATTTGCAAACCATCTTGTGGTATTTTGCTGAAAGGTCCCAGCAGCACAGGAAGCATTCTGAGGGTGGGTCGCAGCCCTGGAAAGGTTTCTCCTCACTGGAGGCTCACCTAGCCACAATCAGGGACCCAGAAGCTCTTTAAATTTCTTTATTGCGAGTGGATTCCAGCGCTGCTGTTTTAATTCATCTCTCGGGCACACTTACCAGTCACAAGCTTTACCTTGTTCAGTAAGAAGACCTCACAGTTCAGCTGCTGCGGGACCAGAGGCTCTTCATCCCTATGCAGATTCTCTAGCAGCCCGTTGCCCATAACTCCAAGCTTGTGAGCATTTGCGTGTTTCCTTTTCTCACTTCGGACACCTGTGGCAAGGGAGACAGAGTCACACAGACTTGCAGGCACTCCAAAAATCACTTCTTTTTGTTTTAACTAAAGGAAATATTGGAAGAACTGTGTAAAAGCTAAAAACCAAGTGCTATCCTTCCAATTCAATCTTTTATTTTCAGATGGTGTGGCACACATTCAAGGATGGATAAAGAAGGAATGAGGAGATGCTCTATGATGAATAAAAGCACCAAATCAGTTCACAAACACAAAAACTGGACCATTTTCAAAAAAGTCAGGTGCACAGTGAGTGGAAGCTGTTCCAAGTCTCATGCTTATACAGCAGCCAGCAGATGTTTTACATCCATGTCTGAGCAACCAGCTCTCTTCTCATCAGTATTAAGTGTTCAGCTGACATTAAAGGGACAGACAGAATTAAAACTGAGAGCTCAGAAACCTAAGCAGCTTTTCTGAGGTTTGCTATGTCTACTAATTATTGCACATGCTTCTTTTTTTTCTCAAAGGTATTAATGAACATTTTAAAAATGAGAAGAATCCTGAGAAGAGCAGCCATGGACACATAAACAGCTCAATAATAACATATAAATATTCTCAAGCAATAAATGTGGAAAACACATATGAAAACAACATAACAAAATTTCAAGAGATTAGTATAAAAAATACAGGACAGAGACAGAAGTGGCTGCCAAAGGCCTTTGAATACAGTCCTGTTAACCTCTTCCCCTTCCTGGATTTTGTGACCTGCTTTGTAAAGTAGTTACAGATTTGCGTACCATGTCTGACAGCTCAAAAAATCACACCACTCTTACATAACAAATATAAGTAGAGATTATTTGGTATAATATGTCATAGATCAAAGAGCATTGGGGTCCAGGTACTCACTCTGACTCCACCTTGACTGCATACTAGGGGGAAAGCCAGATGTTTGTGCTCCTTTTCCTTCCGTGAGGCTCTTTTCCGCCCAAGGAAGACCTAGGCACATGAGAAAGGAGGGGCTGGTGATGTACTTGAACAGGTCCCCCAGTGTGGGATATCAGTGAGTATTAATACAGGATTTACCTTCGAGTGCACCTGAACCACAGTTTTGATATCAAGGTCAAGAAAAAATTGAAGCTCTACCCTAAAGGACTTAGAATATCTGTGCAAGTGTAAGTACATGCTTATATTTAAGGAATGAAATGAACCACTCTCTCGATTTATTCATCCAGAACTGAATCAGTAGATTGACTTTTAGACTAATAGGCTAACTTTTAAATGACAAGAGTTTCACTGTAAGTAATGTGTTGTTCAAAACTTTTTCTGTTTTTTATTAAGGGGAAAAAAAGGCTGTGGTGAGGTGAGCGGCTCTGAAGGCAGAGATGTTCCAGGGGTAATGGGTTGTAGTGCAAAAGGTGCTGAGTGGTTGGAGGGAAAACTCAACAAATGTAAGAGACACTTTTGTATCCTGCAAATAATCTAATGTGGACTGTGTATGAATTGGATTTATTTGGATACCAGTATCTTAGTCAGACATCATAGTTTTTCTCTAGCCAGCTAAATACAGCTAAGAATTTGTAACTGTAATGCGGATAGGTTTCTGGTGCTGAGTCCCACATCCTATATACGTCCTTCATTCTTCCATCTGTCCTGGTAACAAAAACATGGCATCTGAACTCATACCCTACTTTTGGTCATTAGGTGTATTTAGGGAAAATAGTGTATAGACCATTACTTTTCAGCACAAAGTTTCCAGAGCATTTGCCAGTGCAAATGCCTAACCCTACTTGCAAGACTTCTCTTTTGTATTTACCTTATCTCACAGTCCTTGGAATCACCTGTGGAGTCCCAGAGATGCTCAGAGCATGGACAGAAAACTAGAAGTGTAGAGGGTTCCTCTCTTTCTTCCCATAGTCAGCAGCTTAGGGACTTGCTGAGCTAAAGGTTGCACCCTTACCACCATATGTAACCACTTCTGCCCTCCGTTCGTTTCTTTTCTTTCCTCTCCATCACTTTCTTTGAACTCCACATTCATTCTCTGCTCTTTTTCTCCCTTATCAAATATGTCCTTATCTTCATTTTCAAGAACTTCCCTGGCATGTTTGCACTGTGTTGTCACCCCTGATTCTCTATAAAGATACTGATTCCAGCCACCAGCTGGCCATTTGTTGCATTTCTCAATGCATCCCTTCGGTGCTTCCTCCCATGCAGCCATCACATATGGGAGAAGAATGCCGTAAACATTTATGCAGTGAATGCATTGTGCTTTTCAAAGCTTTCCAACAAAAATCTTGAAACTCTTATGCTGCAGGTGTGTGCAAAGTACTGTCACCCCCATGCTGACCAATAATGACTTCTTGATTTTCCTGTCTGCTTGTTTGTATCCACCCAAGTGTTGTCTCGTACACTTGGATTGTAAAGTTTTCTGGGACCCTGTCCTTTTTACAAGCTTTGCGCAATTCCTAGTGCAACAAGGTCTTGATTAGTGAGTAGTGCTTCTGAGTGTGACAAGAATTACAGACAAGGATTCTGACAAAAAATAGCAGTTCTCACTCTTCTTCTGATACTCCAGTGCCTGTATTTTACAAGCTTTTCGGTGTGTGAGTAGACAGGAAAGATCACTTCCTCAGAACAGTAAATTTAAGCATAGCTTGGACACAAGGAACTTGAAAACAAGTTTCAATCTGAAGGTGATGCTTGGGTTATAAATCTGGCAATCAGAAGAATCATGCTGTCGATAATGATTACAAAGGGTGTAGGAGAGAGGAAATCTTTTGTTGGGCAGACAGCAGAGCACAGTGATATATATGGGTTGCAAGAGAGGAATCACTTCTCTTTCAAGCTCTCTTGCTTACAAGTGAGAAAAAGTAGGAGAAGATTCATAGCACTGCAACTCACCAGGCTGCTCTGTGTTTGCATGAGCTGTACATCAGTCACTTTGCCCATCTGGGAAATGTAAGAGGCTCAGAAGTCCAGGCCCAGAAAATTCATCTCCTGGAGGGACCTAATAATAACTAATGCAAAGGTGCACTGTTATGTACTGAAGATGATCCTGCAGTCCCTAAAATCCGGCACTGACGGCTGCTGTTTTTGTGGAGGAACGTTTCTGTGGCACGCTGCCAAGGGACAGTGAGAGTCTTTCAGAGGCAGATTTCTGCCCACAGCAGATGGAAGTAACAGCCTTTAGTTGCAAACAGAAGCCTAACAACAGCAAGAAAGGACACGACCGTGTAGAAACGGTGGCACAGACAAAGCTGATGATGCTTTTAAGACAGATGCGTACCACAGATACCTTGTGAAGGGAATGTGCAATGAGCAGCGAGGGACCAAGAACCTTCTCATGAAGTGCAAGTCAATTATCTATGCATATATCCTCCTATGTTAGCCAATGGCATCTATTCTTAATATCTGCTGTTAAGTATTCGTGTGTTCACACATCTTATGTCAAACTGTGTAAACAAACTGTGTTTCCAGAAATGCTCTGTACTCATCTTATGTTCTACTTTGAAAATCCATTAGTAGTTAAATTCTTGTCATCCTTGTGCAATATACCAAAAAGATTTGTAACCTTGTTAGTGAACTCAGCAAAGAAAGAGATAAAAATAAGCTCTGATAATGTCACTGTGGGTCTGTTTGGGCTTTTTTTTTTTTTTTTCCTTTTAGGTTGAGTGGAGGGTAAGATAAAAGAGAAATACATGAAATACATGAAAGTGCCCTTTCTCTTGTAAACCAGTGAGCTATAGATGTTAGTGCTGGAGCTATAAAATTTGGTTTTAGCCTTCCCTATATGTTCCATATATACCTCATATTTATAAAGTGCCAGGGTTGTCATGCCACATCTTTTCAATTAATAGTGTTCACTGCAGACATATCTGGGCACTCTTATCAAAGAGCCCCAAGTCCTATAGCTCCTGTCCGCAGCCTCACCGTCAAGACTATGCCCACGTTAGTAAGGCTGGCAGAGGGACTCTGAACAGATGAAGTTCTTGGGCTTCCCAGGAGCAGCCGATGCCATGTTTACGTCCTTCATGTGTCTACCATGTGAAACAAGCAAGTATATGAGCAGCTTTTGGGACATTCAGGGAGGCTTGCACTGAAGGATGCGTTACACTCAGCTGTCCCAACCATCTGGAGTGTTTCTGTGTGGGCAAACAGGTTCGTAGTTTCCCCCTGCCAACACAGTCACCAGAGAGATGTGTGTGGTTCCCCTGCCTTCGGGGAACTCTAGGCAGCTGGGTATGTGCCAAATAGACTTGCCAAAGTTTAAGAAGTACCTTAGCGGCAGCAGGAGTGGGTCTTTGACTGACTGGCCTGGTAGGTGTCTAATTTAGGATGAGCTCGGTAGCTCTCCAGGCCCCAATAACTCTAAGGACTTGATCTCCATTGCTTGAAATGGAAGTTTAGGTATGTGGCTCACAGGCAGTTGCCTACGTTTAATAGCTAAATTTAGATGTCTACAATGTGGAACTGAATTACACTCCATATTTCCCGTTACAGCTCATGACCTGGCAAAAATACTCAGTCAGAAGTATCTTCTGAAACTCTTTGACCTCCTTTATTTCCACTCTTTCCACTACTCTGAAACAGTCCTCACACACCTCCACAATTAGGTCATCTTTGTCCTTTGTCACTTTGACCTCCAATTCTGAGTCTTTTTACTCATACTGAACAGTCTCGCTGCCTTTTTGTAACAGACATGAGACTTTGGAAGCCCAGAAAAAGCAAAAATTGGATCTCCAGACTCTGATACATTAACCTGTGAACATACCTGAGATGTTCATAGGTTAATGTATCAATAGGTGTCCTTTCCATGTCTTTGAGATCCTAGAATCACTGGAGGGTAGTTAAGATTAATCTTACAGCTGGTAAACAAGTCTGAGAAGCTTTGTGCCCTCAAGAAAATGACTATACTAGTGGATTCTGGCTCAACAGGACAAAGAGCAAGGAGGGAGAAGGGCACCTCTGAACAGGGTCAATGAAACACATGCAGAAACACACACTTGACAGAAGAACTAATAACCACAAGCATCTGTTAAACCTGATAAAGAGTATTTTTTCCATCAAATATTTACCATCCTGATAATACTCAGTAATGTTTTTGTCTTGAAACAATGTGATGCTTTTGAAAGGCGACTGAGTCACTTGCATAATCACCAGGAACTGCAACAGGTCAGCAGCTTTAATAAACTCAGCCTAAGAGGGAGGGAAGTAGGTCCCCCCTCTGAGAAAGGAAAGACCTGAGGCCTCAGCCTTGACCCACAGGTATCAGAAGGATAGTTAAGCCCAAACCTGCGGCACTTCTTTTTCCTCGGTGAATTTGATAAAAGTGCTTTTCAACCTGATAAACACAGGGTGCATTAAGACTGCGCGTGCACAGCTGCAAATGAAAGGCATCACATTTCATCTCAAAAGAACGGCATTCAGTTTGCTGATTTTCCTAACCAGCAAACTCCTGTCTGCTCTGAAGCATTATAGAAGAGCTCTTCCAGAAAAAAACCAAGAGTGATTAATATTTAATTCCCAATGCTTTCCCTCCCCGTTACACAGTTTCTTTGTAGAGAGGCAGTTCTGAATGCCTGAGCAGAAGGGGCAGCCTGTTAAATCCTTTTTAGGCTGTTACAACCTTAAAATGTGCCACTTCAGTTGCCAGAATAGAGGCAGGACCGGTTACTAGAAGCCTCAGGGAGGTGACTTTTTGTCTATGCAAGGGAAATCTTTCTGCTGCTTGTGACAGATGAACTGATAAGTGGCTGGATGGGGACTGCGAGCAACAGCAATAGAAGGTGGACGCTTGCCATGCCAATATATCTCAGAGACCAGATGGAGTTTTTACTGAGCAAAATGTATATTTTATTACTCCCTAGGAGTGGATCAAATAAGTTCAGTGATAATCTGGTTTCCGTATAACAGGAGGAAGCCTTCACGGCCACTTGGAAGGCAGTGCCTTAAAAGACTTTTACAGCAGGTAACTCGCCAGCTGACAACTGGGCAGAAGGCAGCTTATAGACTATTTCTTTGGTCCTCTGCCATCACCTGCAGAAGCAGCTCACCTGTGGCACGTAGAGTATATCGTATGGAAGTGCAGAGCAATCCAGTAAGTGTGAGGCTTGGCGCCCAGCTGCGGCACCTGCTCCACTGCAAGGTGTTCCCTCACATTCAACGTAGTGCTGGGACCCTCTTTGCAAATGAAAACACAGAGCAGGGACCAAAGCGTGCTCTGCAGTGGGACAAGGAGGTATTCAAGAGAAAAGAAGGGGAGAGTGGGGATGCAAATGTTAGGGGTGCTAGCCTGAGGGAGTGGGATGTATAATTAAAGAATGGGGAAGGTAAGAGGAGTGTCCTGTAGTCCTTATTTGCAGAGCGGGGGTACCTGAAGAGGGCTTTTAGCCCTCCTCTCCCTGCATGGTGTTGAAGAGGCGAGTCAGCGAGATACTACTCTTCATGAAAATGTGCTATTAGGAGAACAGGATTCATTGACATGGCATGCCTTTCTGGGAAAGGTGTTAACAACAATGAAGGACAGAAAATGGAAATGTGGATTTGAAAAGTTTATTTTACTTCACACGAAAGGACAAGCTTCTTTGTGGAAAACCATTGGCCAAATGAAGTAATTTAAAATTGCCATAGGTTATTTGGGGCTTGTCTGTCAAAAATAGGTACCTTTTAATTATCATGATAGAACTAAAGCAACACAATTTCCCTGCTATCTCAACTTCTTAACAAGTCTACAGTTTTATTTGTATAAAGGTGCTTTATACTGGGATAGCTATTCCCATACAGCAAGGAAAATCATCATTCTGATGTGTCATCTTTATAACAACATAGTTATACCCACCCTCTTTCTTACCCTGTTTTGGCTTTCATTTTTTAAATGACCTTCTCCTCCCCCAGTGGGATTAATTATACCAGTAAAACTTGCAGAGCTAGCCTTGGCATGAAGAAAATGAATTGCTGCTGCCCATACACTTATACAGCTGTGGCCACAACAGGAAGAAATAATACACATGCATATATGCTGACTTTGAAGTAGAGGATGCTGTAATCAAACTCAGGTACGCATGTTAAATTTTAACACCTGTATATTGAAGAGCAGGCATATTACGGACTCGAGTGTATTTTCCACATACGAGATCTCAGGAATATGTAACATGAACAGCTCTCACAGGGAGGAAGGAGAACTACAGCTTTTTCCTTTGGGCAACAAGATTATGCACAACTCCAGAAGCCACTGGAGGCAGACATCACCCGTGGCATTATAGCAATCTGAGACTGCCTACAAATGGACGGCTTAGGGGGTTGTGGGGAAAGCAACTACAAAGTCTCCAGAAAAACCTGGGGACACAACTACTGAAGTTGATATGCTGGATCTGTGAGATGATTTGCAACGTATTGCCAGAAAAAAAAAAAAAAGGAAGCAAGGTACCTGAAAGGGGAACCCTTCAGCGTTCAAATCCCTTTGTGGATGTAGCACGTAGTCATGTTCTAGCAGTCATGTTCAATATATACTGTGTTTCCAGGACTGAACTGAATTGTGTCACTTAAGCTAAAACCAGTTTATCCTTTACAAATCTGTCCATCATTCTGAGTATCCGTGTGTCTCTTAAATGCACATAAAGCTGAGTTTTGAGCAAGGGGTTGACTTTTGTGTATGTACAGTGGATAAAACAATACCCAGGCAAAGCTACAACACAACTAAAATAAAACGTGATGTAGCTGTTGAACAGTTAAAAAGTGGTATAAATAAGTAGTATATTTCATAAAAATAGCAGTGTTCTAAATTGTGTAAGTTAATGGATTTGGCAAATGTTACCTTCTGCCGCCAAAGGACAAAGCAAAAGCAGTTTTATGGAAAACTGTATCACTCCACAGTATTTACTTTGAGTCTCATTATTCCCTATTGAAAAAGAGACCATTTGTTTTAACTTTTTGGATGTTGCTTGACAGGTGTGCAAGTTTATGTGTGGTTTTTTGCACGAGATACCAGGAACTTGTTTGAAGAAATTGGGTGAGCCCAAAAAACCCCTCTTCACTTCTGTTGCAGTACATAGATCATTCTTATTGCCTGCTCTAAGAGGAGGACGAAGCAGACACATTCTGTTTATTGTTTCCTTGATATCTGTTTTTTTCACCATTAACACTCGGCAAAAAGAAAAAAATCCTTGCTGTTCACTTTGGATAAAACAAAAAATACCTAGTGAAGCACAGGGCTTGACAAATATTATTGTACTGAATATGTCTAGAAGTGATAGTATCTGTATGGCCCTGGTAAAAATATGAAGAATTACAGAAGCTGTAGGGACTAACTTATTACACAGCATTTAATCAGGTGTGGGTATATTTCTTCTCATTTACAGCTTCCTTCTTCAGCCCATGTGACATTCCTGTTTAGTAAACTTTATAGGTAAACCAAAGCATGCTGATGTGTTTTTGTAACAGCTTGTTGTTAATTGCTTCCTGCTATCCTTTCTCTTGAATATAAAAATGCACAGAAGTGTAGTGACAGGAATAATTATTATAGCTTCAGGTCGTCTTACTCTGTTTTTAGTTTCCTTGCAGCCTAGAGACATGAAAACTGACAAACTAAAATTTACACCATACAAAAATACATTTTGTCCTGTACTAAGAGAAACATAATATTTGGTGTAAAACATGCTCATTCCACTCACTTTAATGGCAGTAAATATTACTGCTAATAACACCTGCAGGGTTGCCCCCCTTTTTATCTTAACACATATACCATTACTGCCTTCTGTATTACCACTATCAAATCCAACTGCTACAATTTAGCTAGGTAAACATTCAAATGAAATTAAGACTTCCCACTTTTTCGTCTTTTTCACAATGAAAAGTGCTTCCAGATTTCAAGAACAAAGAAATCTTTGGTCATATTTTACGGGCAGTTTCAATTAAAGCTACTTACTACTTCTGAGTTCTTCCATTCCCTCACTCCACATGAATGCTTAGACCTCCTGTTGCTGTTATTTAACATGGATATGTTAACATGGGTATGTTTATAATATTATATTTATAATATGAAATTGTGATTCCAGTACAGGCTGACAATTACTTGAGTGGAGAGAATGCAACCAAAGGATGTTGCAAGCTCTGCTATTGCCACCTGCTGTCCACGTTCACCGTGGAATGCCTCGGGTAGGCAGGGTTGCGCAACGATTACCAAAATGGATGGCAAGGTCCTGGGCTGAAGTGCTGAGTGGGTACAAAGTGATCAGAAGCAAAAAGCAGAAATACTGTGAACAAAGATTCGGCAGGAACCTGCAGAAGAAGCCACCAAATGGTCCAGAGTGGTCACTATTTTGGGGTCTCTCCCTAGGGACATCTAGTTTGCAGTCCATACCTCACCCTATCTATGCATATACATTCTGTTCCCAGCAAGCATCAGCTGTCGGTGACGGCTGCCATCTACTACTAAGTCAAATCTCCGAGCTCTTGCCTACCTTGACAGTAGTAGGACATTCTCAGGTCGGCCATTGATGTCTAGCCTTTCTTTGTGTAGCAGGGGACAAAGAGGTTGCTGTAATTAATCCACTAATGAGGAGGCTATGTTGTGGTGACAGTGCAGCTAGAAAAGGGTTAAAATGCTGGAACTGAACACTGAGATCAAGGGAAGGAGGGGCAAGACTCTGAGAAAGAGGTAGGGGCCAGCAATGGAGCAATAAGCGATGGAGCAATAAGCAATGGAGCAATAAGCGATGGAGCCTGAAGGATTTTGCCCAAAGCACGGAAGGGAACTCTGCAGGGTCATTCCTCCCTCCATGTAAGAGAGGGACAAGCAGACAGGCAAGCAGACAAAGTGACAGGGCTGTCAGAACAGGAAACTCAATAAAAAATGCACAGTACAGTATATATCTAAAGAAGTAAATGCCTCTTGAAGTCGCTTTTTCTCTATGATGGGCGTGTGAACTTTTGCCTCGTACACCTTTCGCCTTCTGTAGTTCTGTAAAAGGCTTTTTTTCCCTGCCTCATCCCCCAGTTAAGTAACATGGCTGATGCCGGGCTGAGAGATGGCACTAGTAGTTATGGATTTATACTGTACGTGGTATGGAAATGGCAGACAGTACTATATCAAGAGAAGGTACCTTGAGTTAGATGCAGAGCAGCAGAATGTTTGAGGAGCAGCAATGTGTTTTGCTCAAAGTTTTTACACTCATGTTGGCTAACAGTAGTAGCAAGGCTGTTGTAGTTGATGTCAAGGTTGTGCTTAACAACCCAGACAACTTTGGCATGGAGGAAGCCCACACATACCCTTAGGTTTTCTTCTACATGTGAATTGAGAATTGGGTCCTGGAAACTTCACTGATTCCACAAACAACTTCTGAGGGTTCCACAGCATCAGAAGAACTTGCTTCCATCTCTGCTACAAAGGAAACCAGAGAACCCAGTGAAAAACAACATTATGATTGTATCTTTCTTCCTCTCTCTTTTGTTGGGCACAAGACATGTTTTTGGTGGAGCCACAGATACTGGATGGGATGAAAAAACCATCCACATCATTCTTTCCCTGCTCTTTTCCAGATGTTAAATCAGTGCTGGAGTTGCAGGAAATCTACACGCTCTTTATCCTTCCAGCTGGAATCAAAACATGAGTGTAAGAAATGTGGTGTTCAACAACCGGACCACCATTTTTCCTGGTTAAAACTCATGTAAAAACTAAATGTGATTGGCCATTGAATCTGTCTTTTGGGTTGCCACACAGTCAGATAATCAAAGGGTAAAAAGCATTCCTTGTGCTGACTGAATAGAGGGCAAATTTTACTGACCCGGTATTGCGTTTAAAAACATACCAGGTATCAGGACCTAGAGAAGAGGTAACTTTTCCATAAACAAGTTAATACCTGACAGTGAACTTGCCAGGCATCGAGGTTCCTGCTCTGGTACCTGGGTTACCGTTCAGTCTGGGTCACTACAAGCTCAGGGTGTCTGTCATGCAGTTCGCAGACAGCACGGCTGTTTTAAGTGATGCTTCTGAAGCTGAAGGGCACGAATCATTCCTGCTTGGGTTTGGTCCGGGTAAAACCAGCAGGTCTGTTTGACCACAGCTTCTATGTAACACAAAACAGTAAAGGAAAATGTTGTCTGTCTTCACCCCTTCAAAATATTGATTGAAACATTGACATTTTACTGCTATATTTAGGCTAGAAGCTTCTGTGAATTAATAACGACACTCTTGCCTGAAATACCCAGGAGTCTAGAGCAGAAATTACAGCTGTTTTGAGCGTTAACATTTCAGATTTCTCATGCATATCGTCACGTTAGTTTTTCCCGGGCGCCGCTGTATTTCGATGCATTGTCTAGATTCCGTAGGTGCCGTAGGACCAGAGGTGAACATCAGCTGGTAATTTCCGCCAGCTCTGGTGTGTTTTAAAGAAAACACTGCAAGAGTACTGCTCTAAAATGATGTATCCGAGCTAGGAACAGCAGCTTGGGAAGGAGCGACACTCGTACATCAGGGGTTTGCTCAGAAGCGCCCGGCGAGGTGAGGGGCGTGAAGGGCTTTTACACGCTGGGAGCAATAAACGGCCGTTCCTCGGAGGTTTTAACTGCTGCCCATTAAAAGGGCCGGGAAGGCAGCTCCGAAGCCCCGTTGACAGCCGCGCCGGGCGCTCCCGGCTCTACCTCTCCCGGCCCAGCCCCTCACCTCACCGCCCGGGACCCAGCGGCGGGGACGGCGGGAGGCCCGAGGGCGCCGGCCACAACGCCGCCGGAGGAGGCCGCAGCGGCCCCGGCCGGCTCCGCGGGCGGGCGGCCGTTCCGTTCCCTTCCCTCAGCGCGGCCGTTCCCTTCCCTCAGCGCGGCCCGCCCGCGCAGGCCCCGCGCCGCCATTGGCTGCCGCCGGGGGCGGCCGCGGCTCGCCGCGGGGAGGCGCGGAGCGGTGGCGGGCGGGCGCGCCCGCGTAGGCCTGCCCTGCCCTGCCCTGCCCGGCCCGGCCCGGCCCGGCCCCGGCGTGCCCGTCCCCGGCGCGGAGCCGGAAGCCGCGCCGATGAGTTGTGTGCGCCGCTTGCCTGCGCGCTTGGCGGGGGGTGTCGGGAGCCCCGCGCCCTGGCTAGGTAAGAGGGAGAGCGCGGAGCGGAACGGAGCGGCCCCGCCGCAGCCCCGGCCTTCTCCCCCCCCCCCCGCCCCGGGAGGATGCGGGGACGGGGCGCTGCTGCTGCCGCCGGCGCCCTGGCTGCGCTGGCTTTGGCCTTGACCGCGGCCCTCTGGCCGCGGCGTGACGAAGGTATAAACATCTCCGCGGCGGGGCTCTGGCGGGACCCGCCCCGCGGGGAGGCGGGCCGGCCGGCCGGGTGGGCGCCGGGGGCTGCACGCCGAGGGGGCTGCGGGGGAGCTGAGGGAGGGAGGGAGGAAGGTGGCGGGCCCCCGTGACGGGGAGGTGGGCTGGGCACCGCCGCCCCGCACCTCCCGGCGGAGGACGGTTCGCGGAGCAAAACCGAAGCGAAGGGGCAGGGGCCGGAGCGGCGTGTGGGCGGCTGTGGGGCCCGGGGGGGCCTGCCATAATGAAACCCGCCCCCGCCTGCAGCGGGAAGGGAGCGGGAGCTGGGGGGGGGCGGCCGGGCCGCTCACCTGCCTTGCGAAGGGATGGCCGGGGACCGGGGAGGGGGGGGGACAGCGCACACAAACCCGACCACCACCACCCCCTTTCCCAGGCGTCCGCCGAGGGCAGGGGCTGCCCGATCCAGCGGCGGCCTCCGGGAGGCGGGCGGGGGCTTTTGTGGCGGCCCTCAGGGGGGGCGAGCCGAGCCGAGCCGGCTGCGCCCGGTCTCCCCCGCGCCGCAGAGCAGAGCACCGCGGCTGCCGTGCGTGTGCGGTAGTGCGGGCCTGCGGGAGCCGGGGCTGAGAGGCGCTCCGGTCGGCCCCGGGGAGGGAGCGGGGATGTTTCCTCCGGTGCCGGCGCGGCGGTGCGCTGGGGTGAGGTAGGGCGCGGAGCGGAGCGGCAGCGCCCTGCCCGTGTCTGTGTGTGTGTGCGTGGGTGGGTGTGCAGGGATCGCCCTCCACTGCGGCGGGGGGGGGGAGTGTGGGAGGGAGGAGGAAGGCGCACTGTGATGAGCAGGGCCTCCAAGTCCGAGCCGGCGCCGTCGTCCTGCCGCTCCCGGAGGAGCCCGGGGCGGGGGAGCGGCCGCCCACGGATGACTGCCTGAGCGGGGTGGCTGGCGCGTCCTGCCCCGGGGGAGAGGGCCGCTCGTTTATTTTTCCATTTATCATCATTGTTTTCGGAGCGGGGCGAGCCGGGGGGGGTGGTGGTTTTGTGTTTTGGTTTTTTTTTTTTTTTAACTCGCCCCCCCCCACCCCACCCCCAGCATTTTGCAGGTGCCCGCAGCGCAAAGCGGCGCCCGGAAAGTTTTGTTGGCGTCCGCCCGTGCGGGCTTGGCGGCGGCCCGGGCTGGGATGCGGGGCCCGGGGCCCGGCTGCCCGCCGCTTCCCGCCGCACGGCGGCCGGGGCCGGCGTAGGCGCCCGCCGGGAGAGCGGCGAGCGGGCACTAAACCCCCCCTCCCTCCTCCCCGCCGCCCTCCTCCGCCCCTCCCTCGCTCTCCCCCTCCCTCCGTCCCTCCCGCCCGCCCTCCCTCCCTCCCTCTCCCCGGTGCGCGGCCATTGCAGTGACCCCGGCCGGCCAAGGATGATCACGAACACGCGGGGCTTCCTGTGGTCGGACCTGGAGACGCGGGCGCTGCTGGAGATCTGGGGCGAGGCGGACGTGCAGTCGGCGCTGGACGGCAACTTTCGGAACAGCCATGTGTACCGGGACGTGGCCTGCCGCCTGGCCGAGCTGGGCTTCGAGCGCACCCCCGAGCAGTGCCGCATCCGCATCAAGGGCCTCAAGCGCCAGTACTACCAGGCCCGGGACGGGCTGAAGAAGAACGGGCACGCCCGCAAGATATGCAAGTACTACGACGAGATGGACCGGATCCTCAGCTGCCGGGGGGGCCCCGACGGCGCCCCGGAGCCGCTGGCCCCCCCGCCCGACGGCGCCCAGCCGGCGGGGCCGCTGGCCGGGCCGCCCACGCCGGGCACGCCGCACAACAGCCGCGAGGTGGACGCCGAGCTGGACGAGGACGCCGAGCTGGAGTCCCCCCGCGACAACTTCACCGAGGACTCCGGCGAGTGCTCCTCCTACGCCGACCACCCCATCAAGGTGGAGTGCCCCCCCTTCGCCATCCCCGTGCCGCCGGGCGACGGTGAGTAGCCGGCGGGGGGCTCCCGGCCCCGGCTGCCGTGTCTGTGCGTGCGTGTCCCCCGCCTCGCCCCGCCGCCCCCCCCCCGGCTCCCGCAGCCCGGCCGCCGGCGCCCCTCTCCAGCTCGCGTGCTTCTAGCGGCTTCTGCCTTGCCCTCCTCCCTCCCGCCCCGTCCTCTGCGCTCCCAAACCCGCCCATGCCCCCCCCTCCATCCCCAGCACCTTCCTCGTCCCCCAGGTAACCCCCCCCCCCCCATCCCCGGCCACGGCCGAGGCCGCCTGGAAGGGGAGCGGGCTGCTGCGGGGGGGGGAAATGCTGCAGACCGGGTAGGGGGAGATGGGGGGGGGGGGCGGAGAGCGTAGAGAGTTTTAATCGGCGTTTACTGGTGGGAAACCGGCGCGGGGATGATCCGGACAAAAGTGTCAGGTAGCGCAGTGCAAGAAAACAGGCGTCCTGCTCGCTGGGGGATTTTTCCCCTTCCCTGCGGACTGGGTGCACTTGCGCTAATCGGTATTAAAACGATGATGACGATAATACCTGAAAAATCTGCTTATTGTTGCAGATGGGCCAGAAAGCTAGGGGAGAGCTTTTACGTAATTAATTGCTCGAGTTGTTTCAGAAACACCGCTTCTAACTTTAGCGGGCTTGCGGACAGGAGCAGCCCGTAGATAGAGCCTGTCCTCTCCTTGCTCGTTCTTCACCCTCAGCTCCCTATTTGTGTTGTGGAGGCGGGGGGGCAGGGCAGTGTTATTTGTTTGTTTTAAATCTAGATTAATGCCGTGGTTTTAATACAAACCCGAACCTGTCTTCAGAAGTTGACATCACTGAGGAATCTGCCAATTGGTTGACGTTTAACCAACCTTCTTTTTACACATAAACCCCATCAAAGAGTTGTTTACACTAATGTTCTTTTGAAATGCAAATCCAGAATGCCAACAGACTGAAACTCAATTTAGATTAATGTAATTACCTGCAATACATAAATGAGGCCGAACTATTTAATAGCCTTCACTTAAACCTTTTTAGAAGATCAAAAAGACTCCTATTGTTGAAGTTTAGTACTACAACAGTTAAAAGATGCCTCTCTGCGATTTTTTTGTGTTACCTTCATAACTTTGTAGAAGCTTGTGGTTTTGCTTTGGTACTCTGAAATTAAAATATCTGAAAGAATTACAATTCGCATTGAAAAAGTATAACAACTCTGTGACACGTTGGGTGCACGTCTCGTAGGGAGGGGTTTTTTTGCTGCTTTCTTACAAAATTATTTTTCTTCAGAAAAATAATTGTCTCTCTTTTTGTTTTAGGCTTTAAAGAAATCAATGCTCCAACTATTACCCCACCTCTCAATCAGCCCAAAAGATCAAAAAAACGCCATGCAAATTTAACGTTGGATAAAATGATGGAAAAATTCCTGCAGCAGAGCGTGGACACGGAAGAGAAATTTTACAGATACGAAGAGCAGAGGCTCAAAATTGAGGACAAGCGTCGGGAAGCTGAGCATGCTCGAGAGCTCCAGATGTTACAGATGTTGGGACAGATGTTGGCAGGAATTTCTTCTACGGTATCACAAAGGTCACAATCTATACCAGCGAGTCCACCTCAGAGAGCGAACCATCGTTCATATGGGGATAACTTTAATTATAATGCTATGACAGCAGCACTTTCTCCACCGATAGGTACTTCCTTCTATAGCATAAATAAAAGCTATTTTTTTTTAAACTCCTGTGTGAAAGCACTGGTACTAAGTAGCTTTTGAAAATAAAAGCTAATTGGAATTATTTAATATTGTGGTGAAGGTGTCTGTCTGATGTAAAATGAAATTAAAACGTCATTCGTACCATTGTACTGATTATTTAATATAGATACATTAGTTATGACAGATTTTAATAAGCAAAATCACACCTTTTGAACCCTGTAAACATGGGGGACTTCTTTCCACATTCACGTCTCTGTAAACTGAAGTTAGGAGAAGTTTTGTATATAAAAGGCAAGCAGCACATTTGCTGAAAGCTATCTGGAAACATTAGGTACCTTGTAGCGGAAATTCTGCTGCTGTTGAAGTTAATAGGCCTAACCCAGTATGTGAAGTTAAGTCTGTGCATATGTTTTTTCAGGGTTGGGAAAAGGGTGGAGTTTTGCCTACGCTGAAGTAAGTCAAATGTTAAAATCCAGCTTCTTTAAAATAAATTTCCTGCAATCAAAATTCTGAGTCTTATCTTTTAATTAAACATCATATTATTGTAGTAGGTGTAGTAGAAGACGAAAATGCAGGCATGTGTTTTTCTTCTACACCAGTTTGTTTATAAATGCTTTGGGCATCTGAATTTATTTTAAAGAAAAAGGCAAAGCAGTAACTCTAGAGTTGGTATTTATGCACAGACTTTTCCTTCTGTACCTGATTTGTGGGCCAGAAGCTGATAATCAGATATTAGCATTCATTAACAGACTTCTCAGGATCTGTGGCTCCGTGTCATTTATCTTTATCGTAGTGTCTTTGTGCATGGAGGTAGACTGCATGGGCAGGAGGAAAACAGGGATACTCTATCGGTGCTGGAACCAGAGTCAGCTTGAGGCTCGGTGGTTGTAGCCTGCCACCTGGAAACGAAACAAGTCTTGTTCTGTTTTAATTCTGAATTTCACACTGCTTGGAAGAAAAAAAGTGTGATTTGAAAAGGAAAAAAAAAAAACACCCAGCCTCAGCGTTGAATAATAATCCAGCATGCCAGATCCTAAAGGGCATTCTCCGATTCCTGAGAGGATCTTGGAGCCTTTTCAGTGCTGCGTTACATACTGCGTTTCCCTGTAAAATGCGTGGGGGACTGCATAGTTAGGTCTGTTGAGGCTTTAGGCTGGCTGACTTGGTTTTGTTTCTTCTTGAGTGGATAGTTGGTCTGTAGCATTCTTCGATGGCAGCAGACTTCTGTAGATAACTTATGGCGTACGTATGGATTCTGTGTTTTAAATGTTGTTTTCACTTTTAAATTAAAAGGAGACCTGAAGTGCTTTAGAAAAAGGGAAATCATTTGGGGTTCTAGACTGGGGCGGTGGTACCCACAAGGCCTTGCCATTACTTCTGAAAGGTTTTTTGCTAAAAGAGTTTCCTTATCTGTAAAGATGTGAAACTAAAGTTCAGTTTTTCCTGCTGGATTTTATCATAGAGGAGTGCAGTCATATTACACTGTGCAAAAATGCGTTCTATATATATTTAACTGTAGCAAGAACAACTTGGGATTCTAATCTTTTAATTGGTAAAGGTGTAACAAAGCGTTTATAAGATGTGAAAGTAATGCTTCAGGCAGCACATCTTTAAAGGAATTAAGATTTCAGTTGTTTATAGCTAAATGTGCCTTAGTGTTTCTCTAGGTAAGTGGGGCTCTATTAAGAATTGCTCTTTGCATAATTCTCTGTTTTCTCCCCATTTATTAAGCAATCACTTCATATTTACCTATAAACAAAAAACAGCAACAAAGAAAGAGAGGACCTTCGTAACAACATTGCATTTTAAGGGTCACAAGCTATATGATAAGTATATCTCTTGTGTGGTTGAAAACCAGTGAGTGTATGAAGTGTGATTTAAAGAAAATAATCTGCCCTATTTCCAGGGGAGATGAGCTGGGTTTGTTCTCCTCTGGGTCACTGCAGTGCTATTTTGGCTATAATCCAAAACAGGGTGGTTGGGTTTTTTTTTTCTTCTCTTTTTTTTTTATCTCAATAGGAATGGGATGCCTGTATTATAGAATGATTTTAAAAGCAAAAGATCAGCCAGGAGTATTTACCATTATTGAACACTGAAGCATATTATTACTGAAGATTAGTGCATCTGGTTTAAGTTTAGACTCTGTGGAGGACACAGAAAAAGATGCTTTTGGCTGATAGCGCGCAGATGCGGAGTTTTCTTGTTTATTACATCATTTTTTCCCCATTATTGTGTCTAAAATTTCTGAAGAGTTTTTCCTCTTCCCTCCCCCTAGATTTTGGAGTTGGGGCAGGGGGGAATTAGTCAATTTTATACAGCTGAAAATAAGGAGTATCATGGGAGTTAGTTTTACATAATTATGTATTACTATATAGTAGTTCCTTAAAGCTTTTTAGAACATCTGTAAAAAAGAAAGTAAGCATAGCCACGGTCTAGCAGGCTAATACTAACATTCAAATAAACCGCTATTCTGAACAGAATTGTACAGTTAATGAGGAGCTTTGTTGAAATAGAACTTACTCTTTTAGTGTATTTACTGCAATATATATATTTAACACATCATTGATAGAAGTACTGATCTTCAGGTTTGTCCCATGTTAGGTGAAAGGTTTAATTCTCTTTAGTTGTAATTTTTGAAATACTTTTTTCTTCTAAATTTCTGTGGTCTTTTGAAACAGTAATTTGAATATCTAGCCTTCCGAGTATGCAGTTGTTTTAATATGTAGCTTTGCACCAGAGATCTGTAGCTGTATTGTAGCTAAGTATTATCTTTGTGTGATATTTGTAATGTTTGCACCTAGTGTGTTGGATTATAGTTTTGCAGAAAGACTTTCATTATGCTTTGTAACCACCTGCCAAAATAAAAAAAGCAGTGAGATAGGCCCCGATTCTGCTAAGAGGTGGAAGTCTTTAAGGGGAAGCGAAAAATAAGGTAGGGTGTATGTTTAAAATGTGGGTTTAGTTGCTCTGTGCTTGCTCTGTGTCTGGATGTGTTTAGTCCTTACTAAGTGTACCTATTTCAGTTGAGCTTAATTATGGAAGTGATTTTAGGCTGAACTAAGAAGATATTTCTAGTTACAAAATGTTCATATAACTCTTCTGGGCTGTTGTTTCTTTCTGTACCTGAGCCCTAAATTAGGACTGTGAGCAGTCGGTGGGAATATTCTCTGCATCAGACCCTAAGTTCATTTTTAAAATGACCACCTTCCCTAGTTACTCACTGTTTTAAAGGCCTTTAAGTGATGAAGCATTTGTTTTTTAGAAGTATGTCATTTTATATATCTTTGAGTGATTTTATTAGCGTTTATGAGTTCTTAAAAGAAATGCTGATGGTAGTTGAAGAAAGAACATGCTTTAAAGTAACACTTATTTTCTTCTTTTCAGTTATAGAGAGATCTTTTTCACTGCACAGAACACACTCTCTAAAGGATATGGAGAATATTTTTCAACTGGTGCGCAATGTTATCCCTCCTCTAACAGGGAAAAGGCATAAAGGTCAAGATGGACGTATAGGCATTGTTGGAGGATGTCAAGAGTAAGTTAAACAGAAGTTTGGGAACTGCATCTCTTAAATTGGGAACAGAATATTTCCTTACTGTGCGCTTTTTATTTTGATAAACCGTGGTGCTTACTAGATTTCTCTCAATACCTTCTTTTATGTTCTGGAGTAAAATAGCATGATTCAGGGAAAAAAGAGGTAGAGCATAAATCAGTTAAATGCTGTACTGACCTAGAAATAAACCAGGCTCTATTCTTTTCTTGGCCACGTTCAGTAATCTGCACAACACTTTGAACGAGCCACTACACCTTCCTGGTTTTCATTTTCCTCTTGTGAAATAGAGGTGGCATCTTCCTCCTGTAAGAGAGATCCGCTCTTGGACATCTGCCATTAATAAACATTCTATAAAGAGCAAAAAGGTGCTGTCTTATAGCTGTGCTGATTAGCCAGGAGTTAGTTTTGCTGTTGGTCTAATGGGCTTAGGTTCTTGCCTCTTGGCAGAAGGCAGCACCTCTGGAGCGTGATTCTGTCCATATCTCTCCCTTCAGTCTTCATAAAGAGAATTTAGGGCAACTGGAATCACAGTTTAGGCACTTTAGTTAGGTATCTAAAACCAGATGGGATTGATCCGGGTCACAGATCCTAGACTTGCCTTGCAAACAGCGCTTGACTCTTGTTTTTTGTTTGTCTCTAAACTTTTAAGCTGGTTGTTTGAGAAGAGTTTGCTTTTTTATGGCATGATCTTTATAAATATTTCTGTGAAAGGGTCAGGTGGCTAAGGTAAAATCCTGCGCCTTTGAAATCAAAGCAAGATTTGAGATTGGCTTCAGTATAGCAAGATTTTATCTGTCTTTTACAGCAAACGAAAGAGAAAGTTGGGGTGGGGGTCAGTTTGCTCTTGAATTCATTATGGCAGGCTGATTTCCAGATTATCTAATCTCATGACTGTGTTTTCTAACCTAAATTGTATTTCATTCTAGATACACTGGAGCACCGTATTTTGCTGCAATTACAGCTCTCAAAGTGGTACGTGTTCTTCTATACCGATCCAAAATGAACTTTTCATCGTTTATATTGGCCAAGCACCATTTTTTAAAAGCACTCATTCTGTGCTGCACATGAAATTTGAGTTCTAAAACGTCTTCAGTTTAACTAAGAAAATACTTAGTCCTGGATTTGTAAAAATACTTTGTAAATATGTGTCATTTGCTATGTTTTCTGTAAATATTTTCTCTGTATAAGGTGAAGTTAGACATAACATCAAAAAAATTGAAAATTTAGAGGGAGAACTGTTTTATCAGAGGCTTGGATAGGAAATTTCAAAACTTGATGAAATATTTTCTCCAAAATTGAACAATAAAGTAAATCTAGATTAAAGTTTAAAGTTACGTTTTCAGTGCTGCAGTCTGTTCTTCAGAAATTTTTTTCTGGGCCTGATAAGTGTGTTGAATGAAGTAACTTCCTTTCAAAACTTACAGCTTTAGGCTAGTAAAATTCTTACGTGCTGTAAGTGTAAAGATTGTTCATTGAGTTTAATGTAACTTCTAATAGCACATTTTATTTACTTTATAATCTTTAGCAGAAGTATTTTCTAAGCTTTTTTTTCCTGGAAGTGTGAACTTCTTTATTTTAGTGACATATGAACTGGCTAAAAATATATTTACTGCAGACTACATAAATACAGTTGTGATTATTCAAATGTAAACAAATCATGCTTACATAATACATACACTTTTCAGTACTCTATATAGTGTGTCGGTACTTTCAGTTCATGGTGTATGTTCTTCTTTTTGAAGATTTGTTTCAATCAGTAGGTAACTGATCCAGGTATTTCCACACACCACCACCTCCCGCCCCAGGATGCAGTCCCTCAAGGATTTAAAAACTGAAATGATACTATTTAATGATCTTGTATAAGATAATAAGGCCACTCAGCTTTCTGTTCACTAAGTGCAAATACGGTAGCGTACTAGGGGGTCCCCTATTGAAGTCACTTGGTCTCAGATCATTCCATCTGCACATAAAGAGTCATAGGATCAAATCTCCGCGTTGCTTAGTAGCTTGAAATGTTAAATGTGTAGTGGTAAAGCAGAGGAGACATTTTCTTAACCTTGGGAAATTTCAGTATGCAAGACAGATAGATCAGGCTTTCTGGTCACTGCTTACATAATTTTTATGCGGATGTCTGATTTTTTTAATTGATAACAGAAGCTGGAGGCTAAACTCACCAGCTTTAATGTTTATTTAACTTAAGGTGTGTTGTTGAAATTGTGCCAGCCTTTATCTGATACAGATTTGGCCCATTGAGTAAAAATGGTAGGGCTGGAAATGTACTCAACGATTGCCGTAGCTATATTTTGCCAGTATATTACAGTATTGTTTTTCCTCCCTAATGTAGCTTGTCTCTTGTTCAGCTGTGTTCTTTTGCTGTTCTTCTTATTGTATATGTGACTTTTCATTCTTTGCTCATCTGCAAATGAGAAACATTTCTCAAGTGAGTAAATGTTCAAGATCTGTGTTTTCAGTCATCCTGTTGGTGAGAAACAGAAAAAAAATTATATTGGAAGTTAGATACAAAAAAATTTTCTCCAAAACAGTGAGTGGTAGCCTAAGCTAAAATAGAAAAAATAGTAAAGTTTGCTTTAACTACTGAGAAGTAAGAATGCAGGTGAATTATTCACTGAGTAAACTTTGGAATGATAAAGTTATTATTAAGTATAAATTTGATAATTCTGTTTGCAAATTTTCTTTTTTAGGGTGCAGATTTATCCCATGTGTTTTGTACCAAAGATGCAGCAACAGTAATCAAATCATATAGTCCAGAGCTGATTGTTCATCCAGTTCTGTAAGTGACTTATCTTTTGTTTAAATGAGCAAGACAGGATTACTAGTTTGAACGTTTCGGTCTGACATTTGATTAGTTTGCGTTATTTCTTTTTCTGAGTTACAGGATGGGTGAGCTGGAGATGACAAAAACTCCTTGGTTTGTCCTTTCATTAGAAACAGTTATTTAATATAGAACAGTCAGTTGTGAATTTTTTTTCATTACTGTCAAAGTACAATTTTTTAAAAAGCAAAGATCTTGCTTGCCACTACTTGCTGACATGTGTTCTGTGATTGTAATGCATTTAACTGTGAACAGTAGCAAAATCCAGAACTAAGAATCACTACAAGTCAGCATTTTAGAATCTGCATTTGAAAGGCAAATAGAGTATGTTCTCTTGCTTCTTCAGTCCTAATAGTATTTAACAGTAGCGTTATCTTTTTTCCTGTCACTGCTGCGTATATAGTCATTTATGCAAAATTCCTAGGCAAGAGAGATGCTGATTCTCATTTTTCTTCATAAATGTGTTGCATTAGATACACACCTATTCCTGGGAATCAATGGATGTTCTAAAATGATCTAAAATACAGGGTTTATTAAACTTTTCATCATCTTAATAAGCAACTGTCCTAATAGGGAGAATCAGCGTGTGCTTCCCTGAATTTGTGTTCTGAAATATGTTACTGATTGGTGAACTTTTACAGGATAAATTATTTCAAGTAGGTGTTGTGATGGTTTACAGTAAGCACTGCAAATGAGAATTAACATGTGTGTCTTGGGTATATGTCACTGAGCTTAGCTTGCACCAGTGCGTGTCAAAGTCTGTTGGTGTACATAGCAAAGCTGTGATTAAGCTAGAAAAAGCGTAATTTAAAATCGTGTTTGTTAGATACTGCTGTCAGGAAGGATTTATGACAGTAGAAATATTTTGGTGTCTGAGAAGAAGAATATGATCTCCCTTATGGGGACGCCTGCAGTTGGAAGCCATAAGTTTATTACATTCTGAAGGTGGGTTTCATTCCTGTCGGTGTAGAGAGATGCTTAGAAAGAATCAGTTAAACAGACAGATGCCAAGGGTTGTGTTTTGGTTTTTTTCAAAGGTAGAAGAAATCCATGACTTTGTGGATTTTAGACAGGGAAAAAATGATGTTTGAAAGCAAGGGGAAGATAGAAGGGTAGGATTTTTACCAGTCTGACTGCGTTAGCCTCTAAAATCCAAGAGGCACATCTTCAGTTGATGTTCTATCTGGTATCGTACCATAGCAAATGAGATGGAGAATCTTAATGGCAGTATTACGTCGTAACTTAGGGTGTTTTGATCGATGACACTTGGGATACAGCATATGGTTGTCTTGTATGGGAAGGAGTTGACTTTGCCTTGGGAGAAGCATTTTTCGTATACACAGGGTTCTTGATGTCTGTGGTAATGGAAAAGGTTAATAGGTGAAACAGAAGCAGCATAGAGAAAAAGGGAGGTGACAGTGTGTAAACAGTAAAATTTCTGTTCATGGAGGACCAGACTGTGCCTACTAAATAAGGGTATTTTTTTAATAGAAAAAGATTCTCAGTGTCTTTTGTGGAATTCAGATCTCTGCGAAATCTCCGATCTTTCTATTCGCAAAGAGAACTTTTGATTTTAAACATAAGCTCTGTGTATAAATTCCTCCAGATGTACAAAGTACAGTGAATCTAGGAATTTTCATATCCGTATAGGTTTAAGTCTGAAACTCAATGTTAAATACTTTTATTAAAACTCTGATTAATTTCACCCAGACAGCTGGCTAACTGCATGAAGCAATGGATCTGTAAATATTGTTTATATGACATTCCAAATGAAAAAAATGCAAATATCAGAATGTTCAGATTTTGTTTTTTAAATTTTCTTATATTTTTATGTCCTCTTTTCTGCTTCATTTGAGGAAAAGAGAAAACAGTCTTTTGTGGTAAGAAAGGAAGAAATCCTGAGTGACTCTATTGAGCCCAGGTTTTATTCAAATTTACACAAACAGCCTATTTTTCTCGTAAGGTCCTTTGTCTTCAGTGTCACACTTTTCATATGATCTTTTATATGTTGTGGAGCCGTTCGAGTCCTGCAGCCACGGCCGGCCGCTCTTGATTCAGAGCCTGATCTCTTAAACAGTCTTTGTACTTTCTCCCGGGCCGCACTTCACGCATGGAAGAACCTCCGGGTAAAACCCACCAAGCAGCTACGTCATTGTTTTCTTTTGTGTCTCTCCTTAAAACTTTGCTTTGTTATGATTTCTCCGTGACCCTTCAGAGTAACTAGGTAGCTGTTGTACCACTCTCTTATTATGCTAATCATAATTATGGCCCCCGTGCACTCCTCAATTCACTGAGTGAACAGCTTGGCATTTCGCCAGGGTTCAGCTGCCATTTTGTACTGCCAGGAGTCTGACATTTTATCACCTCCTCTGCGACTTGGCTGCCGCTACCTTTCCCTACCGCCTTCACCTCGCAGGGGATCACCTCAAGGGAAGAGCGTGCTCTTTTTTCGCCGCTGCCCCCCGAACGCGAGGGCTCTCCTGGCTCGTTGGAGCTGCCGCCGCGGATCTTTGACGGCGTGACTCGCGAGGGTGTGCGAGAGCTGGAAGTGGAACTGTTGCGTTTCAGGTCCTTGGCAAATGTCTGTCACTTCGAGGATGCGAGGAATGTTATGTGAGAACGACGGAGTAGGGTTGCAGAAGGAGGGTTACGAAAACGGGCATCCATCTTGCAGCATTGCCAGGGCAATTCCATGTGGCCCCAGCTGCAGACCATCCCGGGATCCCTTTTGGTGTTACATCCCATGCTGGGGACACCCGTAACGCAACTTTCTCTGTGGTTTTTGTCTCGTGACTCCATTCCCTGTTCCCGTCAGGGAAGGTAAGAGAGCTGGGACTGCACGTGGCAGCCTGGGATCTGGAAAGACGAAGCTTCCACACCGGGCCCTGTGCGTCCTCACCGCCTGAGCTGAATAATGATAGCTGGGTGTCTAGGGGCCATGAATCGTCAGTATTATCTTATCAACAGCAGCTTCTCCTTTTTATTCAGGGATTCTGTCAAATGCATTATGGTCCCTTCCACAACGACTTTTTTTAATGAAACTATTAATTAAAAACTGACCAGCAACCAGTTCAATGCTTCTGCTGACTGACTTTTTGCTTTCCTGTGGAGAAGTGAAAAGTGTGTATTGCAGAAGCTGGGGCCTTTTGAGTAGAGGAGTATACTGAGTCTTGGTCACAACTGCCTCGCTCTTGTCACCGCTACCCCTGGTTTGTGCTACATATTTCTGTTTTCTCAGCTGATGTGTTCCTACTGTAAACTCTGCACAAATACAGACAAGATAAAACTTAGCTTTTGCATTTTATTAAGTTTTATTGCAGGCGTTTTCTGTGTAGATTTCTGCTGTAGATGTGTACATACTTTCTTGCATTAGTGTTGGGAACTTTCCAGAGAACAGTTTTCAGGAGCTTTTTTATATTCCTTCTGTTAATTCCATGGCTCAGGGCAGGTAGAATAGACTTCTTGGATACCTGTGTTGGGTTAGCTTATCCCGCCTTGATAGGCGAGTGATCACAGAGTTAAATGAGCTATATGACCCCAGCTGGTTATATTTTAAAAGAAGAGAGAATATCTATTGTGTTAGATTCCCCTCTTGCGGGGACATTCTCTTAATCTTACAGGTTTTTCCTTTCCCCATAGGCCAGGAAAGATCGAGTTAACTACTGAGTAGCCCACTTGTAACCTGGTTGTCAGACCATTTGTAAAGTCAACAGTTGATACACTCCTTGATCTCCAGAGTGTTATCTGAGAAGTAGAATGAGATGTCAGGTCATTAATTTCTTGGGGTCCTGAAGAAGTCACGTAATTTTTCCATTATCTCCAAAAAAAGTCACCCTTGAACTAGGTGTGGATTTAGAACTATAACTTCCTCTCAGCTGGTTGTATCTGTGGGTCTGTATGGACTAGGAAAGATTGCCAGAATTACTGAAAGTCGTACAGTTAATTGCAGAGTTCAAGTTTTGGTTTGGATTTTGAAAAAGATTATTCTTCTCAGTTTGAAGTACAAATAATTGGGGAGAAAACTCTTAGGAAGCTGGCCTGTGTGTTGAGGCCAGTTATCATTAATAAAGAAGCTTAGCTTAGATCAGGGTTGCTGGAACATATTTTACCTAGTTTTATTGGATTTTGTCTTTGTTTTGATGATTTGAAAAAATCACGAAAGGGAGTCATGGATAGCAAGCTCCTGATGAGTTATTTGAGCACTTTTAACCAGTGCCAAGTCTCTTAAAGAAAGCCCAGAAACAATCTTAAGATTTTTGGCCCTTTCTAATTCATTGTGTGGAGAGTGGATTCAAAAACATTGGTCCTTTGTGGGAGGAAGCTCATACCTTTTAGTTTTGTTAGCTAAGGATAGCTATTAAACACTTCTGCGTAATGTGGGACTAACCTCTCTTTTGAATCAGCTGCAAGAAGAAGTCCAAGAATCCTTGTCACCAGGGAAAGTCAAGGAGAAAGCACAGATTGCTCCAATTACCAAAAAGATGCCTCCCAAGTGACTTGGCTGCTGGATGCCTATTACACCTGCAGAGAAGATGCAGGAATAAACTTTGTGATCTTTCTCCCAAACCTCGTTTAGACAGCAGCCTAGCTAGGAATCACATGAGAAAGTTTTGGGTTGGTTTTTTTTTTCCTAAGTACTTAGGGAGAGATAAAGTTCAGTTTGTATGTGCTGACTCAGAGACGTATACTTAAACTGTTTCTAATCCTGTTGTGCAGTGCCATGGACAGAACTTGTTTATAGACCTGTTTCCTGTGTCCAGCTTTCTTGGCAAAAAGCTGCTGCTTCTTTGCTGTATGCTGCAGAGTGAATAAAAGATGGGAGGTGTATTCAGCCCATACTATAGTCCCTTTCCTCCCTCTTGTTGCAGAGGTCCTTATCCCACGCGATACTAACAGAGGTTTTGCTACCTCCTCAAAATGCAAGAAGTAACCAGAGATTTTTAGCATCACTGCGGGGAGAGCTGCTGTTCTTGCTGCTTTCTGATACATCAGAAAGAGATGTATATGTGTGTAGGAGCGTTTTACTCCAGTTAGATCGTGGCCAAATTCATCCTTCTGAACGCTTGCCATACTGCTGTGATTTGACACCAGGATTAGATGTCTTTGGTATTTAATCTTTCTTGAGTTTGAGTGAAGGCAGGCATGCCTGGGATTTGCTTTTGCATTTTTTTAATTATTAGTATTATTATTTGAAGATTTTAGGGTCTCATTCTTTTTTTCCAGCTGACAATCAGCAAAGCATATATTTAGGCTGAGACTTGTTCTGTCTTCTCATGTGTCCACAGCTGATTTTACGTACTCTAGCCTTCTGAGTATTGATTCAACTGTCATCTGTGCCTTAAGAGTTGAATGTAAACTGGAGAGAGATACTGATGTGATGAAAGCTTGTCACTTTACTTACTGGTTTTACCATTTTTTTAAAAAAGTGCATTAGTGTTTCTGGGGACACTTTAAGTCTGTTTCAGTATGAGGGAAATTACGTTGTCATCTCAACTTTATTCTGTCACTTTTAAAGTCACAGGTTTTGGTTGATTGCAACCCATTTGGAAGAATACTTGACAGATTCTACTTATCAAGTCAGTTCACAGGAATTATTAATAGGTCAGGACCACTTCCATGAACTCTGAAAATATGAGGTCAAGACAGTTATCATCATACTTTGGGGGGGTATTGTCATAACATGCATTGGTAATGTGATTGAGATCAAAACATACTACAACTGCTTTTAATGTTTGGATACATCTAAATGCAGGTCATAAAATGATTGTTGATACCTGTGGTATCTTTACAAGGCTAGATAAGGTTGACCTTGAGTGCTGTTGTCATGTCTGTGTGAGAAATCTCAGAAAATAGTCAAGCAATAGCTTCTTCTCCTTTGGGGCTCTTTCTCACAGGATGCAAGAGGCTCTGCTCTGCATAAGAGAGGTGACCCCATTTGTATAATGTGTTTGGGTTCATTATTAAAGAGGTCGGGTTTGGCTCTGATGCCAGTAGTGTGTTGACAACCCAATTCCTAGTGAAACAGAAGGTCTGATACCTAAATGAGAGTCGAGTGTCCAAGGAGCAGCTGTGGAAAACGTTTTGGGTTTTTGTCGTCACTATTAGGATATGAAAAATACGATATAGTGAATGTGGCATTTTTTCTTAATGCATACCTCAGTAGGTCATTTACACTCTCACTGCCTTGAAGGTAGAATATGGAGCAAGTAAAGACTGTGATATCTGCATGTTAAGAGCAGTCTCTTGCTATGAACTTGTGACACCAGTGCTTCTCCTGGATGATGGGTTGCTGTTCTTGCTGCTGCGTTGCTAATATTCAGATGAAGCCTACCAGGTTCACTTCTGGTGTCTAAATTAGCTGATTCAATGGATGAAAAGGAAGACTTGATTTGAATAGTATTCAGTCCCTCTCTCATTAGGGTCTTTGTTTTTCTGTCATTTTCTTCCCTGTCATTTAATCAGATAGTAGCAGGAAAATAGGTATTGTCTACCCAGGATTTGCAGATTAAACACTATTGAAAGATATTTCAACAGCCTGGTAGGTGAAAATGACCATTTTGTCTTCTAAACTTTTGGGGGGGGGGGGGGGCATTTTAATGTACTAATCTTAATATACTAAATGTATCTCTTTTTGGTCTCTAATTGCATCCAGCCAGCTTCATGCCACTTGTGTTGTCACTGAGATTTGCCCTACCTGATTGAGGTGCTTGGTGAGAGACCCATGAGTTGATAATGGGATCAATGAACTTTCTAGGTTATTTCCGGTTCTGTTCATGGGGCTGAAAGAGGCTGCCTCAAGCCTTTGGGCTTCTGGAAATTTGGAGTTAATTTACAGGAATGATGATTTAAACACTGACGAATATAGCTATTCTCGGAATGTAGAATTAGTTTAATTTTATGCTCAAACATTTTTTGCACTGTTTGGTTTTGCCATTAATTCCTTTGACCTTTCCAGAATAATCTCTCTCCCTATCTTATTTACCCAGTTTCCCATAATGACCTCACCCAAGGTTTACCACAATAGTTAATAATTAACTTTCTGAGATAACTACTTAAATTCTAGAGCTACGCATTATGTCCCATCTTTCGCTCTTTTGATGTACCCTATAACACGACAGGATCCAAGTGTCAGCAGGTCTAACATTTGATTCACGTTAATATAATTACCTGCAGTGCTTGGACAAACAAAAGCAAAACTCTTTCATCCTCAGATCAGAGGCTTTTTCCATCTTTGAAGATAAGACTCTAGGTTGGCTTTTGAAACTGCCCACTTAAAGTGGCTTTGTCTGAGTTTACGTAACAGACTTTTGTAATGCTACATTTTAGTGCATTTGGAGTTGCCTCAGTCACACCACGTGTGCAGAGATAATGAGCAGAATTTGAAAAATACACTCTCCAGCGAGGAGCCGTTTGTTGATCAGGCGACAGCAGTTTTGCTTGTGTCCCATGTCCTTTTCTAGCAGGAGGTCCCACTGATTGGCGTTTTGTGACATCCCGACCACATCTCTGATTACTAAGGTGGTTCCAGCTCTGCCTAAAGCACATGTGAAGAGCTGCGGTCCTGCTGCCTCCTGTCTGCGCTGTCATTCATGCTTATCTACTATTTCTGTAGCTCCCCGTTACACCCATGCTGACTTTGCTTCACATTTTCTTGTTTCCATGTAAAATTTGACAAGGCTGCACCTTATCACCGTTGTTCCTTTCCCTCTTCTAGAAAGTAACGGCAGTAACTGTCATTCATCCTGAATGAGGAAAGCTACTGTGTTTAGAGCTTTCTGTAATAATTTAAAGCTATTGCCTTGGTGGCTTTTGATCATTTGGTGAAAGCCAGTCTTTGAATATAATGCAGTGTATGGCAAAATTTTCTTTTTTTGGAGGGCTGGGGATGGGAGTTGTGTTTCAGGCCCTAGCTGTCAAGTGTCCTCCCACTCTGGGCAGTGACCAGCCTAGAGCAGACTTCCAAGCAGATGGCATCTGTCAAGTATCTGTTACAAACTGCTCTGGAAGATGTTTACAAACTGTGGGTGATACTAGGGCAGTAGCCACCATCTTTTTTCAGGTTCTCTGTTGGTTTTGGAAAGGTTATTACATCAAGCTTTCACCAAGATGAAGATCTACAGAACTGTGTTTTATGTCAGTTTTTACTGTGTGATAGTGAAATACAGAAGAGTCATGAAGAGCAAAAAGCTTGACTTATTTTGTTTTCTGTATGAGCTTTTCGAAACTGAAAGTAGTATAAGAGACTCTGACGTTGTGCACTGAGAGGCAACAGTGAGACTACGCAGTACTGAATCCAGCAATTACTGCCATAAGTACCATAAGCAAACCAGTGCTGTTCCTGTATGCAAAAATAACTGAGGTGGCAAGACAGCAGGAGTTTTTTCAGGGTGTATTGATTTTAATTTGGCAGAAGTTATCTAAAGCTACCAATAATTCACAAAGCAAATTTGTCCTCACTATTGTAATAGACTCAGTGCTGTTTAATTTGAAGACTATTTGTAGATTTTGCTATGGAAAGCACTTCTCTCAATACATTCTGGAGGCAGAGAAAAGAACAAAAAGATAACATGCAAGATGCTGAACACCATACTTTGGCCCTGTCTACACAGGGCTTCAAGGAAGGCAAAGGATAAAGCTGTTGTGTTTCTCTTCCCATGAGATTGCAGTCTTCTCAGCCTCCACTGAGCGAAGCTTTGTCCCTCCTTCTACCTCTCACTAATAGCCAAGGAAAGTCGATGAGGTAAACATCTGTGGGGTCCTTTTTCATAGTGTGCCCCCCATGAGACTCTGTATGCTTGCTTATTTGTTTAGATCTGCTTTTACTAATGGACGATGTGTAAAGTTGATTGAGGGATTGTTGACATTAGCTTTAGGCTCTTCCTTACCTACTGAGCTTCACAGGAGTGAGACAGGTTATAGAAGCTTCTTCTGTTTTCCTTATTAATGATTCTATTGTCTTGCAGTTGTTATTTATGTGTTTATCCTGTGATAGTTCTTTTCTGTATGCAGTCAGAGCTTTATCAGTTGCTTTCCAGACAAGCTAAGACTTTGAGAAACCTTTTGGGGTTTGGAGGGGCGTTGTTTGGTTGCTCAACTGAAAAACAGTGAGCTGTTGGAATCTAGATTTTCATCAGAATGGCATCTGATAACATGTCACATAACACGTAGTGGTTAGCTGGAAGTTAAGCAGCTGTTTGAAGATCTGTTCATTCCGTTCAAATCTACAGCTGCGGTCTGTCACCAGAATCCTTAATTGCACACATCTGCACAATGGTACTGTAGTTCACTCTCCATGTTTACAGGTGCTACTGCTTGGATTCAGCTTTTCAAAATATTCCTGTTGTGTATGTCCGTGGTGCAGAGTTTGTATTTTAAAGTTACAGGAAAGCCAGACTGTTTCCCAATCTCTCGCCCCATCACCTTTCAAAAAAGCTTGCTTTATTTTGGGAAATCAATCAAAGTCTCTCTGACAGGTTTTTACCCTCTTTTCAGAAATTCAAATGCTGTTTTCTTGTGGCCTTGCAAGAGATTTTCTGACTCACTTTATATTAATATTAGCTTTGTGCTTTAGAGTAGGGGTATTGCATTTGTGATTCCTGTTTTGGAAAAAAGCCAAGTCGCGTATCGTATGGCTCTGTACCTCTAAAGGCAATACTGATTCTTGCTTACTTGATCCCTTTCTGTCAAAGCCTGAAGATTGCATCTCTTTTGATCAAGGCGATGTCTTCTTCATACCTCATACCTTTCTAGATAATTTAAAAAAAAAAAATAACAGTGCTAATTTCAATTGTGCATGCATGTCATGGGCAGCGGAGGTGATAATTAAATGGAGAGGTTTGAAATCAGGTTAGTAATCAGGCGGAGAAATTGGCATGAAAGGACAAAGGAAGTTAACAACGTTATTTGTGTGAGCATAGTACACAGCGAACAGCTGAGGACCTGACCAGCATTCTCTGCTGGTGCTTCCAAGGTGTTTGGGGGTTTTTTTCCTGGTTTTGAGCCACAGGCAAACAAGAATATACATTGGCTTTTACTGTAGTAGTAAACTAAACACTGCCAGGGAATATTTATTCCAAGGTACCCAAACATGATTATCTGTACTGGCAAATTATCTGAACGATCCTTGGCAAGGTTTTTGGCCCATGCCAGCTATCCTCTCCCAACAACTTCTTCCCCTGGTGAGGAGCTGCCATGGTCCAGGGACTATGCCTGATAGGCAGCGGGAGCGTTACCTGCTCTGATGCCTGAGGGTGTAGAGGCCGGCTGACCTCTGTGTCAGAGGACTCTTCTGGTCCTGTTTAAATGTTGGTTATAGACTGCAGCTGTTAAGAGCTAGAAGAGTTTCTGTCTTTGTGCTAAATCCCCTGGTCAGAAACATTCAAGGTGACACGACTTCCTGATGGAGGTTACACGTTGATCATTTGTACCCCATCAGCTTTAAAATGCTACTGCTTTGATGTCTGTGGGGGGGAATAAACCATAAGATGACATGATAGCCCTTCAGCTTTTTGGAGAAGCTGTAGGTACCGCGTATTCGTAAGGTGTCCTTAGCTGCATAACCACAGCCGTTGTGAACATCCAGTATCTTAAAGTGAAGTTGGCACGATGCTTCTCTGAGGCAGTATTTGTTCTGCTTTCTTTATGAAGAATCAGAATCCATCAGTTATTTTACAGCATGTTTTTATAGCTGATTTTGCAATGTAATAGTCATTATCGCCATTTTAAATCTCTTGGCCCTTCATATGCCTTGGGTTGCTTCTTGATGTAAAGTTGCAAAGGAGTTATGTGAACGTAATGTTTGTAAAATGCTTTGAAGATGAAAAGCTTTACAGTAGGTTTTTATTATTACCAGAGGCAAAGTGAGCAGGAGTGGCTTAATGTTGGACCGTTCATTTCCCAAGAGATGGTTTTGTTTTGAAGAGTGCACATTATCAGTTGGGTTGGAGACAAAATTATCTTATTTCAATCCTGAATACAAATAAATTGGCAAGCTTTCTACCTTGAGATTATTTGCGTGAGACATTTGTAAAAGAGCAGAGCAGTTACGGTACTATCTATGGCTCTGTTCTTAGCTTAGGTTTAATGGAACATTAACGTGTTTGGCTTCTAGTATCCGAAGGAATTTTGAATTCAATCCATTCAAACATCCTTTTTTATACATATATATGTATGTATGTATATGTATTAGTATTCTTATATCTATATGATATACAGATATATACACTTATTTGAGATATATATTGCTCTCCTAGAGATAAAATCGGTTGCAGCACGTAAATAAAAAAGTGGTCTGCATTCAGAAATGGTGACGTTTTATTAGAGTTTTGTCCACAGGCTGTTTTTCACATGTTCAATCTGCCACATACAGAAGAACTGGCTTTTTTTTAATAGGGCTTTAAATATTTCTTGAATAATTTTTATTTCCAGCCTGTATCTACGTCATAAACTGATAGGTGGATGTACAGGCACAAAAAAAAAAAACCCACAAAGCGAGCTGTTTGGCAGTTCTCAAGCTACTGCTGTCTCCTTGTGAGTGAGAGGAGAAGGGAGGGAGCCGCGTCGTTCAGGTGGAAATTCAACGTCAGCCTGCGAAGCGGGGGACTGCTTCAGGGACGCCGCTGTCCTCGCGCGGTCCCTCGTCTCCCTTGCCCTTGCAGCGGGTCATCGCTTCCACCCAGCAGCCTTGCTCCGACGGAGCCGTTCCGCGGAGTCAGCGCAGGGTGTCTTTGGGGAGCCGGCGCGGCCGCGGCCGGGGATTTCTGAAGCAGCCATTGTCGGCGCAGGGGCCGCTGCGTCCCTGCGGCCTGCAGCCGGCCGCCTCGCTCGGTGCAGCTGCGAGAGCTTCGGGCTCCTGCCTGGCACTTGCAGAAATCGTCGTGGAATTTGCTGATTCTGCCAGACGCGAGCTAAACACTTGTTCCCAAGTGGTGCGTCCCATCAGTACAGCTGTTGGTTATGAAAAACATGCAAGGGCTTTCATCTGTAATAATAGAGCTTTGTTGAAGTACTGCAAGCTCAAAATTTTCCGAGTAATTCTATCAAATAGTACCTCCTTGCTTAGCCTGTAGGGAGCTTTATTCCCCCGTGCTTCGGTTAAAACGTTCATTTATTGTTGTCACTTATGTCAGAGGTGGGGAGGGAGGGAGGCTCAATTTTCCCTCGGTACTGTCAGTAAGGATTAGCTGACATTGTTGGGCAGTGCTTTCAAAATATTCTGACCTATTTACACAACAAAACTGATCAGAACAAAATAAACAGTTCTGGTCAGCAGCTGAATGCTGTATTGTGGCAGCTATATTTGGCAGTGGATTTTCTCGTCATTTTCCAGTGTAGACAAAACCTGAATGCTACAGAAATCTTGAGCATTACAAGCAGATAATACCCTTACTGAATAGCTTGATTCTCCTGTTGCCCTTTGGGGAAAGGGGACGGTTTGGCCGTAATTCAGTTGGAACAAATGCTTATGAAGCAACTGACAAAAAAGCGTATGAGTAGATTTATCATTTTGCCATGCAGGGTAATAAATAATTGCATCGTTTCCAGCAAGCCACAGTATATACCTGCGAGATGGTGGATCTCTCTCCAAGGTGTAATCTCTGCAAAGAAGCATTAAATGGGGAATTGTGACAGACTGTAAGAATTGTTGGTTTCCTGCTTGAGTTTTATTTTGTAACAACCGTAGTGGATACTTGCAATTACCTCCTCATTTTTATGTGGTATCCCCTAAGGAATGAATCAAGAGAAATGTTTCATTTTAGCTGTTCGGACAACCATTCCGTATTTCCTGGATCACAGATTTTTGGTAGTTTGGAGGATAAAATTGCCTGACGCTCAAGATAGGAAGTATCTCTTTCCATCTTGACTCTTCAGCTCAACTTTCTGAGAATAATAAAATGAAGTCTTTTTAAACTTGTCTTTTTTTTCCCAATTCCATTTAGTGATAGTCCCAATGCTGTCCATGAGGTGGAAAAGTGGTTACCACGACTGCACTCAGTTGTCATAGGACCTGGCTTAGGTAGAGATGAAGTTCTACTTGAGAACGCTAAGGTAATGTGTATACTGATATTTTATTCTGTGTCTTTATGTTGAAATTTATTAACCAATTTACTATCTCTTACATGATTACACAAATGTTTTTGATAGGTTTCCTAAATAACAAATTTATTAAAATGTTGTTGACTGAAAATTACAGCTGTTAGTCATGGTCTTCATTATTAAACTGTAAGCATCACTCTGAATTTTAGGCACCCGTTTGGTTGTTTTGATTTGCTTTTGTTCTGATTGTGAAAGCTGCTAATTAAGAAATAGATGTTGGCATCTCTAGATAAAGGGCTCTGTGTTTTCTTGGGTGCAAACCACCTGTACTGTAAGAACATAAATATGAATTTGAGTTCCTAATTTTTGGAACCATATTTGACAACTTGTATCAGGAGAGGTACCAAAGAACAGGGACTGTGTCCCCTTGCAATAAGAAATAATATTCTTAATTGTAAAATGTTGCAGATTTCTACTCTGGATAAGGAGGTAGTCCTATTTTCTGTCAAGCCTTAGTGGAGAGCTGAAAACGGGAGCTTAGATAATTCTGTACTCTAAATAATATGTACTTACACCATCTTCCAGATGATGTCTTCTATTACTGTCAACACATCTTTGCACATTCAAAGTATATCTTTCAGTCTAATGTCAATCTAATTTTGTACAATTTAATATTTTTTTTCCTGAGAAGTATTACTGAATTAATCAGTGGTACTAACAAGTGGAATTAATATAATTTACAGAAATGTTGACAGTTACACAGTGAAATTGCAAAACAGGGGAGGCAAGAGACTGGAGACCACACTATCCAAGTAGTTTAGAATACCATGGGAGGTATGAAGGGTGGGTTTGCCAGGCTTTTGTTAGAGAAAGTTGCTATTGGAGCTCTTTGCTTCTTTAATTCTCCTTCTGCTTCCAGAAAAATGTTTGATTTGTGTTAAAGGGGTGCAAAACTAATAAAGAACATGGGTTCAGAAAGAAAGAAAGAAAGAGGAAATTTATCACAGCTGATCAAGAAATAAAATTCTATTCTGAATTAAAAATGTCAACAGATTTTATTCTTTTTTGAAAACTTTTTTCCAGAATTCTTAAAAATTTTGGGTAATATTTTTTCTTTTTTTCCTGGTTTTTAAAAAATTCATAAGTGTTTTTTTCTAAAGGAAAACAACTTCAAACAAAAGAAAATGAGTGTTCATGCAGAATAACTAAGATACCTAGCATAAGCTTCTTTTATATCAGAATTCCATCTGGGTTTTATAAATATCTGTCAATGTGCTTATGTGTATTACAGAAGTATCTGGAAGATTCCTTGATTGTTTTTTTTTTTTTCATCATTGCTAAAAATAATTTTGCTTTCTTAGTGAATTACAAGCATACTTTTACTTCAGCCTGGCTGTCCTGTGTGGTGAGTTAGCTTAAAGTTAAAGAAACAAACCCAGCCAATGTAGACAAGGCATTTAGAAGTTACTTCATGCTGAAATCTCAGGCCACGTTCATATGAGCTGTGGATCTGACCTTATTAATTTCAAGTCACATTAAAGCTCAAGTTCTTTGTCTTCACTGTAATTATGTAAGTGTTCATTAGTTACCCAGTGTTGTTTTTTTAACATGTAATTGGGGACAAGCGAACCCTGGTTGCCTGTTGGAGGAAGACTGGTGCTTCTCTGTACTGAGGCAAGGCTGAGTCTCCCTTTTGCTTCAACAGCGAATTTTAAGCTTTGTATCACTCTTCACCTTCAAGAAAAAACACAAGTGATGGTAGCGTTGCTATTTTAAACTTTTATAGGAGGCTGGGTTGGTATATAATTTTCTGTTTTCCCTTTAAGCTAACCTCAGCATGCTGTCATATGAACACAGGGCTGAGATGTAGATTAGTGTCTGTTTTCTGGTCAGGTTTTTGTATCAGACTGGCAGTGACGATGGGAGAGAGCTCCCTCTCTTCCTCCTCCTGCTCCATTAAAGTGCTGAGGCGCAGTGGTCTGTCACCTCTCTGATGCTGTTCTTATGTCAGTTCTTGTCAGCATTGGGCCAGCACATTGCCAATCAATGTGCTTGTCCACACAGTCATGTGTTTTGGGCTGCTTCTCTCTTCTGAGTATTGAGAAATTAGGATACTAATGCAGTAACCTGCAATTTCTGGTAGACAGCCCATGGACAGTGTTTTACTGTGGAATAGCCCAAGTACTTCTTGACTAGACGGTGCATCTTCTCTCTCCAGACCAAAAAATGCTTTGCTTCTTCAGCATCTTTACTATGTCACCTACCTCCCTCATGCTTAGTGCCCGCACTGTGGCATCTCAGCTCCTTTCAACAGTCTGATGGACAAGAAGCACCTTGTGATCAGTTTCCTTTGAATTTTTTTTTTCTTTTTTTTTTTTCTTTTTCTTTCTGGAGACCATAGTGATATTCTTTGAATACACACTTATTGGCTTCCTGTGATTGTCTGGTTTGGGCTGTAATTCCATTTACAAGTCCTGTTACACAAAGCCACTCTACAAGTTATATCCCGCTTTCATGCGCCACTTGTTATGGGTCTGTGCCAAAACCCTCCCATGCTATTCCTCAGTTGCCTGGGTGAGGGCTGGTGCTCTGTCAGAGCTTTCTAGCCATGGGTTTGCAGGACCAGGAGCTGCAGCTTCAGAAAAATCTCCTAAAGAAAGCATTTGTTGTGTTCTAATAGCGGTGCAGCTGGATCCCATGCAGATGTGGCAATCCTAGTCTTGGCCTGGTTAGACCCTCCAACTCTGGAGCAAATAAGCAGTCCAAGCTAGTTCCCTTCAAGAGAAAGGAACAAAACCACTTTTCTCCTTCCCTTCTTGGCTCTGGAGTGTGCAGATTTGTCGTGGTTTAACCCCAGCCAGCAACTAAGCACCATGCAGCCGCTCTCTCACTCCCCCCTATCCAGTGGGATGGGGGAGAAAATCAGGAAAAGAAGTAAAACTCGTGGGTTGAGGTAAGAATGGTTTAATAGAACAGAAAAGAAGACACTAATAATGATAATGATAACACTAATAAAATGACAACAGTAGTAATAAAAGGATTGGAATGTACAAATGATGCGCAGGGCAATTGCTCACCAACCGCCACCCAACACCCAGCTAGTCCCCCAGCAGCAATTCCCTGCCCCCACTTCCCAGTTCCTATACTAGATGGGACGTCCCATGGTATGGAATACACTGTTGGCCAGTTTGGGTCAGCTGCCCTGGCTCTGTCCTGTGCCAACTTCTTGTACCCCTCCAGCTTTCTTGCTGGCTGGGGATGAGAAGCTGAAAAATCCCTGACTTGAGACTAAACACTACTTAGCAACAACTGAAAACATCAGTGTTATCAACATTCTTCTCATACTGAACTCAAAACATAGCACTGTACCAGCTACTAGGAAGACAATTAACTCTATCCCAGCTGAAACCAGGACAGTATCCACCCCTTATTCTATACCATTGACATCATGCTCAGTTCCCATACCTTTAGTTACATTAGTTACATCCTGAGCAATCATCTCATCACCTTTCCATCCCTTTGAGACATATGAACAATGTTTTATATATATATGTATATGTATACACACACAGAGATATCATTCCTTTAGTTTATGGGTTATGTTCCTAAAATGTTCCTTGAGTTCATTTAGTTTCCGACTCTGGGCTTCATCTGTCATACCAGTCTTTCTGGGCAGGAGGGACAGTGCAAAGTCCTCTCAGCCAGTAGAGCAGAATTGGGCTTCAGTGCGGTGTGACGAGCAGGTGACATTGGACGCAGCAGGAGGATGGTGTGCGCCGTTGGATTGTTGCATGCTGGAGTCAGTTCTGGTTCCATCACTACTGCGCTTTGCTCAGTTTTATCACAGTCCTTTCTTGCTTGATCTAAGCGATTCTTACTATAGTAGTATGGATATAGCATATAACAATTATAGTAATGATAACATACAGTAGCAGGGTTATGTCCAGGGAAACCAGGACAAGATTGAAGCATCTCTGCTCTCCATTCTACTTCAAACTTCCGAAATGCTGTTACCACATCTGGTGTGGAACTTGGCCACCGCAGCCACCTTCCTTATAGGCAACGTCAGGCCATCTGTTTTTCCCTTTCGGTGTCTGTGATTGATTCTGGCCAGAGCTGACAGTACCATTACCTCCCCGAGTTCACCTCTGTTGGTATGCTGCTGTAGTGGTTTAGACTCTGTTGAGAAAGGGTTTAGCCACCACGTGGAAGCAAGGCCAAGGTCCCTATGACTGTCCTCTGTCAATGCTTAGAAGCAGCATATTTCCAAAGCTGTTGGATGTTCTCCTTTTTTCACACAGCAGCAATGTTGCATGCCTATCGTATCTACCCACCACAGTGTTCTTCATGCAGCCGTGCCAGGGATGTTTGCACTTCTGGTCTTACTCTGATCTGAGATTTCTTGTAGCCTGAAGCTTGGAAGTAGGGGAATTCCTGCCTGTACCATCAAGAGCTGTTCCTCAGGTTTGCGATAGAACCAAGTTCCTCTCCTGCAGCGTGATGAGTGCAGCTCCTGAGAGGACTTCGGAAAGAATATTATATTCCTTGCATAGCCCTCTGGGAGAGGAGATGATGCTGCCTAATGCTGCAGTGTGTTCTACATTCTGCTGCTGCCTAGCAGTTAGGCAGTTACAGGCTTAGCTATGTCCTTTATCAGTTTCCAGCCTCTTGTCATCTCCTTTCCCCTGTTGCTTCTGGCATGACTGTGATGTTCTGTCAAATTTTCTGCTTCAGAGTTTGGTGAATCTTTAATGGGTACGTTACTGGCTTTGTGGTCAAATGGCCTGATCCAGAATTGTTGAATGGAATAGTAGTTACTGTCAGGATCAGGTAGAGAAAAGCATTCATCCTTATTCTTCATAAGCGCTGTCCTTAACTGAAGTAAGACTTTGATGTTGGAATCGTCTTTGTTTGTCACTAGGTTCCTTTCCTTTCTCCCTGAAGTGGTAGCACCAGATCCTGGACTCTGCCACTCCAGTCTTGCTGTGTTTTGTTTTGCAGCAGCAAAGTTAGATGCTGTTTTCAGCAGAGCATGCTTGCTTCCCTCCTGTAAGAGAGGTAATGATTAACAGTAAGAATGGCTCTGTAACTCGGATTACATGGTAAAATCGACTGGGTTCTCAAACCACATAGTTGTTCCTCTTGCTCAATTCTCAATCTTTTAGCTCCGAGAAAATGTCCTGAATACCAGCCTGGGTTCTTCTTTGGCTGAGGCCCCGCCAGCTGCCATTTCTGCCCATTGCTGTTTCTCTTCTCCCACTCCCTCGCCCTGCGATGCTACCCTCAGCCAGTCATTTGCCCTTAAAGATCTCTGCTATCTGTTGGGATATAAATTCCAGAAATCTCATTTTCCACCCCTAGTGACATCATCTTAAGGTTGCGTGGAAGTGTCTTGGCTGTAGTTAACGTCTAGCAAAGGGTGGGAGAGGTTTGGGCCATTGTCATGGATCACCTCCATCAAGTGTGCCCAGAGAGAGCCCGTTTGAAATTATCAGACAGATTCTGAGTTCCACCTCAGCTGAGGTATCAGCCTTTCTGTGTTTGGTTTTGGTTAGTTGGATTTCCCCCTTTCAAGCCTCATGCCTTCAGGATTTAGGTAGCATTTCACAGCCTTAATAAATTGTGAGAACAGGACCAGCTGCTTCAGTACACTGTCTTGCGCTAGTTTTTGCAAGATCAAGAGGACTATGGAATACAGAGCCACCTTTTGTTGTCACAGCGGTCTGTTAAAGCTAAATCTGCCGCTATGGGCCTTGAGAAGCATTTTCCTCTTGATATCTGAGCAGCCCCCAGGTTCCGTTTGTACCAAGTATAAGACACCTAAGAAGCATCCCAGGCTAATGCTGCAGTTGATAGATTAGTCTGCAGTACCTACCACCATGTACAAATATGAACAACAGGATGTGTTACTCTATGGAATCACTGCTCATGTCGACTCAAGTTAGCATAAGAATTATTTACCAGAAACATAATTCTTCACTGTGCGTCAGGTGCATTTGCTTCCTGCCCTGTTCATACCCTCTGGAAAGTCCTCTGGAGGCTCTTGCTGTGGGGATTCAGCAGTTCGTAGGGACCTGAAGTAGCAGCAAGGACAAGGCACTTTGTGTTCTCAGCCCTCAGCTGGGAGGTGAGGTAGGTGGGATCTTGTGCCTGTGATACTGCAGAGGCAGAAACCAGTGGGCATGTATGTGCACCTGCAGTGAGCATGTGTGTGGAAGCTGTACTTCTCAGCCCTCACCCAACACTGATGCATATACCACAAGTAGTATCCAGTGAAAAACTACTCTCTTACTAGCCAAACTTCTTGCTTTCAAACAGCCCGATGAGAGTCAGAACTTGTGGATATCTTCGCCTAAGATGAGGCAGTTGCTGGGATAGGATGCAGTTCTTGCTCTGTGATGGTGGTACTGGTGCAGATAAAGCTTGGGAATGCCAGCTCGAGGCAGAGAGATGCTCTTGGTTGTGCTAAGAGCTATTGCTGCTTGTGCTAAGAACTATTGGTATTCTGTGGCTTCGTCGCAAATGTCTTGATTAGAAGAACAGTGTTTGAAAATATGCTAACAGGACCTTAAATACAGGTTTATGCAGCTTGCAAGCAGAATTTATTTTCTAATATATGTAATAGATCTTGATGAAAGTCATTCACAGTGAAGTGGGATGTTTATTTGCTTTCTGTGTGTAGGCTTTTATTGTTGTTTAACTTGATTTTGATACTTAAAAGCATTTGTAAGCAAAATGCTGGAATTGGATACCTTTTCAACTCTTTCTGAGCATCATTCAGCTAGAAACCCTAAAAAGAAATTGGCAGTGATAAATTCCAGAGTTCATTTTAAGTTTATGTTTATTTGTTTTATTTTAAGACAAAATGCCAACAGCTGACCACGAATATTGTAGGCCAAATCTAACATTAACATAATCAACCGTAAATTGGAAACCTTGTAGAGTATGCACTGTGAGTGCAAACACTCAGTGGATGAGACAGCATGAGAAAACTTGGTGCCTGCCTTTATTCTGATTTAGATTTTTTACTCTGGGTTGGAGTAAACAAGGTCATTGCTTAAACTGGATTTGGATGTGTTTAGGGATGGAAGTGTATAAATGTAGCTTCTTAAGAGGTGTCTGGTTAATTGTGAATTTGGGAGGGGATAGCGAAAAAGGAATGCTCTGTTTTTTTGCATAACTAGGACAGTATTTCAGAGGCTTTTGCTTTGTTGTGGTCCTTATGTTCAGGCATTACTTTCGATTATGTCACTTGAAGAATTCAGCATATGATCGGGGCAGATATTAAGAAACTGTTAGCTGCAGTTTTCCTCCAAGTTTGATAACAAGTGATCTACTTCGAATTCAAAGAGGGAATCTACAAGTGGATCATTCTCATGTCTTTTTTTTTTCTTAATGTAGAACAGAAGAGTTTTGCTTAGCTGCCATCTACAGCATCTTCAAATTTGTTAGTTTTAACAACAGCTTTTAAAATTTCCCAAAACACTTAATGAGCTTGAAGATGTAGTGGGGTACTCTAAAGAGTCCTTATCACCCTCTGCCTGGCTTAAATGAAGTATTTTCCTGTGCACCTGAAAATCTGTTTTGGAAAACAGGGCCTAGCATGTGCTACTACAGTTAAAAGACAAAAGACCCAGTTAAATTGAATGGAGCATAAACCATGAGATAAGAAGCTATTGTTTCAAAGAAAGGTTATTCATCTCTGTTACATGACTCTTCATTCAAGTAGGACGAGTGGTGGTCATTTCTTATGTGAGGTTTGAGACCTTAGTGGAGTGATTATGAGCTAGTGATAGTTCTGCATACAGGAATATATAACGTAGAAGTCAGGCAATTAGGCTAGTTAAAGATGATTATATAAATCTTGTCCACAAAGAGAGGTTTTGATTGACATTGCTGAGTTTTGAAAGGAGGATGAGTTCTTGGATCAGATTAGTTTGTGGGAACTAACAAAAGCAGTTTCAGAGTTAACTGCGTGTTTGTACCAGTGAATAAATAAAAAAACCCAAAACCAGTTAGTGAAAATATGGCTCTAATGTGAAGAATCTCAAACAGTGGCACTCCATTTTTAACATTTTTCGAAGCCTCCTGTATCAAATAGAATATATTTAGGGAAGCTTCTCCCCCCTGCCAGCCCTGACTGTAGCCTTGAACACAGCCTGTGCTTGGGATATTTGCCTACCTCTAGCTGTGCAAGATTACAAACTTCTGCTTGCCGAGCCTATTTTCCAAGCATCTCCGCCACAGAGCTGCATCCTGACCTCTATTGCAGCTGAGTCCCTGCTAACTCTGCATTTATCCAGACTTGAAGCAAGGAATGCAGAAATGCTTCCTAGGGCTTTCAGTGCCTATTTGTAGGAATTGATTTGCGGTGTGTTGGGGTGGAACTTATTTGTTCCTCCTGGGCACCTTGGGGAAGGGGTTGTGCAGAAATGCTTCCAGCTGCAGCATTTAGAGGGAAATTTTGGCTATTTTTTCCCTTTTATCTCTGTTTCAGACAAAAGCATGGATTCAGGATTGTTGGATGCGAGCAGCATCCATGCGGAAAGTACGAGCAATTGTAGATGGCATTTCAAAAGCAGTTTCTGACAGCAGCTTTCAGTAGGGGGTTCTTTGTAAAAGGGGCTGCCACTCCTTTTTGATTATTTAAGGTTGTATGAGACGTAACCAGTGCCAGGTTATGCACATTTGCATGTCTCTACCAAACCAGGGTATGTAATTACAAACTTGGCATTTGCAGGTTGCAGTAGAGTGCACTTTCAGTGGGCTGAAGGCAAGGTTATACTGCTTCCTAAAATGTTTGGACGTCCTTGTGGTCAATGCTATCCATTATTAGGGCATGCTGAAGCTTGAACTTCTTTTTGAGCACACAGGTAAGAAATTTTGCCAAGAGTAGGCCAAGACATGTCTCTTGAACGGACCTAGGAAATGCAGTGTTCGTTGCCAGTATCAGTAAAGGAAACTTTGCCTGCAGTATCTTTCCTTTGCAAGGTAGAAAGATGACCATGTGATGCATCCATAGTGAAAATTAATTACTGTTGTGGGAGAGATATTGCTTTATATATGCTGCTATTGTGGTTTTCTGTTTATTTCATTAAAATTCAATCTTTTATTAAAACCACAGGCTCTAATTTCCTGATTGTTCCCTTTGCAAACACCGAATGCCAAAGTTATTGTGTAGCTAAATGAGTTCATCAAGAAAAACACAAGTAGCGATACAACTAATAATATGTTAAATGTCATTGCAGGCATTCTGCTGCCAATCCACATCTAACTAAAAAAGCTGAGAAGTGTATCTAAGTCAGGTGTGGGCAAAACTGTACATAATTGTCTTCTCTGAGGAGCCATGGAGAACCGGCTTGAATGCTGTGGTATGCAGGCAGAGTAAATAGGGTATGTGTGTTATTGCTGGCTCGTGGACTTGGGCAGAGAAGTCCAGACTGACTGTAGAGTTTTGCAAGAGGCTGTGGGTGCTCGGATGCATGCACCACCTGCTGTCTGCCTCTGGTGCCTCAGGATGGCTGCTCTGTGAAGGCTTCCATGGCTGATTAGCTATCCTTTGATGGGACTTAGGAGCTCCATAGCAGTTTATTCCCACCCGTACGTGTTCCCCCCATTCCCCTCCTCAGCTGTTCTTTGCAGCCAGTGTCTTGCACTGGCTCATCTAGGCCTGTTCCCTTTTTCCATAATACTTGTGGAAGTGTGCAAGGGTCCTGGATGCCCATGTTAGTGCAGTGCAGGTGAGTCTTGTGTTTCATAGCACAGCCGCAGGCTATCAAATGGATAAATCGTATCATGCTTTTCTGCATTACTGTGCCCTCTTTCAGCAGTAGCCTGTCCATTCGTTCCTTCAAGCTTCTTCCTCCTGCGGTCCTTTCCAACCTGAATGAGTCTGATTCCATGTGTGTGTTGTTCTGGTTTCAGCGTGTTGGGGGTTTTGTGGTTTGGGTTTGTTTTGGGGTTTTTTTTTTTGGTTTGGGGTTTTTTTTCCCCAAAAATACTGGAATTTGGTTTGGGGAATCTATTTTAAAATTCCCATGTGAAAGTTGGGCCAGAGAGCACAGATTTCTACTCAAATGAATGCATTGCATTTCAAGGAATAGTTTCCATGATAATAAAAGAATTAATTAAAACACACAAATTCTTCACCCTTACTTTGTAAATTTTTCTAATTACAGCAAAGGGTTGCTTTTACCCAGATAGAACACTGGTTTCTACTGCAACACAACTTCTTTTTCAGTTCTTATTGAGTAGGTTGCTTGCATACAAGTCTTGGATACCCAGTCAGAGAACAAAGATTTTTCAGGAAATTGTGTATTTCAAGAGTAGAGTGGGAGTAGATTCAGGTTAATGTCACCCCCTCTGGCTCTCCTCCCCTCAACCTCCTCCACCAAAACCTGCAATCACTGAAATACTATTTTGGGCATTCCTAAATGTCAAGTATTTGGTACTGCTAACAAATGATAACTGTGTGGGAGGTTGTCCCATACAGCACCTTCATGGGATGTTTGAATCCCACATCGTTTCCTCTTTGGCTTAATTGGGGTAGAAACTTATACTTTGGTCTTCAATTATTAGGAGAGGAAACTCTTGTTACAGATTTGTTCTAGCATGAGTCCTGTAGTCTTGTAGTACAGTTCATCATCACTGATTTTAATCACGGGCTGGAACCTGTTTCCCTTCTCTCATCCAAATGTTGTGGGCTGCAGGATCACAGGTTGCCCTTTGAGTCCAGTTCTTCATTTCTGGTTGTCCTCGAGTGCTTAGGAATCGAGTGAAGGAAGTGCTCCTGCCTTGGTCTGCCCCAAGCTGAACCACCGCTGTTGTAGTATAAGATATTCTGTGCATAGAAAGATAGTCCACTGGGATATCTTGGAGCTAGAATCTCCAAAATCTTAATATTCAAAATGCTGTTTGAAGGGAAAGGTTGATGTCTTGGGCTTATCATTGATACCTGTATGTGTTGCTGTTCACTTGTGAGACTGGTGTTTGGATTTCAGGTCTGGTCTTAGTAACATTTCATAGTACTTTTAATTGGCAATGTTCTCTTCTAAATCCTTTCCCATGTAAATAATTGTTACATGAGATAAAACTGAACAGATGGCTCCTCCTCATACATAGAGTCCTATCCGAAACGGTTAAATAGGTTTTGGTGTGAAAGTAGAGTTAGTTTGAGCTGTAATAATTCTGCAATTAGCAGTGGAGGTTCTTCTATATACTTAGAAGTATTAACCAGGAAAATCCGTGCCAAATGTCAAGATACAGATTCAGCTGAAAATTTGATTTTTGCTTCCAGGAACAAAATACTCTGCATAGAGGATGTTGCCATTATTGCTGTAAATACCTCTTACGCAAGTATTTTTGTGTTTTGTTTTGTTTTATATACAGTATCTGCAGTAAAAGAGTGTTTAAAAGTGGGCTTCATCTCCCCTAATTCTTGATGTCTAAAAATAAAGCAGTAAAGTGTCTCTGCTCCCTCTGTGATACCTGGGGAGAGACAGGTATGTCTGTTGGTGATTCATCCCACCCCAAATGCAGTGTCTAAGCTGCAGGGGATGAATTGCTCTCCAGTGGTGAGCTGTTTGGCCTTTGAATGGCAGCAGGTGAGATGTGTCCTGTCCACAGTCAATAGGAAACAGAGGTTCTACGGTTAATGTTGTGTCCTTCAAACGGGTGGTTGTCTTACAGGGGGTTCTCTTATCTCTGTTACTGCTTTATTACGGTTGCCAGATTACCCCCTTTCTCCCCAGAACTTCCTCCTTGAGGTTCCTTGTCAGTCTCCAAGCATTTTCTGTCTGGGTTTAAAGAAGGAAGAGGAAAGGAAAATAATTAGGGTAGTTTTTTGTTTGGGTTTCTCTTTTTTAAAATATAAAAATGAGCTTTCTACATAAGACAAAGGACTTCGTATCCCCTGATAATTTGTTTTATAAGGAGAGAAAGAAAAAGCAAAGATCACTCCGTATCTTAGATTAGAAACTGATCCCTCAGAGACTTGGTATACAATAAAAGTTGCTTGGCCAGTAGGTTTTACTTGGCAAGATGAAATTTCTCTTCAGAGGTCAAATGTCTCAGGATTGTGGAGGACGTGCTGGAGAGGTAGCAACTCAAAACATTATTAGGAAGAAATGCCTTATTTCTCTGGAGTGTAGCAGTGACCCAGCCTTCCAGAAGCTATTTATCTGTACGTATACTTTCATGCTTTGTAACTTCCACCTTTTTTTTTCCTTACATTCTTTTGGTGGACAATGGATCTTCAGAATTCCTTATTTAGCCTGTTGTTAGATATATAGAGACAAAAAGATAGGTTCTAACCAGCAGTCAGGATGACAGTTATGAGGAAACATGACAAGGGGCCAAACAATAACAGCAACAGCCAAACCTTAACTGTATCGGGAACAGAACTTTGGCAAAATTAGTTCCCTGGATTGCTCATAATGCATTTAAGAGAATAGTTTGGAAGGATAAGGACTTCTGAGATCTGATGTCTTCCTTCAGACTTCCTTACGGAGTCTGCTGGGGAAATCTTTTTCGGTTTTAAAAAATGAAGTGTCATGAAAGACTGGCTTACTAAAGGTGACATACTAGAATAAACTGGTGATTCATATTAGTGGGAAGTGGAGCAGTAATCACTTTAAGTGTACTGAAGGAGTTTGGTAAAGCTGCTAATGTTCAAAAATACTCTAACTGAAACCTGTTAGCAAATGAGGTTCCAGTAAATGGTATTTGCATCTTCAAAAATTGGGGGAGGATGATGTGAATGCTTTCTTACATGATATCTTGCTAACTTCTGGGGCTCAGTGCCAAATGATAACCTAATTGGAAGAGCTTAGTATGGTTCAAAAATAATCAGACTGTTGGATGTATAACATTTGTTTATACAGAAAAAATACCGCAAACCATAAACCTGGTTGCTAGATCCACAGCCTTATTTTATTATAACCAAGTGAGTCAAATTAAACATAATTGTTAATGAACTTAACACAGCAAGGGCAAAGCAGTACAGCTTCTGTGAAGGAAAACAGCTGTGCACATCTGTGCAGATTTACATTAATGAATAAAGGCATTACTTTGTCTCATAAATTTCTTAAAAGCTTTGAAAGTAAGGCTCTCTGGTTTTCATTATGCCACAACTCATTCTAGGTATGTTGTAAGATTCCATCCTTGCACAGCTGTTAAATAAACTTATTCAAAAATTTGAATACTTTAGCAGTAGCCGAGTGGTATGAGTTGTGTAAAACTTGTGATTGGTTCGAAATTATTTAAATAACCGAGTATAAGAGAAGATGTGTGGTGTTCCCTTGGGATCCCGAGGAGCGTGGGCACCTGGCAGTCTGTGACAGACAGCCCAAGCTGAGACCTGTGCAAGCATGTGTATGTCACGGAAAGGTTTTTATTCTGTAGTAGCTTCTAATGTGGCTGCAGCTGTGTGTTGAGACAAGTCCTCAGGCTTGGAGCAGTGGGTAGTGTTTCAGTCTCATGCTTCCGCCATGCAGACAGTGCCCAAACAAACAAAAGTAGTGTTGGGTTGAAGCACACTGCTAAATTCTGGTCATCTATTTAAAAATAGAAGGGAAAGATTGGTACTGGTATTGGAAAAATCAGAATCAGGTAGGAATGAGTTTGTGAGGATATGTATATTCCATAACTAATAATTTACAGGAAGCAAGGTGGGCGGTGTTTATTTTGACCACAATACAGGAACAGAGGGGCATTCAATACCCTGAGCATTAATTAAAAACTACTGCCTTATTCCTTATATAATGTCTTGCTAACCTGTGGAGCTCAGTGCCATATGATAGCTAATCTGAAGAGCTTAACAATGTTCAAAAATAATTAGACTTTTGGATAGATACCATCCTCTGTTATCTTATACAGGAAAAAGATAAACTCCAGCTTCAAGCATGAGTTAGTGACATTCAAAAAACTTGACTGTCAGCCATTGCTCATTAAAAAAAGCTTGAGTATCAGTCATTGCCACTGCTCAGTTAGGAGAGAGAACAAGGGCAGTCAGTCTGCTAGTAGATACTGCTTGCTGAAAAAACACTTTTGCAAATGGTCTGGTGTCTCGGCCACCTTGATTTTGCTTTGAAGGTATTAAAACCTCCAGGACTATGAGTGAAATGACATCTTATGTACTGCTTATCTCGGGATGTTTGTTTATACGTAGCCCCATTGCAGTATTTGAGTTTATCATCAGAAAAGCAACTAAAATTAGTATTAGTATTATTGGTAGATTTCTATCATGGAAATACTAATTTGGATTTTTCTTTTTTTTTTTTTTTTTTTTAACTGGAGTTGTATGTTTACTATGTGTGACTTGTGTTGGCATTGCGTGCCTCCTACAGCAGCAAGAGCGAGTGAGATTGCTTGCTTGTTTGCATAATCAACACCAAGGAGTCAGTTATGGAAACCCTGTTGACACTGCTTATTCTTGAACCAGGGAGAGAACAATGTAATTGTAAAATTACCAGTTGATATGAAAACATCTTACATTAGTTTGCAGAATATAACAGATTTTTTTCTGTCTTACTTTGTAAAAACTACTTATATCATCAGATTGATTGTATGAATTTGGTTTGGATCTTATGAGATTTAAATTAGCAAGCATCTTAAAGTTATCTGCATTTTTTGCAGGGTATTATAGAAAAATCAAAAGTGAAAGGAATTCCTATCGTTATTGATGCTGTAAGTATTTTCTTGATTCAGTCAGTGGTTTGACATTTAAGAATCTATTCAGTAAATGTTCTTCTTGCTGGTTTTTTCAGGATGGACTGTGGCTCATTTCCCAGCAGCCTTCTCTTATTCAAGGCTACCAGCGAGCTATTCTTACTCCAAACTACATGGAGTTTAGTAGACTGTATGAAGCCATGGTGAGCCGTTTTCCTTTTTGATATTTAAGTACATGCAAGTTTAGTCTTTTAGTCTTTAAAAACAAACAACTTATTACTGGCTTAAACATTATGTGCTGTTTCTTATATGCAAGACAAGCATTCTCTGGGTTTTTATTTCATGGGATAATTGCCACAACAATGCCTATTCTTAAACAGAGCTCTTTTTTAAAGAAGACCCTTTCTTATGCATTTTTTGGCACTGCAGTGGGTATAGAAAAAAACATCTAGGAAGACTGATGATGATGCTTTTTTTTCTTTTTTTTTTTTTTTGTCCCCATACATATGCTGAAGTAGCATGTGTTAGAATATGTTGTTCTAGTAGTAAAATATGTACTGTGTATGGAATTCTTGTGTTGTAGCTTAGAGACCCCGTAGACAGTAGTGATCATCATGGATGTGTATTAAGACTCAGCCAAGCCATGGGGAATTTGACAATTGTTCAAAAGGGAGAAAGAGATCTTATTTCAGATGGAGAGAAAGGTAAGTGAAGCCTTTTGCTTTTAGCAGTGTGAATATTTTGTTTTGTTTTGTTTGCTTTCGGTTGTAGTCCAGTGGTTGGACTATATAGTAATTGGTTGACTGTATTCCCCTGAAGATTTAACGGGAGGGATGGCTGTCTTTGCAGATCACTTTTAGATGATTTGTGTAAATTGATATTTTTAAAAGAGTGCAACTTAATTTATTTGCTGAAAAAAAGTTGCTGATTTTATTTCTCATTTAATTGGCTATAACTTACGTTTTACATTACGCAGGTATTGAGAAATTAATTTTTTAATCTTTGTGAACTGTTTTAAAATCCTTAGCCGAGATGGTCTTTATAAGTGCAAATGTCACTACGAATATGCAGAATAATATTGTTGTTTCACCATATATTGGTGTGTGTGAAAAATGAAGACATCTTGAGGTTCATGAGCTGCTCAGTTCCTTGATACTATCTGCCATGGGGCTGTAGATTAGCATGTATGTATATGACTTGTACATTAGCCCTGACAGTTTAAAAAAAAAAAAAAATTAACTGTAGATTGCCATTACAACTTTTTAAAACAGTCACTTACTAACATGGTTAATGTATACTTAATAAAATTAGCTGCGTGTCTGATGCTTTTTATACTGATCGTTTACTGTGATCAGTATAAAATTAATTCATGAGTGCCTTCGTTGCATTTTGACTACATCGTCTTATTTCGCATACATAACAAGCAGCAGCTCCACTCGTAATTACTTGAAATGCTATTCTCTGATAAATGTTTATGCCGCTTCAGAACCGTTTTGTATATACAGTCAATTTTTCATTATTGGGAGCCATGGGAGTCTTTTATAACAGAAAAACAGATGTAATATGACAACTAGTTTGTGCAGAGCCACCTTCCACATACCCCCACTAGTACAGATACTATAGCAGACTGTGAAGCAAGCTGGGATCTGGAAGCAATATAGTTACGCCTATGTGGTGAAGGACTTTGGTCATATAGCACCCAAGTTGCCCTGCATGAAGTCTGCTGTCATATTTGCACCCACAGCAGACTTGATTTGTAACCTTGGACAGTCAGGCCAGGCTTAAGGGAGGATGAACTCTGCCAGAGGATAAAATATCCTGGCTCCAGGATCTCTAGAGAGCTTTAGAGTACTGTAGTGTATCTTCTTTCTCTGTTTTTATGTCAACAAAGTTCCTTTTATGCAGGATTGTTGCTTTTTTAATGAATGTCAGGAAAACTGGGTGAGCGCTTTAGATTGAGCACATTACCTAGTATATCTCTGTTCTCCTTTTGAGCTGTTACTCTTGAGAGAAGTGTACCCCCACAATTGCTGGAGAGAGGGGACACTCTGTCTCCATTGCCTCTTGTTATGCAGGATTCAAAAAAACAGGAAACAACTGAAACTCTTTCAATTTCAGTTTTGAATGTTCAGGTGTGGCACAAGTTTGGTGTATGTCTTGTGTGCTTTTGGGGCTTTTCGTTGTTGGTTTTTTTTTTTCCCCACCTTGCTCTTTGTCTCTGTTGTGTTCTGATTTTTTTTTTCTCTTAAAATTCTTCTTTTCTCTTAGTTAAGTGGCTTTTTGATTTGAAATAAAAACAGTTCTGTGCCTTTATAGCAGTTGTTTGACGTCCAGCTGTAGGCTGCTTTCTTGTTCTTACCTTGGTTCTATCACTGATGCTTTTTCTCTCCTGGATTACAGACATTACAGGCAGCATTGCTGAGCTGTAAGAAAGCAGCTGTCAGGTTTAATACAGGTTATAAAGTCTGTTACAAACACTGTTTTTAGGGTTTGTATTGCTTGCAAGAAGGTTCCTGAGAATTTTGCAGAAACTATAGACTTCAGCTTCCTTTAACGAGAATGTTCTTTGGGTTTGGGAGTTATTCTCAGTCATTTTTTTAAAAGCTTCTCAAATGCAAAATTACATTGAGAAAGGAGATTCTACTGTCTGCTCTTTGCCACAACACAGAACATGTTGTCATGTCACTGACCTTGAATTCTCTCCCAGGTTTTTCGCTCTTAACTTCTTTTTCATCTGTCTGTTCTTTTGATCTGATGTCATTTTTTTTCAGCTAAGACAACATACATCATGATTCCAGTGTGAGGGAAATCCAGATCATTGGATCAGGCCAATGTCCTCTGAGCACAATCAAATATTATTAAAAGATCTGTGTATTCCTCTTGCCTTTTATTTTTCATGTCATCATCCGTTTGTAGTTCTCAAGCCGTACCTATTTTCAGGCATTTCCTGCTTGAGCTTATGTGCTTAGCTGTAGTTTCCATATATCACTTTCAAACTTTCTCCTTTGGGAATATCCTGCATGCATGCTTTCTGAAAAAAAAAAACCCAAAACAAAACCAAAAAAAACCAAGTAAGTCTCAATGCTCTCCAGGAAGACCAGAAATTGCAAACTTAACTATGTAGCTTCAGTGTTCTGTGCTTGGCTGTTGTGGAAGAAAGGCTTTTTGAGGATGCTGAATTTTGCAGCAGGGAAGACTGGCTTGGTGCATATAGCTTAGAGTGATTGTAGCGGTTATTTTCACAGTACTTTTATTCATGAGTCTATAGGAAATTCAGTAGACAATTTACTTCTAGTTGAAAACAAAAAAGATTATCAGGTAATGATTTGATAGTGAGCTGGACATACAGGTGTTGGTGAAGGATGACTGTCAGCAGATAGCTCTGTAATCTAAGCAGACAGGCACAATAAACTCTTGATTGGAAGCTGAAGCTTAATAAATTCAGATTAAAAGTAAGGCAGATTTTGTTAACAGACAAAGAAATTAGCTATGACAATAACATACCTAAAACTTCGATAGCTTTCCAAACTGTGAAGTGTCAGGACACCTCTGAGGTTTGTTTTTACAGATCAGATTAGGTGATGCAGGTGCTTCCTTATGGCCTTAAAATCAGTACTGAATCACATACATAGCCTCTGTGAAATCAGTAGCAGTCCTCCACTATAAAGGAGGTTTTCCTAAAATTTGTCTCCATTTCAGTTAGGAGCTGCCAACTGCCCTGTAAACGTAATCACCAAGATTTTAAATTAAGTTTTATATACTCTTTTTCTCTTTCCTTTTGCAATTTCACATTATAGCTTGGTCTACAGTTGTTGATTCCCTGCTACAAAGATGAGCTTCACCATGCTTTTGGTAGGTGATATCAGTGCCATCACTGACCAGGGTAGGAATGAGTACTCAGCCTGTGGGTACAAGGTAAGTCAGCTTTTATTCACTATGGCACAGCTCTCTAAGGTTTTCTTTTTATTATTCTTTGGAGAACTGGTCAATTATAAAGTGTGGTTATACCAGTCTTAGTACCTAACATGTTTAAAATTTGGTTAGGTCCTTGCAGTAGGGGATTTGGATTTTTGTTTTTAAATGTTACAACAAGCTTTTCTGTATTTTCCCCAGCACCTTTGTTTGTTCTCTCCTCCCTTCCTAAAGGCAGACTTTATGAGTAACCAGCCTGCTTCTGCCTGTGACTACTTTTACCTGGAGCCAGTAGCCAAACATAGTTTATCTCCAGTTGCCCAGCTGCAGCTATGGTCAGGAGAAGCAAAAAAGCATGTGAGGGGGGATTACTGAGTACTGAATATGGGGTGAAAGGCCAACTTTTGCCATACACCCCCAAGCAGTACTTCTCATTTCTGCCATTCATTGCCTATACAGCTGAAAAGGAAGCTACTCAGTCCTTGTCAGTCCCTGGCTGACTCAGCTAAAAGCTCTTACAGTGTCCAGCTGCCCAGCAAATTTTGCCTAGATTTTTAACTGAGAGGCAGCACCATCATCTCCACTCCTGCTTCTGCAGAGTGAGCAGAACAGGGAGGTGATGGTTCCCGTCCGTGGTGCCACTGTGGTCTCCATTGCCCACACAGCCCAGCCTGCTGTCTCCCAGACACTGCTCACTTGCATCGCAGCTGTCCCCTGGCTCCTGCACCTATCCAAGAAAAGTAATGTAGAATTTGAATCATTTTCTTTTAACTTATATTGCCTGGTGTCTCACACTCAAGGACCTATCTAAGTTTTAAAAGTGTGCTTAGGGAATATAAAAGTATAAGCACCCTTTATATAAAAGCCAACTTACATTTTCCACATCAGTTGAGTGATTTCTTCAGCCAAAGTCATTAATCTTGGTTTCCCTGTCTGTGTGCACTCTGGGACATGTTTCTGGGAGTCCACAATCTCCAGCTATGTGCTTTTGTGAACTAACTTGCAAAAGGAAAAAGATAAATTTCTTACTAGTACAAGTAATTGCCAGGTCAGAGATGTATATTGGTAGAAGATACTATTCAAGATCTGATAATGATCTAAACCTGAATCTTGCATTTGATGGAGCAAAATGGTCCTTGATAGCTACATTATTATGCATAGAAAATGGAAATCTTGAGCCTTTTAATTAAAAAGAGAGCATTTATTGTTCTGTGGGGTAGCTGACGTTAGCTGATCCAGTCCAGTTGGATCGTATCAGAAGTCAGAATGGTCGTACATTTCATACATGGATTCCTGAGCACATTAGGATAAGTGTAATACTCCTGCTCTGTAAGAGGAAAATAAGTGCAAAGAACTTGTTCAGGACGTCCGAGATTCAAGAATTAAATTTTAATCTCCAGGCTGTCTTCTGGTCTGCAGTCTCAGTAAATGTGGTGTTTCACAGAGGCTCTTTAGCCTTCTTTATCATCATCAGTATTACGTGTTTAGCCTTAAATAGCTATCCCATATTTCACATTCTGTGTTCTAAATACAAACATAAAAAAATTAATCCCTGGGGTGGGTTGGGGTTTTTTGCTACTGGGTGAACATTGTGAATCAAGAACATGCAGACATGCATTACTTTTTATACTACATGGGCCTTTGGTTTTCTAACTGTAATGTGTTTAGGAGCAAGTGTTTTAAGTAGGGCTGGCTGTGTACAGCCATATCGAAATTCTGCTTCCCAGTTAGTAGTGCTTGATCTCAGCAAAACTACTAAATTCTATTTTTTTTCCTTCAAAGAGAGGACAGCTATTTTCAGTTACATAACAGCCTGGTTTTTTTAATTAAGCGTACAATACCCATAAATGGGCCATTCTTCTGGGCTTTGATCTGCCAGCACAGTTTGGGGTGGGAGTCCTTTCAGCTTAAAACGTGCTGGCAGTGGTATAGTTAAGTGTGACACCATGGTCTGAATGCTTCCCCGAATGCTACTGTTTATCTTACCTTCAAGGAGTGCTGAAAAGGGAGTGATGGTAACTTATTTTATGGCCTGAAATACATTAAACCTAGAGCTACTAAATGACTTGGCCATAGTTACTCAGGAAGTCTGGAGCAGAATTTTGAGTTGTATGGAGCCTAAAATTCTTTGATCTCTGCTTTCCAATATTCTGTCAGTATGACAGCCTTCATTTTTTTGTTTCTGTTGCACTCATGTTTCAGTACCAGTTGTTTCCATGGACTTAGGTAAGCAAGAAATCTGGGTGACTATGTGTAAGGGATGTGTTGTATTAGCTGCGTACAGCTCTGGCAATATTTATGTGCTGTTTAATTGCTGAGATTATGTTGAAACTCTTGAACAGGGGTGTGGTTGTTTTGACTCTAGCAGATCTCCTTGCCATACTTGGTTGAGCGATTTCTTCAATGATGACATTGTAATTTCATCTAGCCTTTTCTTATGATAGTATATGTACGCTCCATGGGTAAGTGCTAGGGAGCTGGGCTTTGTCCCAGAAAGTTACTTAACAAAAATCAGTTTTCATTAAAAGACTTCTATTAATTATACTGAGGTGGGGTCTTTTTGATTCATCACCCTGTGAAATAATGACAACAGATTTGGTTGCCCAGGCCTATTAAAAACCAAAACAAGACACCCTGCCCCAAGAGCCAATTTGACCGGCACTGGTTGTGTGTTTCTGTCTCTTAAGGTCTGTCAGTTAAACTATAGATGAACCTCTCCATTATTTTGATTGGGACTGGTGTCACACTAATTGACCTTAAGTGGCCTTTCAACATTGGCATGTTGCGGTGATTTCAGTCTTTGCAGTTTCCCTGTTGTCCAGCATCCAGTTGTCTTGGTCTCTTCAGCTATTCCAAGTACCACATTTTCTAGGCTTTCTGATGTGCATGTTCATCCCTAGTTGAATGTGGTATAGCCTCACTGAGCAATGGACCAAAGAACACTTCATCCTCATGTAAATACATCGTTCTGCATCTCTCCAGGGATTAGAGCTGCCCGCCTTCTCAGCATCATTGCTGACTATTCAGTCATGTCCATCTAATCGATGTCTTATAACGTTGCCACCGGTTGTCACTGCTCAGTGCGGCGTATAAGGACGTCACCCCCGTGGTCCTTAAAGAACTGCTTGAGCTGTCTTCACAGCAGGTCACAGACATTTAGGGGGGGATGTTGGACTGGGGGAGTGGGAAGACAGCAGTTTTATCTTTGTTGTTCTAGGAGAAGGCTGGGAAAAGCATCAGGAAGACTTTGTCCTTTGCGGATTTGGCAGTCTGCCGGTTTGTCTTGATGGTAGTGTGGGATTCCTTCTTTGATTTTAAAAGCTCTTAACAGTGGCTGTAGTTCAGAGGAGTTTTTCATTCCTTTTCCCATTGCCTGTTGTAATGTTCATCATCCTTTTATTCTGAGATGTTCTTTGAGGAACTGAGCCTCTGCACAAGAATTGCTCGAGCATTATACCTTTCCCCCCTCATTTAAGTGAATTTCCTGTAGTTCTGCTTCTTTGAAGGTATTGCGTGCATTTGTCTTCCAGCAACTCTGTGCAGAGCACAAAGATCTGCTTTTGTTGTTGCCTGTGAGGTAGTCTGCATGTATTTGAGACTTACTTTTTAAAAAACCACAAACAAAAGACCACTTTTTTTTTTTTTGTAGCAGCATATTATAATTGGCCTAGTTCGAGGAGATCTTGCTTTCCTGTACAGCTCAAAACTGACTAGAAGGTTGTGGGGCTACAGAATAGTGGCAGATGGTGACATACAGCTAATAAGCAGGGGCTTGTGCTCAGCTGTCAGTCAGAAGGCCCCAAAGCTTTTGAACAGAGGATTTCCATCCTGCCTCCTGCCAGGAGTTCAAGCCCTCAAAGTGAAAATCCTGTGAGATACCGTCTTCAAAGTAGCAGAATTAGAGGTGATTTCTCCAAAGCACTGTATTTAAAAAAAAAAAAAAAACAAAAAACACAACACAAAAAAAACCAACCACGCCACCTAAAAGGCCATACCTTCTTCAAATAGCTAACTCAGAAGAGCATTACACTTGTGAAATTTGACATTAACTACTGCTCACTGAGAAACACATCCAGAATCTTAATTTGGGGGGGGAAGGGGGAGGGGAGAAGAGTGATTGGGAGAATTAACTGCTGGCAGTGCTGCAGAGGTGTCTGCTGTGTTCCCGGTGACTAATGAATCTTTGCCCTCTCAGTGGCAGCAAAAACGCACAACTGCCTGGCCTCAGGAGCCCAGCAATTACTGCTGGAAGAATCAGTAGGAAATGGAAGTGAAGTACAATTCTTTGCTGCACCGAGTAACAAAAAGCAGAAATGAACTATGCTAATGAACTGCAAAGGGTTTACTTGCATTAAGTAGATTTTTACCTCTTGCTATTGAAGAAGATTTCCTGCAAGTCCTTCAATTTTGTGCATTTTTCCCCCATTATTTTGTAAGAGGAAAAATTCCTTCTAAAATAGGGACAGTACTCCCTCTAAAACACCTGGGATGCTCTGTTTGTGCACCTTGGAGAAACCCAGCCCAGGTGACTTGAGAAAATTGAGGTAAGAGCTGTTGTCCAAGCAATATCTTGCTTTATACTTTGCTTGTGTACTTGGCATGCTCAGGAGTGCAGGAACGACGGTGTTGCATGGTCCTGAACCTGAGTAGCTCCACAGTAGCTGACTGGAGGTGCTCAGGATCACTGCTTGGCCACCAATGATTCTGCCAGCTCTTCTGTTCTCCTAGGAGAGGAAAATAAATTTTTCCTGGGTTTTTTTTTTGGAGCCAAGCAAGAAGAAAAGCTAAGGGTAGATACATACCCACAAGAGAGTTTGGAGGAGGGTAGCAGAATTGATGCTGTTTTCTTTTCGTGTGCCTTACGTATCCTTCAGGCTTCCTGCTTGGGCTTGTTGAGACTGGGGAACAAAGGAGTTAAATTTAGTGAAACCATTTGCATGTTCTTCATAGTTACAGCTCCACAAAGAGATCAGTTTGACCAAGGTCCTTTGTAGATTTAAAATAGAAATGTAACATCTGATATTCTGACAGAGCCTAGCCACAGTGACACAGTGACACCGCTGACGGAAACTTACACAGATGCTGAGGACACCGTTGCTTGGCAGAAAGAGTTCTCTCTTGTGTGTGGTTTTTACAAAACCTAAGGCTGTTTTCAGTAAAATACCTTTCTGATGGGCATAGCAGAAGATTTGAGACTTTAGTTCTATTTTGCATTTGCTCTTTGTAAAACATCTTGGTTTACATTTGAAAACTCTGAAGGTCAGAGACTCTGGAGAGTTGTGTTTGTGCAATGGCTTTGTGGAGGGACCTGGTCCAGTTTGGGGCAGTTGCTCATCACAGCAGCATCAATTCATGTGAATCACTAAACTCGTTAGTGACTGAATCTTCTGTGCAGGCTGAGTGAAGTGGAGAAAGTGTATACATTGTGCAGTGTTATTTGTAAAAGATTGAAAAGTAATTAAAGTATTTTTAAAATGTTAATGCAATTTATTTTTTTTTAAGAATAGTGTATTTCAGCACATGCTGCTGCCTGTGATTAATCTCAGCTGTTAATCGCTGTGTGCCTCAGAGGTTAACCCTCACAGCTATGTGATACCATTGTAAGTAGAAGAAAAAATGCACATGACTTTGTTTTTGGTTTGTCTGTTCATAGTACTTGTATGCAGTCACGAAGGAAGCAGCCGGAGATGTGGTGGACAGGGGGATCTCCTTTCTGGTTCTCTTGGAGTCTTAGCGCACTGGGCATTTCTTGCTGGAGCAGAAAAAACAAATGGGTATGAATATTAATTAATAACTTTTTCATTCTTGTGAGTCTGTGTTCTCCTATGGCAACTGTTGTAGAGCTGCTGTAGAAATTTCCAAATGAAATTGGAGTCATTGGGACTAAGGTATTCGTGTACTTTTAAAAAATGTAAGGGTGTTCTAGAGCAGTCTATATAATAGTTACAATTTTAATAAGACAAACTCTTCAGTAATCTAACAGCTCCCAAGTTTGAGGCAGAAGAAGAGTGTGAACCTGGATCAATTCCCAAGGACATATATGTATGGGTTATGTGTTTTCAAAACAGTTGTATGTAGGCAGAAAGTATGAAGAATAAATAAGTGGTAGTCACTGGCAGTAACATCTCTATAATTCAAAAACTGTGTCATTTAGCTCTGTTTTTGTAATTTGGTGAATCCTCTTGCACTGTACTGAAGTATTTCAGTGAGGCAGGTAAGTTGAAACTTGGAAATAAAATACAATCTCAAAGAGGGTAACCATTTTAAGGCCAAATGGCAGTCCACTTTGGTCGAACATAAAGCAGCCATGCAGCTGCAGCTGCCTGTTGGCTCTTTTGTTAAATTATGTCAATTCCTGTTTGACTAGTTGGTCCATATGGTCATGTAGTCTTTCTGTGAAAGTAGCTGCTTTAAATAAAGTTGAAAGGAACCCTGACACAAGCAGTTAGGGAATAACAGTCCCTCTTCCCAATAAGTAATGGGCTATTGAAGCTTGAGGGGTGGAGATCTTTTGTAGTCTTTTGGTTGCTACATGCAGATGCACACAGTTAGATGTCCATGGGAGTTGACTAGTCTGTGCTTGCATTACTGTGAGACCGCGGCACTAGGTCCCCAAGGGACCAGTTGAACCAGACTTTAAAATTCTGGAATCTAACATACCCAGAATGAAAAATGAAACCAGGATTGTTTGTGTATCTGAAGTTGCAGCTGCCATTAAAGGAGGAATTTTGTTTTCCTTTATTAAAAGGGTGACTTCATTTTTGCATGGTGTACAACAGATCAGTATTAAATTGTTGGAGAGATGAGCAAACACAGCATGTGTTCTCCAGGCTCTCCTGACTTGGGGTCCTGCGGCTTTTCCAAACAGCTTGCTCAGAAACTCTTTTATTTTATAGATGAAGGAAAAGTGGGAGAGTATAATTGGCATCAGCAATACATTGTGTCTCCTGTGGTGGTGTTAAGGTGACCCTTCTCAAACACCTGCTGTACCAATCCTGTTTATCGCATGCGTTTCAGGAAAGCAGGAACTTTTTGGGTTCCGTGAATCAGGGCATCAGCTTGTAGACTGCACTGCAGGCAGTCCAGCCAGTCTTTCCACGCTTGTGCCTGGCTCTGTTGTTTCAAAACAGGTCTGTGCAGAGCAGGATTTTGAAACACCGATCGCACTGGCTTTCAGGGGTGCTAATGGTATAGTAGGTAGGATTTTCCTGTTAAGTAGACAGGATGCTAAGGTGATGTCTTTGGAGTACGGTGTGTATCAAACTGGTTATGCAGTAACCTTAGAAATAGGTGTGTTGGCTGTCTCGAGCCCAGATGCCTGCGCAACAGCTCTTGTTTCAGAGCAGTATTTGGGCATCCAGGATGGACTCTCAAGGTGGCTTAAATACTCACTCCTGCACCTTGATGAGTGTATGAAGTTGCTGTTTTCAAGGAAAAGGTACTCAAAGCTGCCCTGGCAACACCCAGTTGTAAACTCACGTTCTGCTTTGCCTGTGTTTTGTATCGTGATCCTTCACAAAACCCTTGCTTGGCACAGGAGTCGGTCGGTCCTTAGTGACTTCAGGCAGCTACGTCCCAGCCATGGCTGAGCTTTGTGAGGTTTTTAACCAGCCAGCAACTGGAGCCCAGGGCTGGCCACCGAATTACTCCGCAGCTGTTTTTCCTCTGTTTTTCCAGCTCTGGGGCTGTAAGGCAGTGGAAGCGACTCCCATGGCCCAGCCTGCGAGAAGGCGTTCTGGAGGCAGCAGGGCTGTGCTGCCTTCTCCCAGGGGCGTTCAGGAGCGGGGCTGGGTGCGCTGTGCTCTCTGAGGCAGTTCATAAGCGTGTAGGAGGCATTCAGAGAGCGTGCCTTAATTTCTGTTGAGGTCTGCAGTTGTCACTGCGCTCCTTTTAAGCTGACCTAACGAAGACCCCAGAGCAGTGACTACGGCCCTGTTAAAAATCATCTGTTGTCCACATCCCCGCATCCTTCCCCCACCCCCTGCAATACAAAACTAAACAGTTGCCCAGCGAGTGGGGAGGAAAGGGAGTTAAAAGGCTGCCAGGTGAGACTTCAGTCTTCCTCTGAAGGAAAGGATGAAGTTTCACGTTGTTAAAACTAGACGCGGAACACCTTCTTGCCCACTTTTCAAGCATGTTTTCCTTTTGCATCCTTTGGCCCTGGTGGTGTTTCTCGCTCTGTCACATGCTGTGCCATGGGAAGGGAAGTATTTGTTAAAAATACTCAGCCAAAGGTGCTCTGCAATGCAAGAGTCTGAGAAACACAGGTGTTTGCTTAAGAGGCCTTCCCAACAATGCTGACAAACATTTATGGGTACAAAGATTATGTCCACCACCTTATGAATTACACAAGAGTGTTCAGATTTTGTTTATAACATTGGTTTTGTTTTTTGTTTTTTCCGTTTAGTCAAAATCCCTTTCTAGTGGCTGCATTTGGAGCTTGCTCTCTTACGCGGCAGTCTAACCACCAAGCCTTTCAAAAATTCGGACGTTCAATGACTGCCTCTGACATGGTTTCAGAAGTTGGAACAGCTTTTAACAAACTTTTTGAAACCTGAAGCCAAAGCAGCAGAGAAGAAGAAAAGGAAGAACAATGACTGCAAGAGTAATTACATTTACCGTAGAATTTACATAAGTAATGCACCCTTTCAAGTGCTGTAGCAGCATTGGTATGCTAGGTAGATTTTTTTTATTTTTAAGAATAGAAAAATATGATTAATGTAGATATTTTTTAAGAGTTTGGAATACAAAAATGTTTTGGCTGAAATAAGCTGTAGTTGCAGATCTGTTATAATATAATAAAACTAAACTGAAAGTATTCCTCTGTTCTTTTTGATAGTTATTGAGCAATAACTAAAGTGTGAAGAGCAAAAAAAAAAAAAATGCACTTGATACTTAGATAAAATTCTTCCACCAGCTCAACTGAATTTCTTGGATTGCACCAAGGTTGTCATGTTTTCATTCTTAGACCCTCTGTCTAGAATTAGCTATTGCACTTCATTTTTTTGCCATGCTAGTATATTAAGAAGCAAAAAGTAAGCCTCTTTGGAAAGGGAATGCATGAGAGTTGCTGTAGATTTTGAATGTAATTAGTTGCCTTTTCCCATTCCTGGTCCCAGAGGCAGCATTCATGTTGACAAGAGACCCCTTCCTGCAGCGTCTTGGTTTTTTTTTTAAAAGGTTCCCCCATCGGAGGATAAGGATATACTGTAGGTATCTTAGCATTAAACAGTAATTATGCTTACCTGAAAAAAAATTCTTTTCTATTCCTTTAGCTGGCCTTGACTCATCGAGAACTCGGTATGATGAACTTTGTGAAATTACCATTTGGAGAGGTACTAGGCGGGGTAAGAAACTTAGCGATACTGAACTGAGCTGGTCAAACTCTCAGTGATCATGGAAGTGTGAAGTGCTTTTAAAACTCAAGATTGCCTGCTGAGTTAGAGCTTGAGAAGCTCAGCCTACAGATGCATAGGTGGGTAGCTGTTAACCAGCAGGGACAGGAATCAAAGGCACAAGAGGCAGCCAGCAGCATGTACCTGTACCCTCTTTGTGTTGTGCAGGCAGCCAGCCGTACGCTGCGAGTCAGAGGCAGGAACAGAAGAAGGGTGGCCGGTGTTGGAGCGCAGCACCGGGCTTTAGGGGCTTTTTGCTCGATCCTTAGCAAGACAGACGGGACTTGTGCTGCTGGGGCCATACCGATCTGGCTCGCTGGCAGGGCAGATGAGTGCTGGGTACAAAGGGGAAGTTGCGTGGCATTTTGCACAGCATCATTTCTTAAATTTTTGGGAATTCAGTCAAAGCTTGTAGGGCTTGAACCAAGATGGAGAGAGGGGCAGGTTCATGCAAAGTACATTTAAGTGGGTACTGCCCTTAAACCTACCATCTAGCTCCAAGCGTATATAGTCAGGAAAGCGCAGGAACAGGCATATAAGGTGTCTAGTTATTGCAGTAGATGTTCTGTGTTCATTGCAGCCACTTTTCTCCAGTGATCTAGCTCTAGATTGGAATATGGTGTCACGCATACTAGTCCAACTGCCTTCTCGTACCTTGCGATAGCTGCCCACAGAAAGCACCTGGAATCAGAAAGGCTGCTCCGAGAATTTCCCTTCAGCCCTTATAGTTGAGATTTCTGGATGCACTGTGACTACTACCTCACCCCAATGCTTTTTTTTTTTTCCCCCCTCCCCCCTCCCTTAAACCAGTTACCTATTTTTAAAATAGGTTTTTAAATGTTTGCTCATTTTGGTCTATGAGGGTTCACAGACTTTTTAGATTAGAGCAATGTCTACTCATAAGAGATGGGGTTTTGGTGTTTAATTTAAGCAGTTTTGTAAACTGTCTACATCTTTGGGGAAACTAAGCTACTATTGTTTTTCCCCCTAAAACTAGTTGAGAAGCCTGACTGCTTTTAAATAAAATCAGAAAGTTAAAACTGATTTTAAAACAGCTACTCAATTTTGTTTAAAATAAGCAATTTTTTTTTGTATTTAGAACATCAGTGGTATTATAATTACATGGCATTTGTAGGCGAAGTCAATCAATTAACAGAGCTCAGTACAGATTTCAACCTGCTGTGTTGGTTTTAAATCTACACCGAAGAAGTTGTAACTAACTCTGTTATTCACTAATGTATACAAATTGTTACAATTTTTAAACATTCTGGAAATGTAGCAGTTTCTTTTGGTAGGAAATAAAAATAATAGAAAATTACTTGTGCGTGCTTTGTTTGGTGTGTTCAGATCACATTTCCCTCAGAAGCTGAGCTGACTGTTCCCATTTGTTCTAGTTTACTAGAGCCATACAGCAAATTTTAAATGCCAACAGTGTCAAATAAGCATCTGCCCAAGTGCTAATGAAGACCCCCCCCCCATCTTCTCTAGGGGTGCTGATAACCAGAAGTTGAGCAGAAAAACAGCTACACATTTTATTCTCAACACTACGAAGGCAAGCCTTTATCCTTTTGAACAGATCACTTGTGTGAATTGTATTTTCAAATTAAATTCCTTGTAAGATGAACCCGTGTTCTTATTTCTAGCTTTTCATAAATTTGATTTAAAGAATGGGCAGCAGCAGGCAAGTACAAGCCCCATGTAACAGCCACTAGAGCACAGGTCCCTGCACATGTACAGCAGGCCACTGCATCTGCTGCAGCCACACCATCCAGGGGATTTTTTTTAATGCAAACATAGCAAAGGAGAAGAGGTAATGGAACAGGTAATAACCAAATATCTAATTTTCTCTTCACAATGCTGTTGGAGAGGTCCTGAGCACATTGCAGTCCTAGTGCCAGGGAAATCTCAGTGTATTCTGTGCAAAAGCAAACTGAAAAGGTGCCAAGCCTTACAGATGACTGGATACCATCATATTACCATTAAAGATTTCACAGGACCAAACCCAGAACACTGCAATGAGGAAATACGCCAAGGCTAAAAGTGTTACTTCTTCCCATGTCCAAGAGGAACACAACTGTTCAAACCAGTGGGTATAAAACTTAAGTGTTTTTACCCTCAAAGACAGGCCTAAGTTCTTGCCTCAGTCTTCACTACATTTTAATTCTCAGTGCTCGCTCAGCAAAACAGGGCACAAGCACAGATCACGTAGCAGCTGGGGCTGGGGCATTTCCTGCATTAGACTAGACCAAGGCTGCTTCTGCCCTGCCGTCATGTACTTCAGATGCTCCTGTGTTTATTTACCTAGTAGCAGTGCCAACAGTTTTGCTCAGATCATGTCTTTGCTAGCCCTTCTGTTCCAAAGATTTTATTTGGAAAGCATTAATATTTACAACTGTTGCCAAAGCAGCCAAAATAAAATAGTCCAGGGATGAAGTTTCAGCTTTTTTTCTTGGTCTGCTGCCCCACTTGCCCTCCTTCTTCGATTTCCCAGGTTGAAACAGCAGCCCTGTCCTGTAAGAAGAAGGAAGTGGGTCAGTCCCAGCAGTTGGATCACACAGGTATCATACACACGGAGGTATCTGCAGGATTTTAACCAAGCCTCATCCAGCAAAGCTCTTGATCCAGTTAGGTAAAAGAGGTGGCGTTACCACCTCACAGGAGTGCTGTTGTTACCAATAATGCTGAAAGAAGTCATAAAACAAACCAAGACAATTCTTCCCAGTTGAGAAGGGAAAAAACCCACAATACAAATGTCACCTTTTCAATGTACGATGCTGCAGGAGTGTGTCATCTCTCTCACACGAGTAACTTCTGTTAAATTCAGGCAATCACATTATCATGTTTAAATGGCTCATGTACACGGAAAACAGCCCTTCTTATGGCCAGTGCACGAGAATGTATTGCCTAACATGGGTGATCTCAATTTTAGGATAGCAGCCTGTTGCTGTAAGTATCTGTAATGCAATACTGTCATATTTTTGAAAGAATATTACAGTCTAACCAAGCATTTCTGACTGTCAAGATGTAGCTATTGGACTGCAATTGTTGAAAATAAAAGTTAATCTGGACATTGAAACATGATGATGTTAGATGAGCTCTGACTCATGAGGGAAGCTGGAATACAATGCAGAATTTTCTTTACATTAAAATGAAAACTGGTTTTGATGCCTAAATACCTAATTACTGTATTTCACTTAGTAGCACAGATCAGCTTGCCTTCGGAGCACGTTATAGCAACATGAAAAGACTGGTGGATATTGTAATCTGTTTGTTGCAAGTTCTGTAACTTCAGACAAACAGAACATTGTCTGCATTGAACAGCGTCAGAGAAGAAACCAGTGCACAGAAAATCACAAAACTTTACAACCTAAAGGAGATATTACCCTTTCTACAAAACTGGTTTTTAAGGGAATTAAGTTACTAGCATTCTCTAAGTTGCTGCTCGCACCCTACAGCAGCCAACCCCTCCCTGCCAGCCCCAGACCAGGGGTTCCTAGTCTGTACTGGGCAGAGATGGGGCTGGTCCGCTTCCTCTGTTCTGCCGCTTTTCCTCCTGCCCATGGACTCGAGAAGTTGCTGCTGACTTCAGCCGCACGCGACAGAGGGCATGCACATTACCGGACACATTACTGCCTGCATATCGTGGGACTCAAAAGTTTCACGGAAATCAGAAGCTGGGTAGAAAAGAGAAATAAAAATTAATTCTGCAAGCATTTCCTAGGCAAGCAGGACCCAGCCGCTAGGTGCCGAGTTACCGTGGCATTTTTGGCAAGAGCCGGCCTAGGGCGGCCAGCCAGCCCAGCCGAGCAGCCTCATGCTGGGCACAAGGGTGGCGAGAGCCCTGCTTTGGGTAGAGCCACGTCCCATCGCACGTGTGCTCCGGTGAGCCTGTGTGAGGAACTGCTGAGCTGCATCGATCTGTTCGCAGGACTCTTCTGGGATTCGCAAAGGCGAGATCTGTGCAACCATCACAGCGCACCTTCGGATGCTTCCGCAGCATCAGCAAAAAAAAGCAGGAGTTCAGCTTTGGATGCGTGCTGTGTGTGCTCATACGTGCACATACGCTTTGTCTTCAGGAGCAAACTATTCTGGGACAGGCAGGAGACAGATTATGACTAACTTCAAATTATTTATAAAACCCCTGAAATAAATGGAATGGGCTGAGTCCCAGCTAAGGCCAATTTCTAGGAGGTTATTAAATGTCCATAAATCCCTTTAAAGAAAAGCAAAACAAATCTTCAGAAGGGTGGAGGTGGGGCTGTGGCCATTTTGCCAAATAGATCAAAAGGGAGTTTTCTTCTCCAAGACTTCGTCTCAGTGCAGTTGTTTGGATTTGCAAGCTGTCTTGACAGTAAGTGCAGCAAGGATTTAGCTATGTACAAACAAGTTAAGGAAGCAGATGTTCCAACTTCCCACAGCCTTCCTTTGCTTTCACAGCTGTAGCTCGCCACCACTGCGCTTTGGCCCTCACCCCCGTTTGTAGCATCAGCACACTCGCTTTCATCTGAGATCGCGAGACAGCTGACCACAGTTAATATTTGCTTTTAACAGGTGTGCTGACAAATGACAACTCTCACATTCAGCAATTAAAGAGGATGTATGCTGTCACTCCCCAATGTCATTGTGCTTTATATCCTCCCATTGGTAAAACAATGCAAGGAGACTATGCAGGGCTCAATTCCCAAGCGAGGGAAAAACGAGCAGCATGAACTGGAGGGAGAGAGAAAGACTCTGGAGAGAAAGTGGAGGATTATTCTGCATGTAAGGAGCAACACTGACCCAACAAGGGCTGGAGCAGAGGCGAGAAGGGCAGTGAAGCAAGAGGAACTGGAAAAAGCAGCACCCGTTAAAGCACCTTGAAACCAGGAGACAAGTAAGCTAGTGAAAGGATTTCTCTCTTGAGCAAGAGAGACCACTGCGGTAATGGAAAAGGAAGAGAATGGCAGCATTAGATATAGGCTAAAAGTAGAAAGCAGGGTGGAGAGAGGAGTGGTACAGTAATTGGGCAAAGTACTTACAGCTCAGGAACAGTTGGGAATGGAGCTGCTGAAAACAGAAGAGGCTTTCTCGTGAGGACTTACCATTTCTGGTGGTGGAATGCAGGAGGGTAGAGGGAAGGCATTACTTTCAGAAGTCATCTCAGTTTACTTTCCAGTTTCTCTGCAATCTTTTTAAAGATTGCACACATTACTCATACCCTTCCTTCTGGATTGAACTTGGGCAACTTAAAGACTTCTGAATATTGCAGGATTTTCAATGGCTAAATAACACACCCTTAGTAACTGCAGAAGTAGCTACAGCTTGCACAGAGACATGAGGCTAAGGGGGAGCAGAAGAGAAGGCTAGCAGGACAACCAGGCAAAGGCTCAACATCAACCTCCTGCTATAGCAGTTGTACAGGGAGCAGGGCACAACACCAACAGCTGCTGAAGGGGCACAATGGGCAAAAATAAACACTGTCTTAAAAAATTACTAATGATTTCAAAGAGGGTCATCGTCTTCTACCTTTATGTGGATTCCAAAGGCAGCAAGGTCTCCACGCAGACTGTCACAAGCCTCCAGGAGGGGTTTTCTCTCCCGTATTAACTGCTGTCTCTTTTCCTTCTGTTCCTGTTTCGCTCCTTCGGCTGCTGCAGCACCCTCCATCGGCACTGCGTCTGCTTCTTCTGGCAGAGCAAGCGCGTAATGACGGACCTTCGCGCGGAACCTTACAAGCTCGTCAATGACGTTAGAGAGCACAGCAGAGTTGTCTCCTCCCAGAGCCACCTAGAAATCAAACAGGTTGCTTTACAAACATCTGAGGATGATTTAAAAATCAACCCCAACTCAGTAGCATACACTGAGGCCTCGTCACTTCTCTTGGTTGTGCATCTTCCATATATTGGTATGATTAAAAGGTCACAAATCGCATTAATGCTGGACAAAAAGTTACAGTGTCATCATACTTGGAAGTAGTTCAGCATATTCCTACACAGGAAAGCATCTATCTTGGAGCAGAGGGCTCTCACATGAACATAACATGCTGCATAACCCAACTGTGGAACTCATTGCCATCCCTGTTTCTCATTAGAGGCAAACTCCTAAGGGGGAGGAATAGGACAAACCTCCAACGAAAAAGAAAAGGCCTTTGCGGTATTTTATCACTAAGACAGAAGAGAGGGAGCAGACAACGGAGCAGTGAAATGTAAAGCACACGAAGGCCAGGGGGCGAAGTTGCTGGCAGCGACACTCGACTGGGAGCAGAAGAGCAGCTGAGTAATTAAAGCCAGAGGGGGCTGTATTTAAACACCAAACAGCAGGATGGAAATGAAAGGGAGTAGTTTCAGAGGTCGCTGGCTGAAGCAAACAAACAAAGAGGAGGAGAAGGAGGTGACAGGGAAGCTATCAAAGATAACAGTGTGAGATGCTCAATGCTCTCCACAATCCCAGAAAGCAGCAAATTCCCCAAACTTTCAAAATATGTAAACTTACTAAAGAAGAAGTTTATGAGATTGAAGAAGATAATAAATCTAAGTGCCAGAAATGCTCCATCATAACCTGAGGCAGGTAAAAGAGCAGGATAAATGCTTAAATACAGAAGGGAGAGGAAAGAGAAATGGTGAGGGGAGCAAGAAACATGCCTCTACAAACACCACTGCCAAAGCTCAAAGCAGGCACCTGACACAAGGCAAGATCCTCCAAGAGGGGCAGCTTTAGGAAATAAACCAACCCAATTTCCATGTAGAACACTGTGTAGCTGCTCAGGGCTGACCTCCAATTTCTCTTCCTGCAGTAGTAACCAATCCAAAGAGCTCATAAGAAGTTTTATATAGAAATTTGGCCCTTGCCTGCCCTAGAGATGATCACCTGTTTGGCACCGGCTGCACCCGTAATACAGCACTCCTCAGCAGAGCAGAAGCCCTCACCTTTGCTCCCCAGCTCTAGAATAGGCACAATGGTTTCCACCCATTGTTTTTTCAGACATATTCACCTTACCTGCCTGTGGCTGTGCAGGCTCCTTCTCTTGCCAATGCAGAGAGAGAGAGGCAGTCTTACTCTATACAACCACCGGACTAAGATGAACCGTCCCTTACTGGTGCCTCTTTCCACCCACTACTGCAGAAGTACAGGCAGCTACATTAGACTGTCAGGCTCATTAGCTGAGATGAATCCCATCCTAAGAGCAAGACAGACCCACAGGCTATATGCAAACATCCAAATGAAGAGGGCTCAAACACCGCTCCCCATAGCCTCTAGGTTGAATTGTCAGCACAGCGGCAGCCAGGCCAGCCAGCCCTCTCTCGGTCAGCCCACGTGCTGGGACCTGTGGTGGTCAGGGACTGCTCCCGGCAAGCTGCGCGCCCGGGGCCACCTGGCTAAGGGGCAAGAAAGGTTGGACACTGAGCTGCTGTGGCTGGTCTTGAGGTCTGAGAACAAGCCCTGCACCACTTTATTTACTAGCTCGCAGCAGCCCACGGACCTTTCTGATGAAGATTTTGATTGATTCATTTCCTGGAAGCTGAAAGAGCAGAGGGACAGAGAAGAGTCTGACATACTGCTCCTTCCTTCCTGCCTACCTCGCACCAATGTCTTCTGCTGACCCAGCTGCCCTACAGAAACTAGCATAGCATAGGAAAAAAAAAAACCAGCAAAAAAAACCATTCAGACACTTGTTTCAGCAAAAACATAGGTGCAGCAAGCACCTGCATACAGACAGCCCAGAATCTGGAGGAATGCCTTTGCCATCCAACTTACAGACAAATAATTTTTAGTGGCATGCTAAACACATAACACAACAAAACACAGGTTATGAGGAGTTAACACACAGCCAAATCACATCCAACCGCTGTTTTGAAAGAAATTTTGTGGAAAAATCCACAAAGAGGCAAAGTAAATAAATGCATTTATCACTATACTGCCTGACTTCCAAAGGATGAATAATGTTATTTATATTTTCTCATTCTCTTCTCCTTTTCCCCAAAAGAAATTTTTGCAGAACAGTTTCTGTGAAGAAAGTTTTCAACTTCTTGGTATTCAGCTCCAGATTTGAACAGGAGAGGAGCACAGAACAGCCTGCTAGTCTCCAACACCTTGTGTCATTTTAAATGCCCCCCCTTCTGTACATCAGGATATCGCCTCCATATTTATGACTCTCTTCCCTGTGCAGTACTTTGCTTTGAGCTTCTCTCTGCTTTTTTTCCCCCTCCCTGTTCCTACCTTTCAAAGCACTAAAGGATATGTCAGGTACTTCCAATGATGGCCCCCCCCACACCCTAGCACAGCTCAAGGCAGAGCAGCCCCTTTCCCCGCAGCCTGGCTTTCTGCAGAGGAGCTGGACCCCGGCTCCTGCTGTGCGGGAGGTCACAACCGTAAATATTCACATGGCTATCAAAGTCAGCTCGGGTGCAAACATCTGAAAGAAGAGGAAGAGCTGGGGAAAAGCCAGACATGTAACAAAACCAACTTAAAGGCCTCCAATACTAACTACTTCTTGTCTCATTCCCACAGCATAATTGCTGCAGAAGTCACAAGAGAGTACCTCTGAGAAGAAAAAAGCCCACACTTTGTTCTACCTGCTTACATGCTCTCCTAAGACATCACGGCAGAAATTGCAAGTGGTGCAGAAAGGTTTACTAAAACCATGAATAACTTTGTTAAATCTGATGCTTTTGGAAAGCATTCTATAAAACATAATGCTGGTGCTGCTACCGTATACTAGTACACGTAGAAGAGATGTTTCGTACCTGTCTTTCTCCAAAGGACATCCCAAGGGCATTAAAAAAGCCTTCTATATAGGAAATAATGCTTCCATACACAACAGAGCTTCTAGGAGATCCAGCATCCTGTTTAAAAAACACTCAAAAGAGATTGTCAAGTCAATATATATTACAGAACTCAGCATCTCTCTGTAGCCTCATCCACAAGGGAAAACTATTACTAATTATATAGATCTATCTCCACCAGTAACATGTGCACAGACGGGAACTTTTACAGAGATATAAAAGCACCTCACAACACAAAGGGAAAAGATTTAAGTAAACAGGGGAGGGGAAGAGCTTATTACCAAGCGAGGAGAAAAGATGCGTGAAGCTGCCATGCATTACATGTGTGCAGTAAATTAGACCTAAAAATAGCACTTCTGGGCATGAAAGGGCTGTGTATGAAAAGAAAATAGAAGAACAAAATCCCAGCTTCAAGGGCACCTATAAAATAAATGATTAAAACCAAACCTGAATCCTTTTCTGAGTGTTATATTGATTTAAACAACGTGAAGACTGCTTTGAGATAGCTTATGGCATTTTGTCATGCCCCGGTAGCATCAGCAATCACCAGCAGCAGCGATAGAACAGCATTTTTAAGAACACATGTATGTATTTCTTTCCTCCATATTTATTTCACAATAAAAAAATTAAAATCAAGATTAAATGATAGACTGAGAAGCAATTTAAGGGACTAACCCTTGCCTAAAAAAAAAAAGAGTGATGACGTACACAGCCAAATTAGCAGCTGGTACTGGATTTTATCTGACATCTCCATTAGGGCCTAAGATATGCTGTAACCTAAAATGTGCAAAAGATCTGAACTGGAAGGAGCTGAAGCAGACCGCTGAGGGAAAGAAACAGGAACGTGCCAACTAAGGTAAGAATGGTGAGAGGGTTAAGAGAGGAATGAGTAGTTATGTTTATGTGAATTTACTCTCAGTTCTTAAGGAGAAAAACCATGCACACAGTCAGTAAAAGGTAATGCTCAGACACCTGGGCTGCACCCAGAAAAACTCCACCACCACAACCAGAAATCCGAGCCAGCTGCCCCACAAATACCCCACCCAATTCTCAACAAAATGACTGACAGAAGAATTCAGGGGAAACAAGCAATGACTGGCAAAACAAGGCTACTTGCATTTAGGAGTGGTAATGCTGCTGCAGATCCCCGCTGCAAACTGGTTTGGGTCAGGGATTCACTCAGAGTCATTTTGTAAAGATAAGGCTAAGGACAGAATTTAAAGCCAGCACCAGAACAGGACCAGGAGGAGGCAGGATTTCTAAACCAACAGTCTAATTCTCTCTTAAAATCAGTTATTATTATGTACTCAACATTTCTTTTACAGCACAAACATGGTCGACAGGATGACATCAGCAACCAAGGAGCACAGCAACAAGGCTGCTCGCCTTGACTGAGAAAAGGAGCTGTTGGTAAAAGGGGACCCAGAACTGCTTCAGACTCTGTTTACTGCGCAGGTCTTGTCCTTACCAGACACCTCCTTTGGGTCAGCATCAAGAAATCTTAACAGGGTCTCAGTTTGCCAAAAGCCATCTGAAGACAGACTCATGTAGGCATGCTGTCAGGCCATAATTATAATTTGCTGATAGCAGAAGCCACTTGGTCCCCAAAGCTGAACTCACCACCATGACTGCCCCATGCACCTGGGACTGCCTGCCAAAGCCCCCACAGCCATCACCACCCCCTATTTCCCAATTTAGGTTGATTTCTGTGCATGGGCATTAAGCAAAGAAGCACAGTAAGGATAGAAAACCAGCACTAAAATTAGCAGCATGCCACAATGGCTTCAGGCCTTTCAAAAAACCTTAGGTATAAATAATACAGGGCAGCAGGAAAGAAGCATCCTTTGGACACAACAAAGCACAAAACAATAGCTGTACACAATTCCTGCAATACAGTCAGGACAAATGGGCACCATTAAGGTCAACAATTTATGGAGCTTTGTTTCTGCTCGTTTCTTATGTGAACAATAAACTAATCTGTCTGCATTAAACAGTAGGACAGTGGACAGCTGTCATTTTCTGATCTCTGTATCCTAATGGGTTACCTTAGTAACAGCCTTAAGCTGTCTGTTGCCATGGTGAATGAGGTCCATAATTGCTGCAACAGCCCTGGAGGTGTCAAAGTCATCTGCAAACGCAGCCTTCACGGTTACTTTTGTGTTGGCTAGCCTTCAAGAAGAAAAGGTAACGTTTAAGATAAGACAAACAAGATGCCAGCAGTACAGTGAATTCATCAGCTATTCAGCCAGAAGGAGTCATCGAAAGGACACTGTCATTTCCTTCTGAGCTGTCCTATGACGGGCGATGCTACGCTGATCAGGGAGAATACATCTTTCAGCTGCGAAGGGAAAAACTTGACGCATGTCAAAATCCAAAGTGCTACATCCGTTCAATAAATACACAGTTAATCACAGGAGCCAACAACACCAGAGCAAGGCTTGCCTTAATCATTTAAAAGCAGATGGAAAATGAGGTTGGTATTAAGCACGTTAAAGATTTTGCTAAGTTCTTTTTTTTTTTTTTCCAGCGGCCTGTTTTTCATGCTAACAGCGTGCTTCTCTTCCAAAGCCACATCAGGCGCATCACTCCAGTGCCTGGCAAGAGACCTGACACGGGGTCGGCCAGGAGTCCTGTCAGCAGGATCAGGCTCGGAAGCGGGTGCCGCTTCCTCATTTCCCAGGCGAGCCCAGTCCCAGCCCCGGGACTTCACTCGTCTTGGCCCAGATGGAAAGGTCTGGTGGGACCGTTCGTGTAGCAGCACCAAAAGCCAGCGGGCAACCAGCGCTCGCTGCCGCAGAACCAGTGCCACCCGCTTTGAGCAGAAGGACAAGGACAGCAGCAGGAATAAATGGCGAGCTGCAAACAGCTGCTGGCAGCGCGCTCTTGTGCCCTCGAAAGCACTGACCCAAGGATGCCGTTTCACGATAAAGCTCAGGGAGCAGGGTTATCTGGGGAACCTCAAGCTAACCTAGCACCTCTGGGGCTCTCCTGAACCCTGTTTTGCCTCCTTCCGAGTGGTTTTTCCTGGAATGCCTGCCTCCCCTCAGATATCACACGGCTGCTACCCTAACTCACTCCTCCCAACACTCTTCCCTGTAAGCTTCCCCCTCTCCGCTGAGTATCAACCACTTTCCTAATTAAGAGCTCTGTTTCATTTTGGTTGTTTTTACATCTACTGATACACAAGTTGTGCTCTCCCACTGACAATCCATTTCAACTTCCCCACGTGCCGCACGGGTCTCAGCCTTATCTCTCACCAACAGGTCTCCTGCAGCCTCCTGCTGAAGGACTTGCTTTTGCCGAATACCACAACTAGTGAATTCATCTCCACTCCCCTGTAACACGTTCCAGTGCCCCTTGCAAGCCTTAGTCGGTGCAGCCGCAAGCTCTCCGGCAGCGAAGTGGCCGCACCACAAGGAAGCCGGCCGCCTCTCACTTCTACAGCACAGGGCATTTCGCCCCTGATCCTACGTCCCAGAACCGCACGTACTTCACTGCGGGGTGCTCGACACTCCTCCTACCCCCGCTCCAGAGCACCGCACTCGTCTTCTCAGCTCTGCATTCAACACACAGCACGTCTCTCTCTGGGAAGATGATCTGGTTTTCCTAAGGGACTCCAAAGAAGATTCTCCTCATCACTGTCAGGGCCACAACGACCATAACTTATTCTTTCCCTGTGACATCTCTGCCCCTGGCCAGTTTCTCAGTAACCCCTTCTCTCCTCTGCTGCACACCACGGTGACAGCCAGCTTGATTACAAGCTCACGTGCCCAAGGCGTATTACTGTCCAGTTCTCCTCTTTCTTCTTCAGCTGCTAATGCAGAGCTCTACTTGCAAACTGGGTAGCCTCACAACTTCAGTCATAGCTTTGCCTTCTACATCACTCAAGAGGGGCAAAGATACCTGTATTAGAACAGGCACACTAGGTAAATAACACAGATTTTAAAAATACAGTGAACTAAGTGTAGCAGACTACAAGGGAAAACAGCTGGCTAGAAAAAGAAGGAAAAAAAAACCCCTGCCCTTGGTGAGGGCTGGCAGGGAAGATTGCTTCTCAGTCCTTCTTGTCCTGCTTCTTAAACAGAACTCAGAACACTGCACTGTTCAGCCCTCTGAGCCTGTCAGCAAACTATTGCTCGCATAATCACAACCTTCAAGATACAGGAGGTGCACTTACCTTTCCCACAGTATGTCTTCTCTAACAGGGTCACATACCAGCTGTCCTTTTATATAAGCATTTGCATCTCTGATAAATGAGGAGATTGCCTGAAGAAGGTGCTTTGCATCATCCATGCTGTCGTCACTAAATTCTACTGCTAAGAAAAAAAAAATTATTCGGGTGTTACGATACAGAGAACGTTGTCTGTCATACATAGAAACAATATTCTGAGGTTAAGTCATTCCAGGAAAAGTTTGTTATTATTTGCCACAGCAAACTTTTCTTACAATTAATTGCATGTTTAATTAAAAACTCTGTTCTTCATGCGCACTAGGTGACTTAAATCAATACAAAAGATAACCGTTACATATGACAAAGTATAACCTACTGGAAAGGTATCAGACTGATTCAAAAAGTGTCTGGAAGCTGACTGAAGCAATAGCTACTTGACTTTAATTTTTTTTTTTTCATTATTGAATCTCTCTGTAAAGTTATCACTCAAAAGCATTTGGACTGGACATATTTCTAAGTGTCCCCCCAGATTTAAGCTGGCAAGACATACCTTTCATCTCACTCCCAATTTTGTTCCTATTCTAATTTAGGTAGACATGATCTGTATTTGGAGACCTCCAAAGAGACCTAACCCTCACCACCGACTCTGGGAGGAATATAGGCACTTACAGGTAAAGGGCTGCTTCACCAGCATCTAAAAATCTAGATGGACCTAAAATTTTGCAGTCCAGATTCTCCACTAGATATACAATTCCCTCACAGTATCGAATCATACCAATTTTCAAAGGCGACTGTTAGAGAAAATACAAATTGCTTAAACTCATAAGGGCATGTCTGGGATGGGAATCATCACTCCCAACTTACACACTTAGATCTAAGCCTCTTACAGTCACTGGAAAGAAAGATAAAACCTTCAGGTAAATGATTCATTGCGCCCTAAGCAGAGGTCTGCTTTACGATGAGATCTGCTATACCCTAACCCTAGGGTGCTTCTCTTCCACCGACTGGAAAGCCAACATTACCCCCCCCACTGCCACAGCACCCACGCACACGGACACCCTCCCTGCGCTCAGCGGGACGCTAGCTTCGGCAGGCAACTGCGCTCGGGGAACTATCGGCGTCCGCTTCTGCTGGCTTGGGGTTAAGCAGGCTCCTCTGGCCGTCCCTAAGCCCTCGGAAGCGCAGATGCTGGACCGGCCCCCTGGCACTTTCACTGCGGGCTGCCATCAGCAAGAGGCAATTTTTTTATTTGTACAGCAGCGCGCAATTTTCTGTTGAAGAGCACTCGGACCTCACACAAGACAGCTCACCCTACTTTGGTGGAAGCCGTGTCCACCAAGGACAGGCCTGGGTTTAAATGCATTCCTTCCCACAGTATCACACCAGAGCTGATGACTTGAATCAAAGCGCCATTCGTAGCCAATGCAGTATCAATTCACCGTTTTATGCCTGACCTCTGCACTAAGGTACATCCAAACTACAGCTTGCAGTGTATTCCTAATCTCATCGGCACTGAGCATCACGTGTAGTTTCCACAACAATCTCGCCTCCGGTTCTGCACATGTTGCAGCCGACTGCTTTGTGAAATTACCCAACGCTGCCCAGACACAGCCTCTTTACAGCAGACTAAGCAAGGAGACAGATCTAAGAGGGCAGAAGCAGCCAGATGCGAGATCTGATCGTGGTTCCACTCGCCTAAATCCCAAAGAAGCCTAACTGTTTGTTTAAACAGACTTTCCATAGGATTTACTCCAGTATAACTAAGGCATAAGTCTGGACCTGTATTTGTCAGATTTTCCACTTGTAATTAAAAATCTGCATTAGTGCCTCATTAACACTGGTCTTAAGAATTAAGCTTTACTCAGCTTTTAAAAAGACCGAGGTACACTTTTAGAAAACAGTGAGATATTGAAAGAGATCATTTATATCCACCAAGATTACTCAACTGATTACCCTGGTTACAGGAACTCCACAAGGAATACTTGATGAAAGTTTATCCTGATGAAGCCCGCTTTGATTAAAGCCATTCTTCTTCCCCCATTCACGGCACTCTCCTAAACCACCGCCTGCAGGCACTGCAAACCCGCAGCGCAGCACAGGCAAGCCCAGCCCTATAAATCTTCACCATACTCACTACTCCTTCCCTCCTTTGCCACCAAGGGCATCATCGCCACATCATCGAATTAAAAAACGTATGTTTATTAGCACCACCAAGTAATTAAAGACCAGAGGGACCAAAATGTTACAGTTCACTCAGGTTCCCAAAATTACCGGAGCGGTTCTGGTGACCAGGAGAGCGTTTTGGGGACGGAACCCCGCTGCCTGCAGCAGGCTCGCAGCCCCTCCACCTAACCGCATAAAGCAAAGCCATTGCTGATGAGATGCAAGAGGAAAAGCAGTGCCTCACAACGGGGTCCCACAGGGCTTCAGAGACGGCACCTCTCCTTTTAAGCTGCACCCAGAAGCAGCCTGGCAGGCACAGTGGTGGTGGGCACCATGCTGCTGCCTGTGGCACCTAGGAAAGACCTTTTCCCAATAGCCCCAGGCAGGCTGAAAGGTGGTAATTCAGGCCAAGAAGGGGACAGCCAGAGGCACCGGCCACAGCAAAAGACCTGGATCACTGCCCCCAGAGCTCAGCTTAACCCCGAGCAGCTCTGCCCCACCAGCCTGAGCAGGGAGAGGGGGTGATGGAGCAGAGGGACCCCCTGCAGAGACACGCCATGGAAGGGTGGTGAACTGCAGCAAAGCCTCTTCCCTCTGACTTTTCTCCTCTTCCCCATGAGCAAGGCATCCAGCTTTATCCTCCCTGCAACACGGACCGCCACAGGAGGGGGTCCCCGCTCCCACAAAACACATGCACCTCCCCACATGCAGCCCTCCAGCCCTTGCCCCTCCGTGGTTGGGGCGGTTTGGAGTTGAGTTTGCCCAAACCACAAAAGACGACCCATTCCAAGCCCAAGATCTGCGTAAACCACAGCACCAAGCACGAGCCATTCCCAACTGCCAGGCGCTGCCCTCATCTGCATGCCTACAAAGAACTTTTACAGGCTCGCTCCAACGAGCACGGTTACATCACCCGACCCCCCAAACCTGGATTTTAGCAAGTACAAAAGGCTCTCCTTCACAGGCAGGGACGGCAGGAAGCATTGCCAACGAGTTTAGGCTACAAAAACCTTCTTAGGAATAAACAGAAGGTGCTTGGGATCTCACTTCTAGTAAAAACACTTAGGAAGCAGACAGCAAGATGAGGAGTGCAGTAAGCTTATCTTTAGACCAAAGTGAGTTGACAGCAGGGACACAAACTGACAAGCTGCATAGTAAATACCTGACTCAGCAGGGACTGGCTCTGGCTCTTCATGGGACAGGGAATAACCGCACCCTATCTCATAAGGTGGAGGTGGCAAATGCAGCAGACCCTCAAGCAATCCTTATCTGCCGACTGGCTTACTGGCACTATACTCTGACATACCACCACCGTATCCTTTCATCAAAGCCACCTATATTTGCACAGGCAGCCCTCTGTTTTTATCACAGGAAGGTGTTTAACCTAGAAGTAAGGCAAAAAAAGGGTCACATCCTTCTTGCAGAGGTTCAAATGCAGCCACCTGACATGCAGCAGAGAAGGCGTGCAGGCAGCCCTCCATGCCGTTCCTTGCCCTGAGCCAAACTTAGAAACTGCCAGCCATTCGACTTTCGTTTACAGGACAAACATATATATATGATAGTGCTGTAGGTGTTAGCCTTTTTTCCTTCTTTTGTTTTAAATACACATTTGTTCAAGACTCCCAAGTGCCCCCGGGGCATCCGGGGAGACACTTATGTGTGCACAAAGTATTTCACCTCCTGACAGAGACCCAGAGTAAACAGCCAGGTGTGCCACTGCCCTGCGGCATCACCCCAGAACAGCCAGGCATGCCGCCATCCCACCGCCTCACCCCATGCTGGCAGGGGTCCGCACTGCCTGCCCCCTCTCCTGCTCCAAACCGGGGCTTGTTCTGCAGCAAACCTCCCACCCGGATCCGCTCCTCCCTTCCTACCATGGTGGAGGCTGGCAGTTAATAACCAGCAATCTCTTTACTATCCCATGCCTCAACATATTTCAGGGATGCACGGCACTCCCGATGCCTTCAGCTGCCTTAGGAGAGGGAGGCTCCACCGGGAAGATCAGAGGTGGCTCCCGCGAGCAGCTGGAGGTATTAGCAAGCAAAAAGACTTCTCAGTCCAACGACTGCACGTCTATAAAGGCTTACAGTGCACTGCACGCTGACGGACGCTAGCAAAGCCACAGAGCCTTAACCACGCCAGCTCTCCCGGTTCGTCACGCTGCTAGAGGTGCTTTATCCGAGGCAGCTAGAGGCCCCGCCGAAATAACGCAGCCGGAGCTGCCCCGTGCTCCACCATCCCCTTACCATGCCAGGATGGCCAACAAGCCAGATGACCCAACAGTGGTTAGGGAATGACCATCTGCTTTTGGCAGGCCCCAATAAACTGGTAAAAATACTATCCATGCAAAAACCTTTTCCGGTTCAAAGTGGCACCTGCCTGCTAGAAACACCACAGCGTAGACAGGGAAGCTGACAAAATCTCCAGCACCTCTCCTCACCAGCAGCGTTTGCCAGGCTAAGATGATCATTAGGTTATCAAGTGCTGGTGTAAGCGAGCTGCACTGCGCCACAGAACTGCCTGAACACTCAGTAACTCCACAGGACAAAAAATGATAACACAGCAGGGAGATAAAAAGTTATTAGCAAGCCCTTGTCATACCCTACAGGAATATAAGGTGAAGCTCTACCTAGATACGTCTCCAGAGACAGCTGATCGTGACTGAAATACAAGTGACTGCAACAGATGCAAATCAGAGATGGAGGTAATTCATTAATTGAAAGTGCAATTAATTGAGAGTCGCAATTAACTACGGCTCAGGAAGGTATTTAGACAAACGGTTCTGTACCGTGCTCGGTGAAGACGCTTTTCTAAACGAGAGCCAAAGAACAGCCCCACAGAGCACTGCCAACCTTTCCACCCACCGGAGGGGAACTGCCAGGCACCGCAGGGAGAGCCCGCTCCACCACCGCGCCTCTGCATCAGCAGCCTGGGAAAGCCATGCATGCCTCAGCAAATACGGGGTTTTTTCCTTACCTGAGCTGTATCTGCTGCGCAGACAAAACATCCTGAATTGATCCGACGAAAATTTCTTCAGGAAATCCTAAACGGCACCCACAAAAAGACAGCTTTAGCATTATTTCAAACAATTTCTTCAGTTGTTCCACCCCCTTACACTGGTTTCAAAGCATGTTTCAGACAAACTAACGTGACAAATAACCCATCTTTGTAGTTTAAGATAGTAGGCATAAAGCTTTAAACTATAACACTGGTTTAAAGTGTAAACTAAATAAAAATCTAATTCCATGTAAGATAGATGTGCAAACATATACATAAGATATAAACATACGCACAATGTCAAATATAGACAGTGAAAAGTACTTTGGAATTATGATCAAACATACGCTGTATAAAGACCTTTGCAAAAAACAGACTGAAATTACCAGACTAAGATTGGGATACAATCTTGCAGGAAAGAACAGCTCCTGAGTTTTGCAAACTTTATGAAAAAAAGAAGGATTCTTGAAAAAGAAAATAAAAGTATACTTCTTCTGCAGGACTAGAATATGAAGGAAAACAGGGAGTGAACTAAAATAACTTTTTTTTTTAAATATTGCTGGAATTTATCTGTGTTAATTATGAAGCCTCATTAACTTAACGCTAATATTTATCTAGCTTTACAAATAATTTGCCATAGTAAGTTATTACTATTACAGCTAGTATAATTAATTTATACTACTAGTATAAAGAACTATCTAAATGCTTGGAAGGTACACTGATAAAACATTCAATCACTTCCAACTCTGCTCTCAGCAAGGCTGGACACTATGGCAGATTGACTGTGAACACTGCATTCCTGCTTTGGGGTTTGGTTTTTTTAATTTGCAGATTGGTGATGGTAAGAGTGTAACACTGAAGTGCCACTGAAATAGAAAATCATAAGAAGTCAGCACAGGTGAGAAAACATGGAAAGGTTCATTTGCTTTAAGATGCACATTTCAAAATTTAGCTTCTGCTACCAGACTAAACCAGCCTGAACACTGAAGGTACCAAAGCGTCAGCAATGTGCTATCTCCCAAGTGAAAATAAGAAATAACTGAGGCAAATAGGGCAAGCTAAACGAAGAAATAGACAGTGATACTGTTTGTTTTGCCGGGTGGGGCTTTTTGTTGTTGTAGTTTTAAATAAACTTTATATAACTGAGTGTACCCAATGTGTCCAGCAGCTTTACACTAATATACAGAAGTAGAACAATACAAGTAAAGTACAGAAATAGATTCAAATTTGGGAAAGGACCATCCAAACTGGAAAAAACAATTCTGCATTTCATTAAAAACAGAGTACAGAGAAAGTATCACAGATCTTTCAAAGCAGGTTGCTCAGCCGTGTGTTACCACAACATGCTTGATTTTGGTGGTCAGAATTAATTGCTATTTAAAAAAAAAAAAAAAAAAAGTTGGAGAAGGGGACAAGGGGGAGGGAAAACAGGGCAGCTGGATGTGGAGGATGCAGGGCGGCCCTGCCAGGGTGACAGCCTGGAATGCAGGCAGCCACAGGGAAGGTCCCAGACGAGCCTCCCCTCTTTCGGAGTGGGCACAAAAACTTCCACGTAGGGCTTAACTTTCAAGATGCAGGAAGGCTGTACAGGAAGAAATTTGTTTCACTGGACTGAAAACTGCTTACAAGGAAGGATTAATACTTGTCAGCCGTGTCTAAGGGCATAAATTAAAAGTGGAGACCCACAAGGGAAGAGAGACAGGCCTGAAGTTTTTGTTTTCTCAACGCAAAGAAGTCCCACCGCAGCCATGGAGGGGAACATTTCTGTACGTTATTTTTAACTGCACACATTGTGTTCGTGGTCATTTCTCCACCACGTCCACAACGTCTGCTGAGACTCAGGAAATTTCTGTGAAAACTGTGAGCGACGGGTAATTTTCCTGGGGGAGACAGGGCTTAACTGTACCCAGACAGCATCAGGAGAATTAAGAATAAAGCAGCTCATACTGAACTCCTTTTTTAAAGGGATTTCAATTAAGTCTTCTGAGAGGGCAAAGGGGAACATATGTGCTGAAACAGCTTCTCAAGCTTTGTCTAAAGGAAGGAAACTACCCACTCCTAGCAATAGGTGTCAACCATCATGGGAGCCACCCCAGTGCCGAGCACAGCTGTAGCACCCACGCCTGGCAGAGAAACCCGGCTCTGGGCTACACCAAAAACTCTGAGACACAGTAAAACAGGACATATTCACGTGGCTTGTGAGTACCAAAAGACAAAAGCTCTCTGTGCATCAGCAAGGTCACCGTATAAAAATAAAGGCGTATACAAGAGACTGCTGGCATAGTGCGGTTGCAGGACACCCAATAGCTTCCTGAGAAAATGCTGACACTATGTCCCATTTTACCTAAAGCAGAACAAGGAAAAACGTCTGCTCTTTTCTAAGTCCCAAAAGCATATGCACTATTAAGAGCAGTCAGATGAGAACCCATCACTACAGAACAGAATCACTTAGGTTGGAAAAGACCCCTGAGGTCATCAAGTCCAACCGTAAACCTATAATGCAGAAGTCTGGTATTGGGCACAAACGCTGCTCCTACAAATGCCCTCAGCTCAGCAAGATCCACATTATAAGCAAACCCTGATTCCAAGCAGGTTTCCCACATCCAGGTCCACAATAACAAATACAGCACTAGAGAAACACTCCACTTCAGGTCTTTTGCTGCAGCGTAAGCACACGCTCCAAAGTCTTCTCAAAAGAGGGCTGTGATTAACGTATTACAAACATACATTGCTTCAATTCACAGAAATAGATTACCTTAATTGTTATGAAGTTTTTTAATGACTTGGACATTTTTTCCTGACTTCCTTTAACATGCAAATGCCCTAGAACAAAAAATAAAAATTAGGATAAATGAGCATGCTTTTGAACAGAAAGTGAATGAGAAAGACTGCACTGAGACGCTGGAGGCTGCGTACGCTGTGATGGATACGCACCAACCGTTTCCATGCAACATGTAACATTTTTCCAATAGCTTTGCCTACAGTCCTGCACACCTCTCCATCCTCAACTTTCACTGAGTGAATTTTAAAACATAGAAAAAGAAAATGTTTTTATAAAAAGAAAAAACCCACAGCAAAAAAACAAAATCACCATCATGAGCAGAGACATTAACAAGGAAAAACCCCAAAAGTCTCCCTGCTCAGAATTGATAATAAACTGATAAAAACAAGCAAGCAAGCAAATATTTTTCAGTCTTCACAGAAAAACACATTACCTGTTACTCTTGACTTTTCAGAAATATTTTAACACCTTTAAAGATCTTCCAGTGATCTCACATTACAATATTCTTGAAACTCAAAACAATTTTCTGTATTTATTACTTGCTGGTGGCTGTTACACTATTTTTTTTAATCCAAAAGTTTATTGCGCTGGTTCAAAATACCTTATGTATAAAATTAATTTTCTGCACGTTCCCTATTTCTCCAGACTTTGGGAGACTGAGAAAAAGAAGGGAGAGGGAGGGATGTAGCTATGATGCCTAATTTGAATTAGCTTATTTTAAAATGCAATCTCTGAGCATTGCTAGAGCTTTCAATAGCCACACGGGCCATTGGTTTGCAGGGCTGTAGTACAGGAAGAAGGCAGTAACTATCTCCATCACATTTAGGAGGGTATGTAGAGCTTGGCTTCGGGACTGAAAGTTCTGTCGAAGCAAGACAGGAGATGGGCAACCTCAGGCCGTATGCTCCCAGGCCTCGTCCGTGCTACCCACAGCACCGCCACTGATGGAAAACATCAATTATTCACAGCAGCAGAGAGATGCCAAGCACGCAGCCAATGAGACTACTCAGCATCATTTCAAAAGCCTTAATTGGCTTCTCCTAACAAAAGAGTAATCCTGTAAGTTACCCAGCACCCACAACTAACACAAAATTTTCAGGCACTTTGTGACCTGCAGAATCTAGCACTTAATCGTACTTAGAGGCAGATTTTTAAGCACAAATTCTTCCTTACCCTGTAATACCACATCAGCACTCTGCGTTCTTTCAGATTTGGCAGTCCAGTGTTACCAATGCCTCGGAGCGCTCTGCAAGGGCAACGTATGATCATGCTTCTGCTTTTACAGGTGGTGGCAGAGGTGGCATTTCTTGCTCAGCAGCCCAAGCAGCTGTCTGAATTTTGTGCTACTCTCTGCACAGCGCTGCTTTGCCAGCCTTGCCTGGAACCCCTTCTCTTCCACAAGCAGATAAAATTCCCATTATGCTTGTCTGGATACAAAAGCAACACGCTCAGCCGTGGTAAATGGACGTGAAAAGCATCTGGTTTCACTTAGCCATTTCTGACAATGATTCAAAGCAGCGGGGATTCACCATAAGGTGGCTACCTCTGGTCCTACCCCCACCACCTGGAAATTTAAGTTTGCACAACACACTCTATGGAGAGTAGGAAAGAATCAAGAGATCTATGGATACAAAATCAGCTACATTAGAAATCTATGATCAAACCAAGATTTCGTTTTCATTGTATTTGTCCTTGACTGCTAGCAGGTGAGGCCATTTTCACTGCTACATCATTAAACTCAGGGCCCTCAGTAAGAACATTCAGACTGTCAGAGACACTGGACTCCTGCAGCTCTTTGCGACTCAATTAAAACCCACAGACAAACTTCTCCGGAGAGAAGGGGAAGAGCCTGGGTGTGATTATTATTTTTTTTTCTTTTGCAAAAGGTGCCTAAATATTGACTTAACTTTAGGCAGCCAAGCTTAAAACAGTTTGATTGTTTGCCTAATAAGGTACAGGTAACATCTGAATTTGAAATAATACTCCTCCACAAGAGTTTTCAGCACTTAGAATGATTTCATTAAAGAATCACAAAATACAAGGATTTTCATAACTTTGGCTTGGCGCTCTTCCCAGAGTACAAGTAGTCTAAAAATAAAGTCCTTGTAAGAAGATTTATCCCCAGTGCAGGGATTTTCTTCCTCTAATGGGGATTGCTCCTCCAATTCTGAGCCTGCTAAAATTCTGAAGTCTGTTACCAGAATAAATTGTTTCTGAAGCCAATTCATTTGCCCTAAATAATTCACACTATCATCCTCCAGCAAAATTTTTTTGACTTAATGAATGTAATCTGTCAGCTCCTAGAGAACCTCAGTGTACAAATTGCCCTTGGAATCAAGAGGGTTTTTTCCTTTTTTTTTTTTTTAAAGAAAAATTGACTCCTCTTTATTTAGTTAGTTTCAAAGAATATTTCCCCTACAGTTTCAATTCCAAGCTTGAAAAGTCAGATTCATTGGTCTTCAAGAGAAGGCTCCACCTGGCAGTAACCAGTGTATCTCAGTGGAAGCACAGAGAATTCCCCAGCACTTCAGGAGCAAAGCACACCCTGGAGGGTGCACCAGCCTCTGAACAATTGCTATTGATTTACAATAGGCTCTACACCAGGAACTGAAACTAGAATTCAATATTCATCCCATACAGTACAAATACAGAAAAAAAAAGAAAGCTGAAGTAATTCCCAGAGCATACCACAGGCTTAACTCTGCAGCTCTTAGAGAAGCAGCTCAAAGAGTTCACTGAGACATCTTGCACAAAATACTGTTCAGCAAAAAGAGAGACTGCAGACTTGAACCTGACTTTCTGTTGACTTCAATTGACCATCCAGAACAACCATGACTGCAATAGGAAGAACAAATTTCAAGGTTTCAATCAATGGGAACAGTGCTAGTACCATCAGACAACGATGTAGTTAAAAAAGCACTGTACAGCACAAACTTCACTGAAGCACTGTCGTGCAAAGGCAGCAAGGAGCAGTTCTACATAACGCTGGGCAGTATCGCATGCAGAAGACCAAGCGAGTAAAAGATACTTTGGTACAGTTTGGTCAGGCATAGCCAGTGAGGTCACTTCTGGGGGAAGAGATAAGGTCTGTGACATCTACAGGCTACACCAATATCAAGTCACTCACGCTCCATAGGAAATCAGAGAGACACTGAAGTTGGTCAGAGCACTAGAGCGACACGACTCAATGTCTCCACTTCTCTACAGAGCTGAGGGGCGAGAGACCTGGTCTTTATGCAGTCCATAGATGTCACAGACCTCCTTGTCCCTACCCACCAGCAATCTCATTGACCATGCCTGACCAGAGTAGACCAAAGCATCTGACTCGGTGTTCAGCATGAATCTTGTTTCCCATACCCATCACTAGGTGTAATGCTACTGGTGGATAAAAAAAATCTTCCCAAGAGAATTTAAATAGTTACAGGTATGCAAGTTGTACACATGGGACATTCAGCAATGGTTCCTGCAGCAGAGCGTCTGCCTGCCAGGCTTCCCCACATTTCAAACCATACAAAAAATCCCAGCTCAGACATTTCTCTGCAGGATCACAACTTTGTGAGCTTTGTTGGTTCATCAGTTCATGTATATTAGCATTCTCTCCAATCTTATTTTCCAGTAGTACAGATGTCTTGCCTTATCATGATTAAAAGCCTTTCACTGTATTTATGAACGCAGGCTATTTGATTGTGCATGCTACTGAAAACTTTTTTTAAGCCCACAAGCAACTGGTGCTGAGACATCAGAGAACAAGCCTGGTTTATTCTACTCTCAATGCTTTCAAAACATTAGAATCAACTACCTGGCCACCTGTCACCTCCACTCCCTGCCTTCAGATACCGCAGGTTCTGGTTCTAAGAGAGCAGGAATTTCTGGGTTTAGGAGGACTACATAAACACATATAGAAAAGCAACTATTTTCACCTTCTTCCTGCAGGACTGTTACAGCCAAAATACAATTACAAAAGAAAGCTTATCATAAAAAGTACCCTCAAATTTTGAGGAAACTCAAATGAAAGGGAGTAAGATTCTACAGGAAAAACTCTACATATTTTTAGTTAGGAGTAAACACCGTACACGAGCAATGAATATACTGTTGTTATTTGGAGATTTCCCCAGACAAAATTCAGGAACATTTCACTGCAACTGCTTTATTAATAAATGCATTCATTCTACAGTTTCAAAATTCACTCTCATTTATGTTTCTTCACTCAGTGAGGACAGGAACCTGGTCACTGTAGTAGAGCATCTATTTTCATACCATACAGACGCCAAACCTAAAAACCCAAACCCTTATATTTGTACAGGCCTCTCACGTGATTCATATTTTACTTACCAGAATGCAAAAAGTAATTCCCCCATTGCTCACACTGATGATATACCTCGCACTGTGCGATTTCATTTTCATGATGAGGAAATGCAAGATCTATTCCACCAGTATGGATGTCCAGCTGCTTTCCAAACACTGCACTGTAACAATATTTTCCTGATCAATAAGTAGAACACTACAAAAGCTTTTTGTAAAAGAAATGCAGAAAAGAATAAGATGAAACATCAGAAATGTAAGTGTACAATTTAATGATTGCAGTTTCAAAACAAGACTTTACGCAGATCTTGTATACCAAAACTGCAGGAAAACTTGTATGGTCAGGACCCATATTTGCCCACAATTAATTATCCTTAGTAGGAGGAATTATTTTTCTAACTTAGATTAAAGAATTGTAAGCAGGACATCTCCTTTCCTTGTTCTGGTACAGTTTCAGCATCAGACAGCTGCCTTCATCTGCAAGCCTAACAACTTCAAAGTGATGAACATTTCTGTAAATTTGGTATTACTATTCTTTATCTTGTACCTTTTCTGTAAGAATTCAGGCAATACTGTACACAGTCATGATAGAAAATGCTTAGTCCTAGATTGTTATAATGGCAAAACAAAGTGTCAGTGCCTCTGATTTCCCGAGGCCATTCCTCTCATCCCAACAGCACGGCTGTATCTGTGCGGGTCCCCTGCAGGCTTGCCTGGCACAGGTCCCTCTGCAAATACTGGTGGCTGGAAGTGAGGTATTTGTGTGGCAACAGGACAGACCCAGACACTTTCTGGTTAAACACCGAGAGTCAAGGGTGCTACACTCTGCCTGCTGCTCCAGCAAGTCCCTGCTAGGTCACGCTGGGCAAGTTAATAACTTCATTTTGCCCATCTGTTAAACAAAGGCAACACTTACCTACTCACAGGGAGGTAAATCAACGCTAACTGCCCAGAAAACAGGGACACTCAAGCTGGGGAAGACGCAAGGTCTACACAAGCAGAAAATAAAAGGCAAGCCCCACACTTGTGTGCATGTCTCTGTACATGCAGACACACAGTCTTCCCGTATGTCATGTTAACAAGTTGCTCCTGGTAGCTGGCTAGATATTAATACTTTGAGACCTTTGGCAAACAGACAGGTAAGCAGATATTATTTAAAATGGGCCTTGGACAGCTGACTGGGACAGCAAAATGTTTTATTAACTTAAGAAAATAAGCTCTCTGTTTTTCACAGTCCAAGATTACTACACTTCTGCTCTGCTTGGGTGAACTTTTATTTGCATGGCAGGAGCTTCATCCAGCCAGCCACAGTAAAATAAGTTTTTACAGAAAGAAATGCAGACTACAAAAAGCACTGCATTAGCAGATAGGCCATTTTGTAATTGGCATTTCTTACCTGTGCACTTCTGTCACAGGTTGCATTTCAAATACAGCACGTTTTTGTGCACTTCAGTTGCTTTAAGAATGTTTCACAGTGCTGAAACTATTTACAGACAGAAAATCACCCTTATAAATGCTTTCCGCAATCAGGTAGTAATGACTAACAACCCCAGGTGCACCAGCAAAGCCTATGAAAGAGAAACCTAAAGCACCTGTTCCACCTACTTTCAGCTTGGGTTGAAGACTTAAGTTAAACAGGGCCAGATCTAAATAATTTGTTATTAGCTTCCAAAAAAAAGATCTGAGACTAATGCAAAACTAAGTACCACTATCAATCTTCCAGAAGAGAAGATTTAAGTCTCTTTTTTAAAAATACAAATTAATAGGTCATAAGTTAATACAGTGCAGGACAAAGTACTACCATCCTGTGGAGAAAATAAAACTCCAAGAGCAAATTAATTTAAACCAACTACACGCAAAACACTACTATGCACAATTCACATCATGCCCACAGAATATACTGCCACAGAGAAATCAATATTTAATACTGTGGCTGACTTTTAAAGAAAGCTGAATAACACTTAGACGATTAGCATGAACATCCACAACTGCTGTTAAGGTAAGGCCAGCAAGATCACATACGCCCGCCGGAGTCAGGATGGAATCCCACACCCTGCCGTCCTGACACAGCACTACATGCTGGACCAGGTCCGATGGAGACTGCAAGAAGTGGAAGGAAGGGGGGAAAATGAAAGCAGTACCATAACTTTCACTAAAACTTTGGTTACTCAGTTCAGGTTAGAAGACTTGCTAATCAACTGTGTGATCCTGCATGGCCTATTTTAAATACCCAAGTCTGTTTCAAGAGAAGGTGCCAAAACATAGCAAGACAGCTACGCCATTAAGGTGGAGCAGAGTTTGCTCAGGCCACATCTGACATCCCAAATTGCACAAAGTATTCACACTAAAACTGGTACTTTCTACTGATCAGTACGAACACTTTCAATACTGCTGCTACCCTTGTACTGTGACTGAAAGCAAAAACCAGCAGCACTACCTTTAAAATCCAAGAAATCTGACCTTGATATTGTGGAACACTCAATGTGCCATCCAGGTCTTCCTTTTCCCCAGGGAGAAGTCCAAGATAGCTCTTGAGGTTTGGCAGCCTTCCACAGGGCAAAATCTTTACCATGTCGTTTATCAGTATCAACTGCCAAGAATAAGTGATTTATTAATGGGATATGTCTCAAAGAAAGAAAGAAAAAAAAGAGCAAATTAAAGTAGAAATGTGTGTTTAGTGAACTACTCAGATTTTAATCTCTTTCGCTCAGCTTCTTTTCCTGCAACTTTCCTCCCTTCCCCCTTATACAGGGCTTCCAGTTTCTCAATCAAGGGTTTGAAAAAAATAAGTTCAGTTAGATTTCTGCAGGCTAAAAAGATGGATTCAAGATTCTTTAATACATCCTATCCTCTTAGTCCTTTTGGCCTTCTCTGGTTTTACATCATTCATTTAGTTACTTATCAGCCAGTTTCCCAGGACAAACAGATTGTACCGCAGCAGAAAAGGTAACAAAAACAACCCAAACCAAAACCCACAAAAAAACCAAACCAAAACAAACAAACAAACAAAAAAAAAAACCAAAAACCCCACAATTTTTTTCCCTAGGACACAAATACTTTCTGGTTCATATTCTATAAAACCAAGAAGAGCACAGAGATGAGAATCAAAACAAAACTGTTCTTGGACAGTAGCAACCATCCAGTAGTTTCACGATTTTCACCTATGGCTTCCAGCTATATTTGTTGCTTCCTTCACTACACAGCCAAGGATGTAGTCCTTTTTGCCACAGTTCCGCAGAGGGCAGTTCATCTCTGCTGGCTCCTAAGCCCCTGTCGGATACACACCACTCCCTGGCAGAAGCTACAGAACAGAGTTCTAGATTCTGGTTTGGGGGTTTTTTTGGTGGGTTTTTTTGTGGGTTTTTTTTGTTGCTTTTGTTTTTTTGCTAACAAATACATGACCTTGCATTTGACTGATGCAGAACAATATATCTATTTGGCTTGAAGGGATCCAGCTTGGCAAGCAACTCGCACTATTTTAAATTCCCTTATTTAACACTGCTCATCTGTTTTATCAGCAGCTGATGCTAGATTTACTTCTTTCCTCTACTTATTTCATATTGCTAACAAAACCATGGTGTATCACTGGGTCTGAACTAAGCCCTGGAGCATTCCAGTATCAACACATTTTAACAATGATTCACAGCTATTTTTGGAGATCTTTCAGATGGTCATTTTTCTTGAGCCATTCCGTTTGTCCTTTATTGATATTACACAGAGTCAGGTTTTATTCGGAACATAATGCAGTATTAAGGGAAGCACATTACAAAAATCCATTACACCTACTTCATAATTCAAAATTGATAAGAAATAAAGGGATAGAAATACAACCCTAGTTTTAGCCACTGAATCTTCATCTTGGCTCTTTCACTAGTTTGCCAAGCTCTGGCTGGCCAGCATCTGTTGTCTCCATCCCTCTTTTGCCTTTTTTTGAGTACACTGCTATAAAAAAAGCACTCTTCACCTTCTCAGTTATAAGCAAAACAACAGTCAAAATCTGGAGAAATAACAGTAAATTTAGTTGTAAGTGACTTGAGGGGAAACAGGGTAAAACACAGTCAGTCACGGTTGAGGCTGGAAGGCACCATCCAGTTGGGTTTTGAATATCTCCAAGGATGGAGACTCCACAGCCTCTCTGGGCAACATGTTCTTGTGTTAACCATCCTCAGAGTAGGAAAAAAAAAAAAGTTTTTTATTAGGTTTAAATGGAATTTCTGTGGTTCAGGTTGTGCCCATTGCCTCTTGCCCTGTCACCAAGCTCCACTGAGAAGAGCCTGGCTCCGCCTTCTTCACTCCCCCCATCAGGTATTTGTACACACGGGTAAGATGCCCCTGAGCCTTCTCTTCTCCAGGCTGAGCAGTTCCAGCTCTCTCAGCCTTTCCTCATACGAAAGATGCTCCAGTACCTGCACTGTATTTGTGGCCCTTTGCTGGGCTGTCTCCAGTATGTCCGCATCTCTCTTGCACTGGGGAGCCCAGTACTGGACCCAGCACTCCAAGCATGTCTCACCAGTGCCGAGCAGTGAAGAAGGATCACCTCCCTTGACCTGCTGGCAATGCTCTTCTCAGTGCAGCCCAGGAGGCTGTTGGCTGCCTTTGCAGTCAGTAACTGCCTCTAAATAACCGTTGACAAAACGCATTCCCTCTGTGAGTTGTAATGCTGAAACAGCTCCAGAGTGGAGCTGTGAGAAGCTTCTGGCTGCAATTCACCTGAGCATCAGCCTGCCAGGCATTTTCAGTAATTGCAAACAGATTTTTTTCAATGAAGAAATATTGAACTTCAGCATGCAAAAGGATGCAGGAGACCTGCATCAAATTCTCCAATGCAGAGACCTGATCAGACTCAGCTTACAGAAACTACAAAGAGGCTCAGCAAACCTGCTCAGCAGCCAGACAACTGCAGCAAAAAACATGCAGCCCAGGGTATAGGCATGCTCTAACACAGCCTATCAAGAGATTGCTCACCCTCACACAAGTAGGCTGCTTAGCAGTAGTCTGGTGGTAAGTAACAAAAGAAGCAAATTCATCCAGTTAGCATGCATCAGAGGAGCACAACTGCCCCAACAATAACATGGCAGATGAAGTTTCCCTACATTTACTCTTGACTATCTCACTGCTCGCTAGCACAACAGCTGAGACCACCACCTCACTATGAAGTTTGTATGTATAACTCCCAAGTATTTAAATAAAACTGATTAAGTATGAAAAGAGACCACCGAGTTTCCTCTTGCGCTAGCAACAGTGAGTGCCTCAATAAATAATTATGAAAACAGTGGTCTTAAAGAACCAAAAAGTTGGCTATACACAACAGGTTAGAAAACAGTTTCAGACTGTTGAATGAAAGGTTACGCATAGATACATCATGAGTTCAAACAGTGCATTAATACAAACAAGCTGGTGCCATGAACTTACCTGCTTCATCTTGGGTATCAGGATAAATAGTAGTTAATACTCCGTATCTTTTTCCCCAAGACTTAACATCAAAATAAACATTGCCTAATAGAAAAGAAATGTTTAGTTTTACAGCAAAGATGAGGCACATTCATGATGAGGAGATAACATTTCCCTGAAAGCAAAACAAAACAAAATGCCCTTCAACTCCCATTTTAAATTCTGATTTAGAAATTCAGAAATACTGCAGAAGTAGTAGCAGATGTTTCCATGTTACCAGCTTTTCAGTAACCTCACTGCATGTGCTCATTCTGCACATAGGATAACTTTGTATTCTGGAGATCTCCCCAGGTTCTTCCCTGCCCGTGCACAATCAGCAATCCCCTCCCTGACTGCAGCACAGCCTACTGCTACTCCAGTTACAATGCACTCAAATCCTTCTACAACCACCCGCTCTGCTAAAATAAAAAAAAAAAATCCACACCTTGTGCTTTGCAGGCACGTCTTTTACAGCACATAGGAGATACCCACCTCCTGTTTAGAGCTAAGAAGTTCCCCCAGCTCTCTGTAGAAGCCAGGCCACAGGACTTCTCCACAGGACCTTAGATAGCAGGTCATTACAGTAAATAATTATATTAAGTAATGAGCTACATTTAACTTAGAAGTTGTGCAATAGTTGTTCTGCCCGCTCATGTCATCACAAACAAGTTGCTCACACCCTGTCTGTTAATCAACAGAAGGAAAGTCTGGCACAGGGTATCTTATCTGATCCCAAAACAGGATTACCAAGAGCGCTGATTTCCTGTACATGTGCTGAAAAAGGAGTTACCTTGCTGTAAGTCTTACCTTGCGAGGTTGCGTAAGCTTGTCCACTAGCAATTATTGTTTTTATAAAGGAAATTATCTGAGGAATATTGTCAGTCACTCTCATATATACTGTAGGAGGAAGAACCTTAAACAAAGAGTAACATCTCATTAGCTTGTATGAAACACACTGCTGACAAGTCCCTTCACTCTAAGAAACAAACTTCAAAGAACATTCTCCTCAATTTTATCTTTCAAAAAAAAAAAGTTTCAAGTATCATAAAAAGGTCATAAGCAGTACTTAAGATAATACACAAAAAAAAAATAAATTGAGGGGTGGCAAAAAAAAAAAAGCACTAATTTTTCCCAGTGGCTTACTCCCCGCTTCTCACAAGCATTTTGGACAAGAAGCAAAGTCACCTGAAGTCAATGAAAGAATACTTGATATTTCCTATGCTTTAGATCAGGCTATTTCAGCATTATAGTAAATAGGTATTATCTGTGAACCAAGGCTCTATTGCATGGTGAAAAAGTTTGTATTCCTAAAGAAATTTAACTTGTTCATTCCAAAACTAGGGTTTGCTTCTCCCCCCATTTCCTTACTCAAAAGGTGTGCAATATCTTTCCAGAAGAATGAAAAAGTAAATCAGTACTCAGTTTCCAAGCAACACTTCATCACACAAGCAATCAATTTATTTTTTCAGATCAAACTGTCAAAAGCAGATTCCTTACCAAAATAATTGTTTTAAAATACTCTTAAATTTAGAAGCTTGAGTATCTGTACCTTTAAGGCAGCCATATCTTGTTTAAAGTCTTCTTCATAAATACGAGCAAGAGCTACTGGGGATATATTCATCTGAAAAAAAGAGAGAAGCAGATTAGTAAATCATAAATCAAAGTAATAATATAAAATATTGCAATCTTTTATCAGACAGTTAATAGCTAATTGGAAGACTTACAGAGCCCCCAAGGTAAAGAGTCAGAAAGGCTTATTAATCTAACACTCATGGGGAAGAGATGTAAGTTATAAATAACTTAAAAGTAGTATTTCATTTACGCTTCTGAATTGCCAAAATATTAATATGTGTCTTTTAAGAGAAAGCAACCAAAGATTAAAATAATCAACTCCTTCCCCCTCTCATTATTTTCCTCTTGAGAGGGTCTTCCATTTCCAGTGACAAGATATACTACGTACACGGGACGTGAAATTCATTCAACTTATTGGCAGGGGACACCGATACCACCTACATGTCAGAAAGACAGATCAGAGACTTGCAGGATGAGACAGGATATTAATTTTCAGTGATTAAGAAAAATAAGCTATTTCAGCTGATCATGGTTACTCATAGATCTCAGTACAATCAGGGGAAATGAACTGAAAGTCAGTTCCACACTTTGCCAAGTGCAGCAATTCTCAAGCACCTTCTCCGCATTTCTCACTCACAGGGCGATGGACAGGAACAGGGATCCTTGCAGAGGAACGAGAAAGTGCAACCCGAAAGGAAAGAGACAACTTGCACATGACAAGATATTTGTTCTCAAATATTCAGCAGAGGCCAGGGCTTGAAAGATGCATGACAGCAAAACCTGCTTTAGCAAGCAAAAGCGTGATATCAAAGTGTTTCAAATCTGAGCTTTTACATCTTCTCTGAGGAGAACCTATTGGGGAGAGACAACATGCTGTCAAGTCTCTCCAGCTTGCAGATAACCGAATCATTAAGAAAATAAATCCAGTTTCATCACTTCCAATTCATTACTGGAGCATCTTTAAGGGGTCTGATTTTCAGAGCGCAGGTTTGTACCACTATTTGGACAAGCTCCTGGACAAGGCAGGAGTTCTGGTGAGGACAGACCAGATGCTCATCCAGCAACAAACCAAGGAAGATGCTCAGCACTGAGAAACAAAGGCATGCTTCTGCCTACAGACCAGGGAGAGTGATCTTCCAGACCCCAGCGGCCAGACTCATCTCCCTAGACAGCTCAGCTGCTTCTTCCATCAACAGAGAGACAAAGGTGCCTATAGGAGGAAGATGGGGAAATTCCTCCTGTCCAGATGGATGTTCAAAACACAGAGAGACTCATCTCTCTCTCAAAGGACCACTGAGGGCATGCAGCATGCTCATCATAGACTGGATGCCCAACTTTCAGGTTTTCTCTAAATAAAGGATGGAGAACAACCTTAGGCATGTTGATCCTACCACTGTAAGGCTTCAGGTACAGAGGTCCCAGCAACAAAATCAGGCTACTGAGGTAGAGGCCTTGGCCATCTAAACAAGATATGCAGAGCAGGCATTTCAAAAAGTCACAAAGCAAGCCATGAAAAGATTACTTCATAGAACCAAAGAATGCAGTAAATGAATGCAAGTTCTTTTAAAACATCATGTCATTTCCCCTTCCTCAAACATAAAAATCTCCACAATGTTCTGACAATAACGAAAAATTTTAAAATGCACACATAAAGATTTAAAATGCCTGGGGTTTTTTGTTTGTTGGCTTGTTTTTTTTTAGGATGGCCTACTGCCTTAGAAAACCACAAGTAAATGGACTGAGGGAGCACACACATATTTCTACAGGAGCAGCATGCTAGTATTTGTTTGAATGCAGTGCCGCCCTATATTTAACTGCAATAGTAACTGTTTACTTAAAGATTAAATAAAAGTGACAGCTGTCAAATTCTCTGGCTCCAAGAAACTAGCTTAAAGCTCCCAACTGCAATTTGATCCAACACATTCATTTATGATCCAGAAGACACAAGTTACAGATTCTTAAAACAAAACAAAAAATTCAAAACGCAGAATAAAACACAGAATACATTCTTAGCATTTCAGGGTCCAAAAAGCCTTTTTTTTTTAAAAAAAAACAAAAACAAACCACAACACAAAAACAAACGGGAATAATCATTCACCAAACTCAGCTGATAAAAAAGGTCTGATTAAAATCCAACTGAGAACCACTTACAGCCCCCGTCTTATCAGGAATTACCCCTACACTCAATGTCAACTTTCATGTAGGTGACGAAATCAGACAAGACCGATAAAGCTTTCCAAGGCGCTGACATTGCAGCTAGATGGTGCTCGGCACCTTTCAGGAATCGCCCTCAGCCTCGCGCGTGGCAATGCCACATATACTGTCTTTAACGATCGACGGCACACGACGCTTCTCCACAACTCAGCCAGAAGCCTCCTGGCTCTGCTAAGTTTTGGGTTGCTTTTGGGATAAGATACCCTTCACTCTGCTGCAGATTCACCCCGGCTTCTTGTTCCCCGCTGGCCTCCCAGGCAGGGGGCGAGGGCAGGAGGACGCTGGCCATGGGTGCTGTAACCCCCCCGCCTCTCCCCCTCACCCAACTCTGCACCCATTTACCTCCACGCAGCTCTCGACGGCCAGCCCTCCGGGCTCCCAGCCCCATTACAGCCACGCTAGGGGACCAGAAATCTCAACATTTATTACCTACTAATTAAAACAAACAAAACTCAACAAAAAAAACACCAAACCCAGGTTAATTTTCCTATGTAAGTAGCTGTACAAAATACCAAAAGTTTGGATCAAAGCCTGCAGCAAACACCTACCTCATTGGCTCTTTTTATTATCTTGTCATCTATGTCTGTGATCCCCATCACCATGATAACTTCAATTCCAAAAAACCTAGTCATTATCCTTCGAATTATATCAAACCTAACATAGGAGCTGGAAGAGAAAAAACATGAGCTTTTAAACATGCAGTAGTAAGAATAAGCTTAAAGAAAAAAAACCAACAGCACTAACAGCCACCCGGACAATCTAAATAGCCCAACACTTCCAATAAGAAGGTCTTAAGTGCATAAAGTGCTTTTCCAAAACCAGTTACCACCTGCACAAAAGTCAAGCAAATTTCCCTTGAACTGGTCTACCCTCTTCTGGCATTAGTGACACATTACATCAAATTTTCTGAGTGTTTTCTTTTGTTGCATCTCTTTATTCAAGCACCAAAGCACATTGGAAGCTACATGTGAGCCAGGAGACTCTCAAAGTGAAGCGAGGAATACCAGCTCACTGGGAGTAAGGTTTGTCTAATGTGGTGACACGATTCCATAAGAATATTAAATTGGTCTTTGGACCATATTCAGATGAACAAAGCCAGCCTCAAAAGCTTCATATTAGATTTAACAGCCGTGCAGTCGTAGTTTGTAGCAGGCACAAATTTTGCACTGCTCCCTCTCCTCTGCTCTTCCAACTGAATTGATGGAAGAAACACTGCAAGAGCCAGAGCAGATCTCCTGACACCTCAGAAAGCAGGGTCCTTACCACTTCAGGATTGAAGAGAAAAAAAAAAAAAGTCAAAATCAGGGGGGTGACAGAGCAGGCACAAGGGACTGAATGAAATCTCCTCTCATGCTTGATCTTACTCTTATTTCCAAGCATTCAGCCAGGAACCTGGATACCATCCAGGCTCCCGCTCACACGAGCACAATCAAGGCCAGTCCTGGAACTGAGGGAAAAGATAGCATTATCTGCGCACCTGATTTTTTTTTCTTTATATCAAATGAGGTTTGGATGTTGTATTGAGGCCTGAGGCTCAAAACAGAGCACCTGTTTTGAAGACAGGAAGCACAACATACTAGAGAAAGTTGGATTATTTAGAGAAGTAAGAAATCCTTGTGGAGGGGAAGGAAGAGGGGAGAAAAATAATAATGCCACTATTTGCAAATTCTTCTCAAGGATCTCAAGCTCATCTCCATTTATTCGTTTCTGCATTATTACCTGCCACGTTTGTTGTGCTCACCACAAGTCAAAACGTAAGGAGGAGGGAAAAAAGGAATTCTAGTGATAAGATATGACGTTGCAAGAGTAGAACAAAACGATGGTATTCTACAAGAAAGGGCACAGTGGCGACAGCCATTGCTCCATTTGACTTCATGCTCTTGCTCAGTGCATATCCTGGCCTGTAGACCCCCATCAGCAGCATGCATTTCAGCTGTGCCTACCAACCTACAGTTGGGACATAGCTGCTGGGAAAAAATATACAATTTTAAAAAAAAATATAAAATCAAGAGTGCTCCACCATCCTGAACAAATCAGCTGAGCAACAGGATGTCAACACCAACGCGTGCAAGACCACAGACACTGGGAAGGAACAGCCAACTCCTCACACACTGGAGGGTTTTAACTGATCAGAAAAGAGAGAGAAAGGTCTTCGGCACAGGAATCTTGCCGCACAACAGCACTACAGGAAACAACGCGTGAATGTGCTGAAGAGGCAGCAGAGAGTGTAACACAGCTACTTATCTGATACACCGCTCCAAAGGCCATATTCAGCCCTAACTATTCTTTCTTAAATCAGCAAGCAGTCAAACCCAGGTGGCACAGACGTGTGGCAAGCCTCCACACCAAGCAAGCTTGGAATTGTTAGTTATTTCAGACATAGGATACGAAGATATGGGTAAGAGAACAGACAGAGCAAGCAAGGCCTTCCTACTCCCTCCTGCAATCAAAAGAGCCCGAAGGCAGGAAAACAAGGAGAACCACTGACAAAAACAGACATTCAAAAGCCACAGAGAGCTGCAAGACCAAAAGGTGACATTCTCTACCTCTGTAAACATTGTGCTTTAGATCCACTATACCCCTTAGGACAGGGGCACTTCTGCAATTTCCTCCCCTCTTACATTACATCAGGGAAGACGGGCCCTACCATACCAGCGAACCTCAGCTGAGTGATGATGCTAATAAATTTGTTATTCTTTTTATACAGTTGCTCTCAAGTGACAATTTTAAATTGTAATTATTTCTGGAACTTAGCCTGTATTACAGTAACTGTAGATTTAAATACACAAATTGCTATGAATTTTTTTTTTTTAAGTTTCCCTGAAGGTACTAAGTACAAACAAAATAATTCAAGATATCATTTACTTGATTTTTAGAACACCAGTAAAAAGCCAGGTTAGTTTTCCACTAAGACTGGAAAAAAGCAAGGAGAAAAAAAGACACCACCACATACACGCAACAGTACAGCAGCATTTAAAGAGATGTTGCCAACAGTATTTTTACACGGTTTGTTTTTTAAAACTTCCCTTTTAGAGAACGAAGGAGCAGTTGCGCAGTACTGCAATAGCTCAACACTGAGCAAGATTCAACACAAGTTTCTGAATGAACTTGAGACGGGACCAGAAGCTGTGAAATGCCCTACATTAAAAGGGAATTACTCAAATACACAGCATCTGATCTTCATACGGATGGCAATTATCTGAGAAACTCCTACTCTTCCAAGGAACCCGATGCATCTTGTTCTTTTAAGAATTAGGAGACAGGAGCTCAAGAGCAGCTCAGCTGCAGCAATTCCCCTCAGCTTCTCAGGGAGCCGCAGGCACCCTGCCTCTCTCCTCATCAGGCACACTGCTTTAAAACACCTGGCAGCAACCTTCGCTGGTGTATTTACAGTACTTTTTGAAAAAGTTACTTATAATGAAGCTGGTTTATTACTGTAATTATCCTAATGACCCGTGGAGAAAACACTGTGCTGTTTTGAGTTGGTTTTGTTTGTTTTGTGTTTTTTTTTTTAAACACAATAAGCCACAGAACTGTTAGTCTGCAAAAAGGCATTTAAACCACCTGGGCTTTCCGAGATTTAAGAGCAGATGCTGTTAACCTCAAAAGCAACTTTTTAATAGTCACCCCTGAACGGCTTTTCCTTGGTGCCAACAGAGCGCCCGAACTAAATTCGGGGCAAATCTGTAATTTCACACGGACAAGAGGCTCTGCTCCAGGACCCCAACTCCCCTGCACAAGAGCCCACGTTATGCCGGTACGATTTGAAACAACTCACCCTGCCCAGCAAAAACAAAACCCCAAAACCCAAACCTGCGCATTCTTAATGCCTTCCACCCGGCTGTTTTGCCTCTGCCTGGGACGAGCTGTCCCGGGGCCGACAAATGACAGCTATCCCAGGTCGGATTTTGCCCTTTGCGCGGACCCGGCGGGCTCCGTCGCCCGGGCCCGGGCTCCCCGCTACGGCGGACGCCCCGCGCTCCCACCCGCGCCGTGCCCACGCAGGACGGGGCTCCCCCCCCCCCCCTCCAGCGATTCGGGACGCGACTCACCTGGCGTGCCCGAGGTGCGCCCGGTCGTACACCGTCGGCCCGCAGCTGTACCTGCGGAGAGGGGAGGCAAACCGCACCCGTCACCCCCAGCCCGCCCGGCGGGCCCGGCCCCCTCCGTCCCGTCCCCAAACCCCCACCGCTACCAGGTCGCCACTCCTCCCGTGGCCAGTACGAGCGGCTCCTTGCTCCGGCTCCGGCTGTTGTAAGCCACGATCCCGCTGTCCCGCCCCGCCGGCGGCACCCACTCCCGCCGCCCGGCGCCGCAACACCGCCGGGCCGCCGCCTTCCCGGGGCCGGGGCCGGGGCCGGGGCCGCAGCACCGGGCCGCTGCCGCCGCTCCACGCAGCATGGCCACGGCGGGCGGGGAACCGGCGGCTCCACCTCTACCGCGGGGAGGGCGAGGGGAGCGGGGACGACAACCCGCCGCGACACCCGCGCCGCCTGTACCGGGAAACAGCCGGCCAGCGCGGGGAGCTACCGCCGCAGCGGCAGGAAGAGGCGGAGCCGCCGCGGCCGGGACAGCCGGGGCCTCCCGCCGGGACAGGGACGGCCGGGGCCGGGGCTGAGGCCTCCCGCCGGGACAGGGACGGCCGGGGCCGGGGCCGGGGCCGAGGCCGAGGCCTCCCGCCGGGACAGGGACGGCCGGGGCCGGGGCCGGGGCTGAGGCCTCCCGCCGGGACAGCCGGCCCGGCCCGGGCGCTCGGAGGAGCGGCCCCGCGGTGAGTCCGGCCGTGCCCCGCTGGAAGGCGGCCGAAATGGCGCGTCCCGCTCCGGTGTGACTGACCCCGCGGGCGGCGTCTTCTTAACGAGGCCTTTAGTGGGGGAGTTCGTAGGAAATAACGGGATAATTTAGCAAAACGGGCTCCGCTGTGTCAAGTCTACTCGGTTAACCCCCGGGGGGGTCTGTTTTACGCTGCCTTTCAGGTCAGGGGACGGCAAGCAGCCTGTTAGCTCCTGACAGAAAAAGGCGGTGTGACATTCCCAAACTGGACTTGATAAATCAGGGAGTCTCAAAAATCACTTCTGCACCCCCAATTACTCCCACGTACCTGTGTATTTTCAAAAACGAGATGAACTACTGCGAGTGAGGTGCCCTGGGCGTTAGCCGGCCAACCGTCAAGGCCCGCATCCTTCCCAGCGTCAGGACAAGCAAAGGGCGCGTGTTTTCTGATGATGCTCCTCTCGTCTCTTTGTGGAATTTTTTTCTTTCTTTCTGTCAGAGCACACCAAGGAAACGGAGCTTCACTGGCTGCAGTGCCTTGATCCACTTCGGAAATTAGGAGCTACTTAACTAGAGTGAATAGCAGTATAATGGAACAGGCCTAAGGGTGCCAAAAGTGTTTTTTAACTAGCGTCTCGTTTCCAAAAGTAACTATGACCAGGTATGAAGGAAACGAGTGAGAACTCTACAAGCATATATAGTATTTTCCCAGCTACTCCCGCAGCCTCCAACCAGATGACATCCTCAGCTGAATGCTTTGGGGTACCGCAGGTCTACTGCCATTTTTAGGAAGCATCCTTTTGGCACGTGTTGAAGCTGAGGCCCCTTAACTCCAGTCGCGACCACCCTTGCTCGTGTATGAGAGGAGAGAGCGAGCCGTCGGTTCTAGCACATGCTGTCTGCCCCGCTCCCGACCATCCTCCTCCATACGAGCCTCTAAGCAGGCTGTTCGGAGCGCAGCCTTTTCAGGTCTCCCAGACCACTGCCTTCCTCACCTGCTAAAGCATCATCTTGGCCTCTGGGAGGAAGGCAGTGCTAAGGGATCGCAGCCTTTCTTGACTGGACACTGCAGAGAACAGGTCTGCCCGTGGTGAACTGCCTCACCGAAGTCCTTGTATTGTTTCCTCTTCTATCTGCCAGGGACAGGTTTGATAGATTTTTCTCACAGGTAATATGATCATTTAAAATCATTGCTTTTACATAATTATAGATGTTTGTCTACAGCTTGCTTCATTTTAGAGAGTGTCAGATATAAAGCCCTACCAGTGACAAATGTTGCCTTTTTTCTTAATATGCACTTTCCACAATATTTTTCATTTAACAGTCTAACTTTTTGATCAAATAAGAAAGCTGTTTTATGGGCTTGCTTATTTGAGACTGGCTAGGATGAAACTGAAGACACCATCCAATAACCTTTGTAAATGTTTGCTTTGTATGTTTCTCAGGAAGCTTCACAAGCCAATTATTTCAGTTTCCATAGTGAGCCAGTTTGATGTCTTTGCAGTGCAACACACATCCTGTTAAGAGTTGTCATTAACTCTGTTGGCTTCTTTGTTCTGTATGGTGCCAAGCACTTTGCTGGAGTCCAAATCAATACTAAATAACAATGGATGTTTTTTAGCCTTAATTCCAGGTTTAGCTATCATGGATGAAACTGCCAACAGATCAGAAGAATGCAGGAGCTTCTTCTTTCCCTGATGGTTTCAGAAGGCTTAGTGTCTGTGCTACCCAGACTGGCTTTTAGCATTTAGTCCAGAAACCTCTCTGTCCTGCTGTAAAACACTATTTTCTGGGGGTAGGAAAGGCCACAATTATTAAATGCCTGAAATAAACAGTTAACGTCATTCATCCTTGAGATTTGTTTTAATGCAGTAGAATAAATTCAATGGAACGGTGGAAAGCATTCTACAAGCACTGAAGTACCAAAAGAATGAAATTTGAAATGAAAAGCAATACTTAATGCCAATGGATCAGAACATAAATTACGTATTTTAAAAATACTAACATTCTCAGAAACCATTAGTCTATGGCTGTAAGCACATGTCCACTTAACCACCTATAACTGCCTCCCTTCCCGATAGCCTTATTCCTGGCCTGGGACACGTGGAATGAGATGATACTCATCTACCAGAGAGGCAGAATAGCAGCAAAGGATTTTCTGCCCCCATCAGGAGATTCACCTTTGCTTCCACCTGGACCAGAAGATGCCTTTAGAGGTTACCAGCAGCGGGAGCCAGGGTACACCCGATCGGTGCCCGGCCTGGGCCTGCTCTCCTCCTGTTACTTCTGTATTTGCTGCTGAACAGCTAGTAGGAGATGCAGTCTGCAGAGTGGTACATCTCTTGGTCAGAATCCCACTGAGGTGTGTCTATATGAGCTTCAGGTAAACCCTTGTTTCAAGGGGACACTCATGTATTTAATATTGTCAGGTCACCATTTAATGTTTTTCTTAGGAGCCGTTAAGGCTAAAACTTCCTTTTTTGAAATAAAGAAGGAAACTCTAAGGTAAAGAGGTGGCTCCTGAACGCCCTAGAATGGGTTTATATATTTTCTGTCCCTTTATCTGCATGTGCAAGAAGGCATTGTTTCATCCGTTGGGGCTTGATCAAAAGGGAAAATCTGGTGGAAGCACAGCTGTGTGCTCTCCACCAGCAGCTCTGCAGCACCTCTGTGGTGGGCAGGGAGGATCTTTGGGGGTTCTGGCTCACCTGGCTCCTCATGTATTTTCCAGTTTCCAGTCCCAGGAGTACCTACAAGATTTGTCCCCGGAGGCAAGATCAGTGGGCAAATCCCAGAGCATGTTTTGTATCGTAAGTAAATAAACAAAAATTGAGCTAAAAATTCATTTTTCCTTTCTATTTGTTATTAGGTGATATGTAAGGATTTACAGGTTTCCCCCTATTGCTAAAAGGGCTGCATTTTTCTTCTCAAAAATTAAACCATACCATCTTAAAATTGTTGACAGAGGAGAAAGGCTGCATTTGTTGTGTTATCAAGAGCACGTTTCCAGTACTTGTAGCCCTTCTTGTCAGATTCTAGTTCAGGAACCTGGTGAGGAAGCTGACCCTGAGAAAATAAGGGGGAAAAGGTTGTAAAGACAAACTACAAGCCAAAAGCAAAGATGAGCTAAATCCACTGCAGCAGACTGAATTTCTCTTGGCACTCTGTACTAGTCCATAATAACAGACACATTTTGACTTACCTTTTATAGTCTTATTTTTACAAAACCAACCTAGGTGCTTGTCAGTTTGTCTAAGAATCTTGTTTAATTTTTAAAAGGAGAATAAAAATTGTCTCAAGCTTATTACAAATGCTTGACTCAGAAATATTGTAAATGTTGAGCGGCCATTCCACCAAATATGCACAAAGTAAAGAGTATGTTTTATAAAAGAGAAATCATCTTGAGATACCTATTCTAAAAGAGTGATCCTGGGGAAATGAAATAAAACTGCAAAAGAAATTTCACTGGTGGACATAAAGAACCAAACAAACTCTCCTGCTCTTACCAAAAGCCTAGTAGGCTGGGCCCTGAGTTTTTAACACTGTCTACTATTGTTCAGACAACCTACCCATCAACTGCTCTAACAAATGCTGCCTGTTTTTCATCAGAAGTGTTGGGGTCCTGCGCCACAGTTCACAGAAACAAGCCCGAGGGCTGGTACGGATTCGTTCAGGGGTCAGATTGGTGTCTTTGTCAGTAGTTTCTAACTGTTGAGGTGTATCTCTCTTGAACTCAGTGCAAGATTGACTCCATGCTGGGACAACTCAGATGTACTTCTGCCTTGGCCTTGTACTGCAGTGCACAATTACTAGTTCCAGTCAGAGTTTTTCGCTCGCCCTTAATGCCAGTGCTGTTTAAGCTCACTAGGTGCAGCAGGTGCAAGAAAGAGATGTCAGCAGCCAGAAAAGAGGTGTGGAAAGAGGCAGTGAGTGCAACAGTCTCAGGGCAAGCAGAGGAAGAGATGAGGAGCTGTATTCAGTGAAATACCTGTTTTCTTAAGTGGGACTTGACTTAAAAAAAAAAAAAAGACCAAAAGTTTAAAATGGCAGGCCTACGATAGGTAAGTGTTTGGGAAGTTCATGAAGTTCTTGAGCCTTCACTGGGAAGCAGAAAAAGGACCAACTCAGCCAGATTGGTTTTCCAGATTTTAGAATCCATTAATCCCACATCATTTGCTGACATGAACAGGTATTTCTGGCCCAAGTATCTGTAAATGGTATACACTGTCCACTGCACAGACAATGCATACTGCATGAAAGTGTGAACTATCACTTGTCTGCTGGTCTTCATACTTGCAAACCTCAGCGCTGCTCATCTTGCATGTTAACCTTTTGCAGGTTTGTTTCAAAACTTTCAACCATAAGCAAAGGAATAGACTTGTAAAATTCTATTACCATCACCCAGGTAAGTATGAATTTAGCCTTATAAACAGACAAACAAGCCAAAAAAACAACCCCATATGTAACTGTAGAAGAGAGGGATTAAGCTATTAAATGGTGCAGAAACAGCAATTCATTAGAAGGAATAACTCATCTGATTGGTCTGTACCTATAAAATATAATGACTAACAATCAGAAGACACTATCTTTTCTAATAAATAGAGACACAGCTGTAGTGATTACATAGTATTTCATACAGCAATATTCAACTAGGGCAGAGAAAGAAAAAGGAGGCCGCCAGAATTCCTTGTACCAGCTATCCTTGTATATTCAGTATCTGCATTTGTGGAACATGTTTGGGATTTTATGTTCCTCATATTAAGAATTCTGAACTTTATGCTGATGAGCTGGAATAACCATAGTGACTAGAATAACTATAATTACTAGAATATTTGTATGTTATATG